>NC_138235.1:11828239-12369739 GCF_964197995.2 Scardinius erythrophthalmus | reverse complement strand
TTAGAATAACTTTTTTAATTGAGTGAACACAGAGCAGTTTTTCCGTGAGTGGGAATGGAAAAACCGGAGTGGATTCAGAGCGGAGCAATTACAGAACGCTTAGAGTGCAGAGAGGAACGTGCTTTCGCTCCACTCTAGGCTTTGATCACATCCTCCTCAGCAGGGTGAATACACCTTATTAATTTAAGACCTATTCAAACTGAAATTAAGACATTTATTACACTCTTTGAGAAATGTAAGCATATTTACGGCCTTAAAATGATGAAATGTGAATTTAAGACATAAGGACAGACGGGAACCCTGCAATTGACGGAAATCCGTCGTAGACTCCCTGCAATTAACGGAAATCCGTCGTAGCGACGGAAAACTTTAATACCAATAATCAACAAGCTGAGAAAATGGGTCAAACTAGCAGTTTGGAAGGAGAACCAAAACACAAAGAAACATGGCCAAAACAGAACATAACTCTGACAAGCACACATACAGAATAGCAGCTGTCAGACAGTGCGTAAGAACTGAACTAAGTTCTCTTTCCCGAATTATTAGGCTTAAACTGTCCAATACTAATATTGTTAAAAACACAAGGTTCCAAAAAACATATTCGCAGTTGTGTGTCTGTACATTAGATTTGTGCATTAGATCTTAAAGTGACAGCACTCTAATATACCTGCTGCTGTCTGTTTTGTTAATGCATATAATAGAAAACAAATCACTCACTGCTCTTGACTGAATAACTTCAGTAACTTTAATAAGAATCAATATATATATTTATATACAGTAAAGACTATACAGACTTATTTTTACATATGATATTTAATTCCTTACATGAATGCTACTGTTAAATAATTTGTACCTTATTAGATTTAAAGCACCATGTATTTCATTTGTATCATTCTTATAAAGTATTTGTCAGATTGTTCTAATTTGTATCTTTTTTCTCATTTCTTATATCTTTTGTATATATATATATATATATATATATATATATATATATATATATATATATATATATATATATATATATATATATATATATATATATATATATATAAATATATTTTGACGTAGACTTCTATAATTTAATGTTAGGCTGCATAGATTAGGTCAGCCGGAACCGGGAATACTTCCTATAAATCCGGATGTACTCGTTACATCATGAGAAGAATGGCATCTACGCTCATTTTAGTGTCTGTGTTTATCCCGAGGTTTTCCTGCAGCCTGCCGGATCCAGGCCGTATCCAGATCTGACGAAGGACCTTCGCCTGGACCGATGACAACGCAGTGCTGAAGTGCCAACTAGTCTCTCCCTATGGAGGATCCCTCTACCACTACACAGATAAGGCGTTGTCGGGAAAATTCGCTTCGCGTTCCTACCCCAAAGCAACAAAATAAAATAAAATTCTTTATCAAAGTTTATAAGGAAAGACAAGTACTTTGTTTAGGCTTGGCTTGTAGGGAATTCCAAACCTGCGTATTTTCAAATGCACATAACTATAGAACCCATTCTAAATGCGCATGTGAACACCATCAGCGTTTCTCTCAGGTTCGCGTTTAAAGTCTGTGTAGAGGGAATGGTGTCGTCTTAGCGGCCCCTAATTTAATAACAAATGATCATTGCTACGGAAGCAAATCAATCAAAACTAACTTTAGATGGAAAATAACTTAACTCTGCTATAAAGCCAAAACAATCTCTGTTACCTTTAATTATATGCTTATCTCTGTAAAGCTGCTTTGAAACAATCTACATTGTTAAAAAGCGCTATATAAATGAAGATGACTTGACTTGACTTGATATATACATATACGTATACAGTTGTGGTCAGAACAACTTCACCCCTGGTAAGTATGATCAAAAATGGCTGTAAAAATGAATCTGCATTGTTTATCCTTTTGATCTTTCATTAAAAAAATTCACAAAAATCTAACCTTTCATTGAAGTAAAAGAATTGAAAGTGGGGGTAAATCACATAATAAAATAAATGCTTTTCTCCAAAACACGCTGGCCATAATTATTGGCTCTCTGTTATTAAATACTTTTTGCAACCTCCTTTTGCCAAGAGAACAGATCTGAGTTTTCTTATATAATTCCTGATGAGTTTGGAGAATAACTGACAAGAGATCAGAGACCATTCCTCCATAGAGAATCTCTCCAGATCCTTCAGATTCAGAAGTTCATGTTGATGCTTCTTCTGTTCAGTTCACCCCACTCATTTTCTATAGGGTTCAGTTTAGGGGACTGGGACGGTCATGGCAGAAGCTTAATTTTGTACTCAGTTACCCATTTTTGTGTTGATTTTGATGTTTGTTTTGGACCATTGTCCTGATGGAAGATCCAACAACGGCCCATTATAAAATTTCTAGCAGAGGCAGACGGGTTTTGATTTTTTTTATCTGTTGGTATTTGCTAGAATCCATAATACCATGTATCTGAACAAGATGTCCAGGACCTCCAGCAAAAACATATAAGATCCAGCAGTTTATTTAACCGTAGGAATGAGGTATTCTTCATCCCTGGTTTGCACCAAACACATCTGCTGGGTTTGTTGCCAAAAAGCCCCTTTTTTTGTTTCATCTGACCATAGAAGCCGGTCCCTTTTGAAAATCCAGTCGTGTCTGACAACTGAATATGCTGGAGTATATTTTTGGAGGAGCGAGGAGGATTTTTCTTGAAACCCTCCCAAACAACATGTGGGGATGTAAGAATTGTTTGATAATTTTTTTTTTAGGTTTTCTGACCCCCAAGACTCAACTAATCTCTGCAATTCTCCATCTGTGATCCTTGGAGAGTCTTTGGCCAATCAAACTTTCCTCCTCACCGTGCATTAAGACAATATAGACACACGTCCTCTTCCTGGCAGATTTGTAACATCTTTAGTTGATTGGAACTTCTTAATTATTGCCCTGATGGTCAAAATGGGGATTTTCAATTCTTTAGCTATTTTCTTACAGCCACTTTCTATTTTGTGATGCTCAAAAATCTTTTGATGCACATCAGAACTATATTCTTTGGTTTTACTCATTGTGATGGATGATTCAGGGAATTTGGCCTTTGTGTATTCGTCATATTTAAACTCCTGTGAAACAAGAAGTCATAGCTAGACAATTTCTTGTTCCTAGTCACCCTGGTGTGCTAAAAAAGGTAAATATTAATGGGAATATACTTCAGAGATATTTTACTCGTAAAAAATTCTAGGGGTGCCATTAATTGTGGCCGACGTGTTTTGGAGAAAAACATTTATTTCATAATGTGATTTCCTCCCCACTTTCAATTCTTTTACTTCAATGAAAGGTGAGTTTTTTTTGTTTTTTTTTTTGTTTTTAATGAAAGATCAAAAGGATAAACAATGCAGATTTATTTTTTTACAGCCATTTTTGATCATATTTACCAGGGGCGCCATTAATTCTGACCACCACTATATATATATATATATATATATATATATATATATATATATATATATATATATATATATATACATCAAATACATTATAAAAAAATGAAATAAGTGAAAAATAAAGTGAATTATGATTTTGGTCATATCACCCACACCTACTTTGGCCTAAATGGTCACATTCTTTTTTCTTTTTCTTTTTTATGTTTTGTTACCTTGTAGGGTTATATATTTTTTAATAGGGAAATTAGTGTGGCTGTACTGATCAGTAACTTGCAAAACAGTCCTAAAAAACAATATGAAAATAATCATGTAAGACTGTGAATTGTGATCCTTCCTATAAATTAAAACAGATGTACTGATTATATGACCCAGAGCTCTTACTGGTCTGTAGTGTGTTGGCGAGGTCTGTCTCCTTCATCTTCCTCAGGACATGCAGTGTGATCTTCAGAACCCCATCTCTGACATTGCTCTGACCTTCATCCTCCTCTTCCTCTCTTTCAGAACGTGCTGGGTAATCTGGGCTTAGTTGTGTCTTGAACCTCTTTAGTTCTTTCTTCACCAGAGAAATTACTTTGTGCTCAAGCCTCTAAAAATAAAGTTCAATGAACAATAATCAATTAATGTCAATATAATTACATAAAATGTGTGGGTGTTTGTGTGTATTACTGTATATTACAAATAGGCAATCACACATAAAGGCAGACAACTACACACCTTAAAGACGACATTCTTTAGCTTTCCTCTTGAGGAATGAAGTCCATCTTGATTGTCACTAAAGCAAAAATAACTATCTTAGACACATCAGATGCTTCATAAAACATTTTGCACAGTGGTGTATGTCTGTAGACTACAATCTATCTATCTATCTATCTTACAAATTGTATAGGTATTGTAATGTATATGATTGTAGATCATAGTCACAAATACCATATGTACAGTATGTGTACATAGCAATATACATTTCCACAAGCCACAACAAAAAAAAAAATAGTGGCTCTATCTATTCTAAACCAAATCAGTCAATAGTGAAAAGATAAGCATATCTATATTTCAGTCAAATACCACAGGTTCCACCTCAGAAAATACATACTAGAAAAACATATTTAACCCATTAAACCACAATTCTGACCTCTTCTCAGCAGAAGGGTTTTCCTCACTGAAATTAGTATCAAGATCCCTTGACTGGTCACTCTTCAGGGTCAGACTGCGGTCAGATTGGTATGATTTTACCTGAATTGGACTAGTATAGAAAACATCCATTACATTTACAGACATACACAAATACATGTGTGCTTCTGTGTGTGTATTTCAATTTTGTCTTTGAAACAAGTATTTAAGCCACACTTTATTGTGGCTTAAAGACAAATTTTGAACAAAACATCAAACTGCGTGGCATTTATTACAAAGAAAGATAGCACAAGCACAAACATTTTTACATGAAGAACAAATGATAAAACAATAGATATACTGTTCAAAATAAGAGACAGATCTTTTTTGAAAAAAAAAAGTCTAAATACTTTTTAGGGTGCTATATTCACTGTACAAAAATCATATTCTAACCTCTTCAATGATTCACTTTTATTTTTCAATGAAAGCTTAAATCTGGAGGTCATGATTCCTTGCTAACTGGACTGCATGCCTGCAATCACATGCAAACATTGTGCAGGAATTAATCACACACTATTACAATATGAATAATACATCAGTTTAGCTGCATAACATCACCTCACCTCTGCTAGTCCTTAACAGAAATCTAGAATTAAAGATGTGTTGTTTGATCTTGCAAGTTGTCCAGTGTTCACATCAAAGATATCTTCACTGTTTTTGTCCCTCAGTGTGTCTCTCCTTGTTTCGATCACAAACAAGGAAAAAATGTCTCTCATGCTTTCTTCACTTTTGATTCGACCTTAAGGTGGTTTGACCGGTTTATATTCCCCAGGGTGCAACAGTGACTGCCCACTTTTTCAGCAACCTTGGTTCCTTTAGTATTTTTTCATATTCATTTTTCCCATAGGTTTTTTTTAGAAAATTATTCTATAAAAGTTGTTTATTAAAAAAAAAAAGTTACTTTAAGTACTCTTTGCCATGAACCACACCAGAGCAAAAAGTATATAAAAATTAAGAAAAACAAAATAAATAAACAAGACTGTATACTTTTATGAAGGAATGAACAACAATATAAGGAGTAATAAGGAATTGCACCACATCTTCATTTTATTTTACTGGTAACAGCCCCATAGTAGTGCCTTATTAACTGAATTGATCAGTTAAAATTAAGAACTTATAGGCTACATGATGATGCATATAGCCTACTATTTAATAAGGTTTTAAAAAATGCCTAATTCTTTCTAGAATAGGAAATCAATTTATAGCGGAAATATCACCTTTTTACGGAAAAGTTTGTTTCTGTTGCTGTCAACATTGTTTTTGGAAGATACATTAAAAATGCATTTAGCTTCTGTGTACGGATCTACAATGCATGGCATAAAATGTGGTTAATAGTGGATAATTTAACGTGCTTCCGTGTCAAAGTGTCTGTTATCAGTGGATTGTGTTCATGTGTGCCCAGAAATTTTAGAAATCACGACCAGCTGATGTTTTACTGCCATGTCCAGAATAAAGAGTAGGCCTATGTATGGTAAACATATGAACATACAGTTAGGGTGATATTAAAGGACATAAACCGTGATATAAAATTTTGGCCATATTGCCCATCTCTAAGTCATTTATTCCCTGCGTGACCTGTAAAGTCACATCCACAAACCTCTTGCGTATTGTTTGGTCACACCACAAGGTGTCACTGTGGCCTCAAAGCGTCAGCACTGCCACTCTGAGCTCGATTGCTATGCCTGAGGTAAAACACGGCCCTCATTAGCATACAGAGCAATACATGTATAAACAAATAAATGTGGAAATAAATAAATATAGACATAAATACATATATACATAAATAAATGTGAAAATAAATGTGGAAAAAAATATAATTATACATAAATAAGGAAATAAAGGTATAAATATTCTTTTTTTTTTACAATTCTTTGCATACTTATTTATGTATTTATTTATTTATTATTAAGTCAGGTTTGGCATTCCATACTTATTATCACATTTATTTATCTATTTATTAATGTATCTATGTATTTATTTATTTATTCATTCATTTATTTATTGATTCATTTATTGATTTTTAATTTCTGCAGGTTTGGTCCTCCATATTTTTGGGGCTGTTGTTCAGTCAATAAACTTTTGTTTGAGCCTGCAATTAAATCCTGTCTTGACTCCTGACAGAACCATCACTGAGGTAGGGTGAATTCAGGTAAAGTGGGACACTTTTTGTTAAACGTGTAACTTAGATACCCAAAGGTTATTTTGTTTCTTTTCTTGACTCTTTTTGTTAACTTTAAGGTCCAGTTGTAGCCTAATATTTTAAATGTATTTAAAATAAGGAATTTGTTAATTTGGCAGATATATGCCGACCAATAAACATTTTGGGGCCATGGCAGTTCAAGGAGACCCCTCCTTGAACTGCCACCTTAACGTGGTGGAGGGGTTTGAGTACCCGAATGACCCTAGGAGCAATGTTGTCCGGGGCTATATGCCCCTGGTAGGGTCTCCCAAGGCAAACAGGTCCTAGGCGACGGGTCAGACTAAGAGCGGTTCAGAAACCCCTTATGAAGAAATTAAATCAAAGGACCGTGACGTCGCCCGGTATGGCGCAGCTGGGGCCCCACCCTGGAGCCAGGCCTGGGGTTGGGGCTCGTATGCGAGCGCCTGGTGGCCGGGCCTCCCCCACAGCCGGCCGGGCTAAGCCCGAAGGAGCGACGTGGGGCCGCCTTCCCGTGGGCTCACCACCTACAGGAGGGACCGTAAGGGGCCGGTGCTTAGAGAATCGGGCAGCAGTCGAAGGCGGGGGCCTCGACAGCCCAATCCCTGGACACGGAAACTAGCTCTAGGGACGTGGAACGTCACCTCGCTGGCGGGGAAGGAGCCTGAGATTGTGCGTGAGGTTGAGAGGTTCCGACTAGAGATAGTCGGGATCACCTCTATGCACGGCTTGGGCTCTGGAACCACACCCCTCGAGAGAGGATGGACTCTTCACCACTCTGGAGTTGCCCATGGTGAGAGGCGGCAGGCTGGTGTGGGTTTGCTTTGCGAGAGGGTCGCTTCCCCTCGCCTTCGGGTCGGGGACAGGTCTCTCACTGTCGTTTGTGCCTACGGGCCAAACGGCAGTGCAGAGTACCCGGCCTTCTTGGAGTCTCTGGGAGGGGTGCTGGAAAGTGCTCCGACTGGGGACTCCGTCGTTTTACTGGGGGACTTCAACGCCCACGTGGGCAACGACAGTGACACCTGGAGGGGCGTGATTGGGAGGAACGGCCCCCCTGATCTGAACCCGAGCGGTGTTCAGTTATTGGACTTCTGTGCTAGTTACAGTTTGTCCATAATGAACACCATGTTCAAGCATAAGGGTGTCCATCAGTGCACGTGGCACCAGGACACCCTAGACCGTAGGTCGATGATCGACTTTGTGGTCGATTCATCTGACCTCCGGCCGTATGTCTTGGACACTCGGGTGAAGAGAGGGGCGGAGCTGTCAACTGATCACTACCTGGTGGTGAGTTGGATCCGATGGCTGGGGAGGAAGCTGGACAGACTCGGCAGACCCAAGCGTACTGTAAGGGTCTGCTGGGAACGTTTGGCAGAGTCTCCTGTCAGAGAGATCTTCAACTCCCGCCTCCGGCGGAGCTTCGATCGGGTCCCGAGGGAGGCTGGAGATATTGAGTCCGAGTGGACCATGTTCTCCACCTCCATTGTCGAAGCAGCCCCTCGGAGCTGTGGCCGTAAGGTCTCCGGTGCCTGTTGAGGCGGCAATCCCCGAACCCGGTGGTGGAAACCGGAAGTAAGGGATGCCGTCAAGCTGAAGAAGGAGTCCTATCGGGCCTGGTTGGCTTGTGGGACTCCTGAGGCAGCTGACGGGTACACGCAGGCCAAGTGGACTTGCGGTGGTTGTGGAGGCAAAAACTTGGGCCTGGGAGGAGTTCAGTGAGGCCATGGAGAAGGACTATCGGCTGGCCTCGAAGAGATTCTGGCAAACCGTCCGGCGCCTCAGGAGAGGGAAGCAGTGCCCTACCAACGCTGTTTACAGTAGAGGTGGGGAGCTGTTGACCTCAACTGGGGATGTCGTTGGACGGTGAAAGGAATACTTCGAGGATCTCCTCAATCCCGCTGTCACGTCTTCCATTGAGGAAGCAGAGGCTGAGGGCTCAGAGATGGACTCGTCCATCACCCAAGCTGAAGTCACCAAGGTAGTCAAGAAACTCCTCGGTGGCAAGGCACCGGGGGTGGATGAGATCCGCCCTGAGTACCTCAAGTCTCTGGATGTTGTGGGGCTGTCTTGGCTGACACGCCTCTGCAGCATCGCGTGGCGGTCGGGGACAGTGCCTCTGGGATGGCAGACCGGGGTGGGGGTCCCTCTTTTTAAGAAGGGGGACCGGAGTGTGTGTTCCAACTACAGGGGGATCACACTTCTCAGCCTCCCTGGGAAAGTATATGCCAGGGTACTGGAGAGGAGAATATGGCCGATAGTAGAACCTCGGATTCAGGAGGAACAGTGTGGTTTTCGTCCAGGCCGTGGAACACTGGTCCAGCTCGATACCCTCTACAGGGTGCTGGAGGGTTCATGGGAGTTTGCCCAACCAGTCCACATGTGCTTTGTGGATTTGGAGAAGGCATTCGACTGTGTCCCTCGCGGCGGCCTGTGGAGGGTGCTCTGGGAGTATGGGGAACAAGGGTCCTTTACTAAGGGCTGTCCGGTCCCTGTACGACCGAAGCAGGAGCTTGGTTCGCATTGCCGGCAGTAAGTCAGACTTGTTCCTGGTGCATGTTGGACTCCAGCAGGGCTGCCCTTTGTCGCCGGTTCTGTTCATAATTTTTATGGACAGAATTTCTAGGTGCAGCCAGGGGGCGGAGAGTGTCAGGTTTGGTGACAACACGATTTCGTCTCTGCTCTTTGCAGATGATGTTGTCGTGTTGGCCTCATCAAGCCAGGACCTTCAGCATGCACTGGGACGGTTTGCAGCCGAGTGTGAAGCGGCTGGGATGAGAATCAGCACCTCCATATCCGAGGCCATGGTCCTCAGTCGGAAAAGGGTGGCTTGCCCACTTCAGGTTGGTGGAGAGTTCCTGCCTCAAGTGGAGGAGTTTAAGTATCTTGGGGTTTTGTTCACGAGTGAGGGAAGGATGGAATGGGAGATTGACAGACGGATCGGTGCAGCTTCTGCAGTAATGCGGTCGATGTACCGGTCTGTCGTGGTAAAGAAAGAGCTGAGCCGCAAGGCGAAGCTCTCGATTTACCGGTCAATCTACGTTCCTACTCTCACCTATGGTCATGAGCTTTGGGTCATGACCGAAAGGACAAGATCCCGAAAACAGGCGGCCGAAATGAGCTTTCTCCGCAGTGTGGCTGGGTGATCCCTTAGAGATAGGGTGAGAAGCTCGGTCACTCGGGAGGAGCTCAGAGTAGAGCCGCTGCTCCTCCACATCGAGAGGGGTCAGCTGAGGTGGCTCGGGCATCTGTTCCGGATGCCTCCTGGACGCCTTCCCAGGAAGGTGTTCCGGGCGCGTCCCACTGGGAGGAGACCCCGGGGAAGACCTAGGACATGCTGGAGAGACTATGTCTCCCGGCTGGCCTGGGAACGCCTCGGTGTCCCCCCAGAAGAGCTGGAGGAAGTGTCTAGGGAGAGGGAAGTCTGAGGATCTCTGCTTAGACTGCTGCCCCCGCGACCCGGATAAGCGGAAGAAGATGGATAGATGGATGGATGGATTTCCAGACAAATGCTCATTTCAGGTAATGGGCCATCACTGATTTATCATAATTGGGTCATTCCACGAAATCAGTGCCTTTTGAACTTTGAAAAATGTAAATATAAATTACGTTTTTTTTTAATATCTATGAAATGAAGACAGCTTAAAATGAACAGAAATTGTATTGTGCCATCTTAGGCTATGTCATTTTTGATTTTATGACTATTTATCTGCCTCATGTTCTGATATTTTTATTATCCCTGTTACAAACACAAGACACAAGCGTTACTGTATACTATAGTTTTAAGTATAGAACTATGTCATAGTTTTCACATATATGAGCAGTGTTTTAGTCCCTCTTTTCACTGGGATTGTTTCAAATTTTGGATTTTGGATTTTTTTATTTTATTTTTTATATTATATACTGTAGAAAAGATTACAATGGAAAAACTTTAATGATAGTAACAGGGATGACAGGACACACATTCTTCAGCATACACTGCACATATTTGTTTACATAATATTGTAAAGTTTTACCCTTTTAAATAGCATTTAAATGTTTTGCACTCACTTTGTATAGTTGTATTAGTGAAGCACATTACATTTCTAAGAGATCTAATGTTTTAATTGTATTATAATTAGACCCATGTGCCTGTCCATCTGTTTGTCTGTGTGAGTATGCCCCCTCACAGAACTTAAAATATACAGATCTGGTTCAATTATTAGGCAAGAAAGATGATCAGATCTGGGTCTTCCTTTGATCATCTGAAGACCAAGATCTTGATGCTAAAATTTGGTTACACTTTCTTGAACATTGCAAGATTGGGGCGAGGGTCTGCAGTCACCGTTCTTGTTTGTTATTAAGATAAATTAAATGAAGATTATTTTTTCTTATTTTCCATCTGAATTCAGATACTTTCTCATTTTTAAGATATTTGGACTGGAAACAAGACAAAAATATTATGTAAAAAAAATAGTATTTTTTTGCAGTGCATGTACCCACAATACTAACTAAAAATGTAAATGCTCATACGCCACACACACTGAATGATATAGGCATTAGCTCAATTATACACCCAGGATGACCTTAATTTTTTTTTGCATTTTACACAGATAAACTTTAAAAACAGTGTGGCTAAGGTGACACCTAATCTATGTCATTCCTGTTACCCACATGTCAAAACCTGTTACTATAGAAAAGTAACAGGGCTGAACGTAACAGGTTTGACGAATTCAAGCTAATTTGCAAATTTCTAGCTAATAGGTCAAGGCACAAAAGCACATGTTGTACTCTTTGAAAGGATGTTACTTGTAGATATTGATTACATCAAGTTAATTAAATAATTGTTAAAATTTATACTTTAAAAATAGTAACAGTTTTGCCATTGCATGATGTCCCCACCTCAGTCAAACCTCATAAATCGTTAAAAATAGGACATTATAGAAGAGAGTGAGAAGCTTCCTTGTGTTTTAACTGTTGGAATCATGAGTGAGAGATGATGTAACTTCCTGGAATTGATGTCACTGGAATGTACCATTATTTTACAAGGATTTTTTGGTGAGGGTAACAGGGCTGACATGAAATCAGGGGACACCAATAAAATAATTTATATTTTATAAAAAATAATGAATACTTATGCAAAAACATTGCTTAACAATGAGACTATACTTTGTACAATATGCAAATGTGATTTTGTATCATTTTGCCTTCAATTTGCTAATTAAAAGTCCTGCTGGAAAAGAACAATCATAGCGAGGGCCAGGCCAAAAACCTTACCCTTATCAGCATAAATGCAATTTTAATTATTTAATATAATATTAAATTGACTGTAATATTGAGGAAATAATACATAGTATTATTATGTTTTTAAATCACAATTTTATATTTTGTTATAGTGATTCTATGTCTGATTATATCTTAGGGACACAAAAGGCACCGATTTCATGGAATGACCCAGTTATAAATTACAAAAGCTAAACAAAAATGCTATCATATACTTAAGAAAACTTGAACTGTGGTGCACAAGGACTACTTTATCATACTTGTATATGGTGCTTTTACGTCCTTTTTGAAGCTTGAAAGTAGGGGTGTGCAATATGTATCAACTACAATACAATTGTAACAATGTGGAAGCTGACATTATCGAGTATGTCACTCACTTTGCAAAAAAAACAAATCTAAAAACCAGCTCAACACTAACCTGTTCAGACACTATACACAGCAAACACTCCAGTGGTAAATACACTCTCCTGGGAGTTTATTTGACTCCACACTCAAGAGTGTTAACCCTCATCCTGTCATATATGACCCCAATCGACTTTTCCGTAGTTAATAAACATGGTTCCCTTCATCTCAGTTGCATAAGATGTTGTCCCTTTTTTACATTATCTATCTGCACGCTCGCACGCACACGCGCACACACACACACACACACACACACACACACACACACACAACCTTCATTCAGTTGTTCTAAAGGTATTTAAAAAAAGTTCACAAATCTGGTCTTTGGGGTCTTTGGACCCCACATTGAAATGAATGGGAACAGCAAAAAAAATGTTTTTTATAAAAAAAAATACTAAAAAAAAATTTCAATACATCTAGAATAAATCTAAAAATATCCATACCACAATAAAGGCCTGGTACTAGAGCAAATGCAATGTGGAACGAACACACACATACACACAAACAAACAAACAAACAAACAAACAAACAAACAAACAGATGTGACAGCAATAGAGAGCATTTTTATTTAAACTGGCAAATAAAATCAATAATTCCAGCATGAATCTAAAAATGTTCACACATAAATGAAGGCCTGGAACTAGAACACAGAAGCAATGTGGAATGAACATGATAATCATTTTATACATTTGTATTATTGAAATAAATAATATGTAATTGCAATCAAGTCTTTTCTTTTAGTGGCAAATTAAGTGGCATTATTGCTGATTTAATGTATTTTAAAATGTTTAAATAGAGTCATCACAAAAGCTGTTATAAGAGCAGTAAGTCACATCCAGAAAAAATGAATGGATCACTATGGGGCCTCTGCTGGAAGTATTAGTCCAGGCGTTTTAGGAAAAAAGGGTGAACAAATTGCAACAGAATCAAACTCAACTGATTTTGTATCCTCCATATGTCCTGAGTAAGGAAAAAAAAAGCCCCGAAGAATCCCATTAGGGGAAAGTTTAGAAAAAGACCCAAAATATATCCTATTCATACGCCTATTCATTCTTTTTCTCACATGAATAGGGTAAAAAAATTTAACCTTTAGATGTCACCATGAAAATTACTGAGTTGATTACTTACTGTACATCAAGACAACCAAAAAATATATTACAAGTTTTTTAAATTGTTTGTTAACATGGACAAACGGTACATAATCTAATCACGTATGTGCTAATTTGCATAAATACCACAACAGATCTAAACATTGGGTCTAGCCAGGAGAAAATGTCTTGTTGAATCTTGTTGACACATAGCAGTAAAATACTTGATGTTAAGGTCTGAATGGAAACCATTTAGGCTACCCATGCGCATTAATACATAGAGGCAGGAAGAAGTACTTTAAAACAGCCTTATATTATTGCAGAGATGGGGTTTGGGGCTGGGTCTGTGGGACTGTTTCTGGGGATTCACTTTTTATTTTGCCTACCTTTTGTCTCCTGTTCTTCCCTCTGACTCGTCCCCCAGAAACAGTCCCACAGACCCAGCCCCAAACCCCAAACCCCATCTCTGCAATAATAATTAATAAAGGCTGGTTTCTAAAGTACTTCTTCCTGCATCAATGTATTTATGCTCATGGGTAGCCTACTGTAAATGGGTTCCATTCAGACCTTAATATTTAGTCTTTTACTGTTATATGTCAACAAGATTCAACAAGACATTTTCTCCTGGCTGTACCCAATGTTTAGATCTGTTGTGGTATTTATGCAAATTAGCACATCTGTAATTAGATTATGCACCATTTGTCCATAACAAACAATTAAAAAAAACTTGTAATACATTTTTTGTTTGTCTTGATGTACAGTAAGTAATCAACAAGTAATTTTCATGGTGATATCTAAAGATTAAATTTTTTAGACAGTACTTATTATTTAAGTAACTTGATGTAATCAATATCTACAAGTAACATCCTTTCAAAGAGTACAACATGTGCTTTTGTGCCTTGACTTATTAGCTAGAAATTTGCAAATTAGCTTGAATTCGTCAAACCTGTTACGGTCAGCCCTGTTACTTTTCTATAGTAACAGGTTTTGACATGTGGGTAACAGGAATGACATAGATTAGGTGTCACCTTAGCCACACTGTTTTAGAAAGAGAAAAATAATGAATAGGTGTATAAATAGGATATATTTGGGTCTTTTTCTGAACTTTTCCCTAATGGGATTCATCTGGGCTTTTTTTTCCTTACTCAGGACATATGGAGGATACAAAATCAGTTGAGTTTGATTCTGTTGCAATTTGTTCACGGTTGACCCCCATTTTGGCTTAAAACGCCTGGACTATAAATGGTAATTACACTTTGTGGCTTAAACTATATTATCTGCAAAAATTCTAACCAGCCAATGGCAGAATTCTGCATCTAACACCTAGATCAATATCCAGAAAAAACTCATATTTAATTTGGATCATCATTAATGTTTTTATCATAAAAATGTAATATTTCATATGCACATTAATGGTGTAGTTGAAGAATTTTGTAGTAAATAGGTACAAAAGTACTTCAAATCTCAGACTTCTTTTTATTTTATTCAAAAATTAAAAAGCGGAATCATTAAACACCAAAGGTTAACATTCTTGTTTAAAATCAACCACAACAGGTCAAGTACACATCAAGCCAATAAAGTGCCCATGTACAGCTCATTTACCCCTTGTAAATTTTATAGAAAGAATTAGTTTTTATAATTAAAACTAACGATGAGAGACAAAGCACAGTTCAGTCTATATGCAAACTATACAGATTATGAGCAGGGCTGCAGGTGCAGTGTTAGCGCCCCCTGGCTGTGGAGCTGTAGCAAGCGGAGAAATTCCTCTGGCATGGAGTGAATACCAATTTTGGGTCCTATGTTGTCAAAATAGTGATGTGGAACAATCTGCTTTTCCAGATTGATGTCAAACGGCCAGAATCCATAAACGTGCACATGATCACACAGCTCTAGTGCAACATTAATCAGCATAAAACCTGTGGAGAGGCGTCTCCCATTCAGGCCACGCCCTTTCCAAAAATGGTCCAATTTCTTGAGGTAGCTGGAGCTAAAGAAGACCACCCGCATCTCAGGGTTGGGAGGCCAGAGCGCTTTGAGAGTGCTGACTGACAATTGAGTGTTTAACGGGCTTGCAAAAGCAGGCATGATCAGAGACGCATTACCGTAGACACTCACACGCCGCATTAATGGACCTGGTTGCTTTTGAGCATTTCTGTAGCTGCAGAGACACACACAAACCACCAACATATTAAGGCAAGTACAACAACAATTTCTTTTATTAATAATTGTAAGTTATGAATAAAATCAACCAGATACAGGTTAAATCACAATATTACAAACTTTGATAAAAAAAAGTACAAGATTGTGTACTTAATGGCTTTAATGAGAAAAATAACTACAATGCGAAACATGAAACATTGCGAATGGCAACTGAATTAAAAACGATTTAAAAATGTTGAATATATATGTAAAATCGATATATTTTATGTTTACTGCAAAATATGCATATTATGCATACAAATATGTAATTTGAAATTCTGTGGAAATTCATTCGCAGTGCTTCATGGAAGTGGGCGGTCGTTCACAGCTGTTTTGGTTGTGTTGACATTATGAATGATTTATTGTACAGTCAGCTTCATTGATAATAACGGAGCTTTGTGAGATCGCGATGAACTGAGATATCAGCTTTTTAGGAATTATTAAAAGGCACACTGTGTAGAAATTGTGTTTTTGTCAAACAGCGACCCCTAGAGTCGCTGTGGAATACTTGCACTGTCGTAAATACCCCTGGTGGGGGAAGTGACGTATGCCGTAAAGCAGTCGAATTTTGTAGTTCTTTTTGCGCTCGGGTTACTACCCGAACCCCGAAGTTACATAGTGCCAGTAAAAGCGATACAGCACTCGTCAGGCTATGGCAGACGTGTCATTCAACCTATTGTAAGTCGATGTACCATCACAAGGGTCTTAAATATATTATGAAGGTTGAAAAGCTACATAGTGTTCCTTTAAGGGAGCGCACTTTGCACTATTTCTGTCATGCCAAACCATGCACGCAGTAGCCTGTGCTAGTGTTGTCAAAAATATCGATATTTTGATAAATATCGATACTGAAATATCTGAACGGTACCAATACTAATTTCCCGAAGTATCGATACTAGCCGAGCTTCAAAGGCGCGTTGACAAACACCACACGCGCACTCGCACTCGTCTCATTCGCTCTGGTTAGCAAAAGTGAAGTGAATGGAAAGATGGCGAGTGCAGCGCCATGCTTTGGTTGATAAGGAACACAGCAGGAGTGCTATCTGGAAATATTTTGCATATGAGGCAAATGAACATGGAAAGCCAAAGGACACAAGCAAGCCAATATGCAAGAGATGCTACACAACAGTGCTAACAAAAGGCGCTAACACCACTAATATAGCAAAGCACCTGAGAGACCGACTTCCGGATCTGTATAAAGAATTTCTCGAGATTGGTATTATTATTATACATTACTGACACTCTATCCTCCAATTTGATACTGTTAAGAGCTTTGACACAATCTGTATTGTTAAAAGCACTATATAAATAAAGGTGACTTGATGACTTCATGTCGATCCAGTGAGCACTGTTTTCGCGTGTGATGCACGCACGTTTGCGTTTAAATCTGTTTATCAAATAACGTTAATGTATTAACCAGCTTTTATGACCGATGAGCAATGCATTTGTTACAGTATATTTTAATCTTTGATAACAGTAGGTATTAGGTAATAAAAATATAACGGATCATGTTAGCTCTGGTCCAATGAAAAAATATTAACAAATAGAACTTTGGATTTTAATTAGTACATGTATTAGTGAATGTTAGTTTAAATCAACTTTTAACTTTGATTAACAAATGTTTTCTAAGTATTTTTCATTGCTTATTCATGTTAACAAATATCTATTACCATTAACCTAAGTTCTTAGATTAGTTCATTCAGTTCATTTTAAAAGTGTGGTCAAAAAAAAAAAAATGTTTATTAAAGTTTGGCATTCTCTTGTAGCACCAGAAAGAAGATGAGACTCGACCTGCAACAAAAACAACACAATCACAACCTACACTACCAGCTGTATTTGAACAGCAAAGAAAGTATGAAGCAAACTCAAATGAAGCCAAGAAGTTGAACAGGGCTGTAGCAGTGTACATATGCATGGATCAGGTTCCTGTGTATACTGTTGAGAAACCTGGCTTCAAACAACTTCTTGAACATTTGAACAACAGGTATGCCCTTCCTTCACGCAACTTTTTCATGCACACCGAAATCCCAGCCCTATATAACGAAACAAAAGAAATAGTCATGAACCATCTTGGAAGGAAAACCTTTTTTTCATGCACCACTGATCTGTGGACAAGCAGGGCCACTTCCACGTTCATGGCAGTAACTCTGCAATTTGTCACTGAAACCTGGGACATGCAGAGCTGGTGTTTGGGCTGTGTTGGGCTCAACACTGAGCACACAGCAGAATGCTTGAGGGAAGCATTGGAAGAGATGATACAAGAAGCATGGAAGCTGGACATGTCATACATGGCTGGTATCACCACTGATAATGCTTCAGCAAACAAGAAAGCATTTCAGCAAGACTTCACATGGGTCCCCTGCTTTGGGCATAACTTGCACCTTACCATTAACAAGGGCCTGGATATAGACCGTCTGTCTGGATCACTGTCAAGGTTGAGAAAGACAGTGTCTGCCTTCAGCAGGTCACCAAAGATGTTGCGACAGCTGAAGAAAAAACAAAAAGATTTGCAACTGCCTGAACACAGAATGATCCATGATGAGCCCACACGCTGGGACTCAGCTTATGAGATGGTGGAGAGATTTCTAGAACAGCAGCAAGCTGTCTGTTCAGTTCTAGCTGATGATCGGAAGAAATGGCACCTCATGCCAAAAGATTCAGATATTACAGTTCTTGAGACTGTAAAAGAGGTATTGAATCCCGTCAGCTCTTTCACGGATGCCCTTAGTGGTGAAAAACACACCACTCTCTCTGCAGTCCTGCCTCTGAGTTGGAAGATCTTCTCTACTTTGACTGTTGAGGAAGGTGACAGCAACCTAAAACGTCAACTTAAAGACAACATCAGAAGATCTCAGACAGAGATATGAGAACACACATCTGCAGCTGATATTAAACACTGCCACATTTTTTGACCCAAGGTTCAAGGACAGTTTTGTAACCTTAAGAGGGAAGGTTAAACAGAATCTTATGGTCAGTGTCAATTTGCTAAAAGCAGGGGGCCAAAGTCAGCAAACATCATCTCCAGATGACAAGCAGCAACCAGCAAAAAAAACTAAATCAGATCTGAAGAGTCTGTTAGCAAACATACAGGGGGAAAAAAAAAGTGAACATGGAGAGGGTTCATCATCCAGAGAAGAAGATGAGGGTGCAGAAACAGAACTCAAAAATGAGTTTTCAGTATATAAAAAGATGCCTGAAATCAGTGCAGGAGAGGACCCACTCACATGGTGGAGGACACATGAGACAACTTTACCTCACCTTGCCCAGTTTGCTAAGAAGTATCTGTGTATCTCTGCTTCAAGTTCAGCTTCAGAGCGTGTATTTAGTACATCAGGGCTCATTTGCAGTGCAAGAAGGGCACGACTTACAGAGGAGCACATTGACATGCTGGTGTTCCTAGCTCAAAATCTGAAAGTTGCAAAACAACTGTAGGATACAGTAATGGGTGTCAATCTCACTCACCTCTGTAGAGAAAAGCTGCATAAAACTGCAGCAACAGATTCCATTTAATTATTTTGTTTACTAATTGATACTTGATGCATAAGATTGCACTGATTTTGTTTTTGCTTTAAGTTTAAGTATATTTTGTTGACATTGTGATTGGATTTGATTTTACTTGGAAATACAACAGATTGCACTTTTTTACACTTTATTGGTTTTTGAATGTAATGCAATCTGAGAGGCTTTTGAACAAGTGCACTACCTCAGGACATTTTTGTTAATGTAAAATATATGTTCTAGACTTGTTATATTTAGCTTTAAATAAAAAAAAATAACCCCTTAATATTGTGGCAGTTTTTTTCTCCATGGTATCGAAAATGGTATCGAATATCGATATTTTTCAAGGTATCGTATCGAAGTTAGAAATTCTAGTATCGTGACAACACTAGCCTATGCTTGCTTTCATGTTAAATTAACAGTGGTTTGTGAATGTTTATGCTTTAATAACAAATCATTTATCACCATCATTACAGGTGTTTTATTTACCTTACTTGTGAGTATCACCAAGCCACAGCAGGCTACAGCATACATGACATTAGTTACCTGTGGTTGGCCTGGCCGTGCATCACTCAGAAAACAAAATATAGCTATCTCAGGTCCACTGCCTGCCTATAAAAGGGGTATTGTGAAATTTTTTGTCATCTGCTTTCCTTGAACCCATGGTTAAAAACTACATGTAAAAATTTCAAGGTCATTTTTATAGACTATTTTGATTTGTTTTGGGGCTGTCCAGAGCTTTTTAGGTGGGATGGCCTGCACCCAAATCACAGGGGCTCCCACATGCTTGCACATCACATCATATTTTTTTTCAGTGACACTATACAGATCTCCAAAATTACCTCCATAAAGGATTTTTCTGACATGCTATCTGTTATTCATATGAATTATGACAACTGTGTTTTAATCATAGACTGTAAAAAATATGGACAAAGCGTCTGTGACGTTACCCATAGACTTTCTGAAGAAAGGTTTTGAAGCCGTTTATGGGGGGTATGGGCGGCGCCATCTTGGAAAATCGTAGGAAATCCTAACCCCGCCCACCTTCTGACGCAGCGCGCGTCACTCAGCTCGCTCTGCTACTCCAGTTATCTCTGTGTATATTTTAGGCAACAAAATATGTAATAAAACACCATACTAACTCTTTTCGTTTTCATTTAAAGAAATCTTAAACATTATAGCCACACAAATGTGGTTCAGGCAACGCGTATTGATTATATTCAACTGCACATAACGTTTGCCTATTTATAACAAAACGAAATATAAAACAACCCTGCCTCTTTTCGTTTTAAATATAATATAAAAACATTAAACATTTTAATATGGTCCAGGCTATATGTGCATTTGTACTAAACAACAGATTTTGCAGTAAACAACATTACAGATCATCTTCGTTGTATTAAAATTTAAAATGACAAAACTCAACCCAGTCTCTTTTTGTTAAATTTCAGTTTTATCAATATTAGCCATTATTAAAGTATAAGTAAAAGGTATAAGAAGCTACACAAATAAAGCAAACAATTCAGTCAAACATACAAAGTCAGCTCTCTATAGTCTATACATCGGTAAAGTTAAATAGCTTATAAAGTTACGAAACTTCCCCTCAGCCAAAACGATTGCCCAGGGATCAAATTATAGATTCACGAGACCAAAAATCGCCCATTAGATATAGACAAGACGAATTATATCTCATGTTTAACCACTACAGAGACGGCAGAGTCCGCGGCAAACGTCAGAACGACTTGCCGAGGAAAAGTTGTTCCAGGCGGGGTACATGAGCGCCGAGCGCCCGGTCATTGCTGGATCTCACAACCTGGATAAAATTTTCATAAATCTTTAAATAAACCAAAGATTTGAGCTTTAAACAACTACATTCTCGCCTGAAAAACTCTTAAAACTACATTTCATGATACAGAAACAGTACTGTTATATTTCAACTGTGTTAAAAAATGGCGCTTCTTATGTTGTCATTCTCCTTGGCGCAGCCTAAGCTGTCAATCAAGCTGTCAATCAAAGTTAACCACGCCCTTATTTGTCATACATTTTATATCTAAATACGATCTAAACTAACGAGTTAGAAAAAAATTCACCCCCCTCACAGTTGTCAGGCACTCGGAAGCTATCAAAAAATACAATAAAAGTCCATGGGACCAACCTGTAAAAACATAAATTTATGCTGTGAAAACGGACATTTTAACCTGGGGGCTATGGACATTTGCTCCCTTTTGGGTCCTCACCCTAGCGGATTTTCGATGTATTGCAGTTTTTCGCACTTCCGGGTATAGGCTTCATTTTTCAGATTAGAATGTTGCCGCTTGGTTTTAATTGGGGATTTTAATATACATGTTGACAATCAGATATCAGAGCAAATGAATTCTTGGAACTGTTGTTTAAACAGCATGTAAACATACCGACCCACAAACATGGTCACACATTGGATTTAGTCATAGCATATGGATTAAACGTCAATATAACTTCTGTTGTTGATCTGGCATTATCTGATCACTTTTGTTTTCTCTTTAATAGTATTGATCCTTCTGTGCCTTACACAACTGAACGTATTGTTAAAAAAAACGTTTTATTACCTCTGAAGTAGCAGAAAATTACAATGCATTATAAGACTTATGAAAAGAATATTTTACCATCGTCCAATGATGTCTTAGTTGATGAATTTAATAATAAGTTGAGAACAGCTCTTGATGCAGTTGCTCCACTTAAAAAAAAAAAAGATTATTCCTTGGAAGACAAATCTAACCATGAAACTTAAAAGAAACTATAGAAGTGCTGAACGAAGATGGTGAAAAACTAAATTAGAAATACAGAAATACACCTTAATATACTCACTGAAATTCTTTCAAAAGTTCAGAAGTTCAAAAAACACGGCAAGCTTATTTTTCAAACCTTATTAATGAAAATATGAATAACCCACAATTCTTATTTGTATAGATTCACAAATAAATCACAAAATGTATTGCAGTTCTGCGTTACCAAGTTCCAAATGCGAAGAGTTTGCTGGCTACTTCAGAGATACAGTTATAAATATTAGATCAGGAATCTACTCAGCAAACAAAAACGAAAACAAGATTACTATGCTCCCTCATTTGCCTAGCGCACAGAATACTCTCCAAATGGAAAGGTTTACTTTGGTTGATGTTGAGACCCTAAGAAAGGTAGTAACAGAACTAAAACCATCCATTTGATTACTTGATCCAATTCTTCTCTTTTTAAATTGATCTTTAATTCTAATGATATCCTTGAGATGGTAAATCACTCCCTACAGCTTGGCATTTTTCCATGTGATCTTAAATTGGCCCTAGTAAAACCTGTACATAAAAAAGGGAATTCAGATATTTTAACTCCTAGTAATTATAGACCCATTTCAAATCTCGCATTTTTAAGTAAAATATTACAGAAAATATTTTTTAATCAGTTGAATACATTTTTAAATACACATTCAATATTAGAGATGTTTCAGTCGGGTTTTAGAAAACATCGTAGCACAGAGACCGCCCTTATTAAAGTAGTAAATGACATAAGAATAAACTTAGATAGAAATTGGCCTTCAGTTCTGGTGCTGCTTGACTTGAGCGCTGCATTTGATAGAGTGGATCACCAGATTCTCTTAAATAGATTAAGCGAGTCTGTTGGCCTATCTGAAACAGTTTTAAATTGGTTTTCATCATATCTTAGTGGAAGAACATTTGTAGTATCTATTAATACATTCTCTGAACATAATGAGGTAATGTGTGGAGTTCCTCAGTGATCAATTTTAGGACCACTACTTTTTAATCTAAATATGTTACCTACATGGTATCTCTTTTCACAGTTATGCTGATGATGCACAGTTATATGTAGCCATATCTCCTGATGACACTGGGCAAATTGATTCACTTGAAAATTGCATCCAAAACATAAATGACTGGATGTCGCAAAATTTCTTACAACTCAACAAAGACAAAACAGAAGTTTTGATAATTGGATCAAAAGCGCAGAGAGAAAAAAATACCCCTAAACTAAATATCCTGGGATTGAACCCAAGCAAAGTGACAAAAAAATGTAGGTGTTGTCTTTGACTCTGATTTTAATTTTAAAGCACATGTATGTAATATTACTAAAATAGCATTTTATTATCTAAAGAACATTGCTAAAATAAGACCATTTCTCTCTCTGAGCAATACAGAAAAAATGAATGCATACATTTATAACTAGCAGGCTTGACTATTGTAATGCCCTCCTTTCTGGCCTACCAAAGACTACAATTAATCAACTACAATTAATTCAAAACTCTGCTGCTCGAGTATTGACAAAGACCAAGAAGAGAGAAAACATTACACCTATACTAATATCATTACATTGGTTACCTGCACTGTAAAAAAAATTCTAACCCTCCCAAATCAAAAATTTCAAGTGACCGATAACATCTAAATTTTTCAATTGGCCCAAGTGAAATTCTGTAAATTATAAAATTAAATTTACAGATTTTCACTTGGGCCAATTGAAATTTACAGAATTTCACTTGGGCCAATTGAAAAATTTAGATGTTATCGGTCACTTGAAATTTTTGATTTGGGAGGGTTAGAAATTTTTTACAGTGTGTTAGTTTTCGTGTTGATTTTAAAAACATTTTATTAGTTTATAAGGCACTGCATTGACTTGCTACAGACTATCTTTTAAAACTGCTTACATTATATGAACCTGTAAGGACTCTCAGATCATCGGATTCTTTTCTTTTAATAGCACCACACAGTATAACTAAAAGATTTAGTGATGCTGCTTTAACCGATATGCTGAAAATATAAATAGTTTTAAGTCTAAATTTAAAAACATATCTCTTTAGTCTAGCCTTCCTATAATATTTTACAATGTTTTTAATTTAATGTTTTTCTTAATTTTAATAAATCCTCAATTTTTATTTTTTATTCTTGTATTTTACTTTATTATTTTTCTCTCTCTTTTTTAATTTATGTGCCTGTAAAGCCCTTTGAACTGCATTGATTTGTTTGTAAAAGTGCTACGTAAATAAAATTTGCTTGCTTGCTTGCTTACTAGAACGTCAGTGGAGAAAATATGAGTGGAGGCAGGGCTCATTTGCATATTAATGAATCCGCACATACTAAATAAAAAGCAAGGGTGTAGAGTTACATTCAAGCTATTTAAAGGCATGAATACTTTTTTTTTACAGATTTTTTTTTTTTTTAATATGCCATTTTGGTGATCAAAGAGGAAGTTTAAGGGATTAAATGATTGACTACAGGAGGACTTTAAGGCATATTAAAACACCACATTGAAATATAAACAACATTAAAAACTTGATTTTCACCTGAATGTGAGATTTTAACCTGCACTAGCATACAGATCCGACAAAACCATTCGCTTCAGTAATGATTGGTCCGCGTGCCATAAGGTTGCTGACCCAAGGCATTTACCTGTCTAGACCTGTCTGTACAGTTCTGAGTTATCGTTGAATATCATGACAGAATTTTAATTTCTGAGTGAACTATATCTTTAACATTTTACCTTATAGTAAGCAGCTCACTAAGTTTTAGATTCACCATCAAGAATATAATATAAACAAATATATAAACTATAAAATGTTTTAATTTTTTATATTCTTTTGTAAATGGTTTCTCACCCTCTGCGGATCTGACTGGGATTGACTGTGAGTAAATCAGTCTTTAGCCCAACATCACTGTCATTAATGGGTGCCATATTAAACCTGCAACAAACGGAAAAGTTCATTGGTTAAGATTGATCAAATACCAGAGAGTACTACACAAAACAACAAAGCCTTTCAACAAAAGACTAATGCCTGAAAGAGACGAGTACTTCATCATTGCTAAACCCTGCTTTACCAAACATTCCACTAAAATGTGGGGGTTGTTGAATTGACCTTTGCTGTCATTCAGAAACCAAGCTGGGCTAACATACTCAAAAATTACTACTTTTATACACTTTCTGTGTAGAGTGCAACAGTTGGGTTGTACCTGATGACATAGTCAGCGCTGTCAATCTCTCTTCCACAATTGCTGTTCTTCAGAATCCCTCCACTGCCCACCACAGCACATCGACCCAGACGACGCTCACTCCAGGGAAAGGCCTTCAGACCAAATCAACGAGTCCATTAAACACATTGGGCTCTATTTTAATGATCTAAGCACATGGTCTAAAGCGCACGGTGCAAATGCACTTAGGGTGTGTCCGAATCCACTTTTGCTAGTTTAATGACAGGAAAAATGGTCAGCGGCCTAAAGGGGTTGTCCCTAATCTCTTAATGAGTAATGGGTGTGCTTTGGGCATAACGTGCAATAAACCAATCAGAGTCTCATCTCCCATTCCCTTTAAAAGCCAGTTGCGCTCACGCCATGGTGGATTTGTAAGCAGAAAGACTGAACGCTTCTTCAGAGAGGAAACGAATCTGCTCGTGTGCGAGGTTAAAGCGCAAGCAGAAGATCTACGGGACAAGCCGGATTCCATGTACACAATATTAATCTTTTACATTGTTATCCTTTTATTTTTTATATTTGGCTAGTTGCTGTGCGTCCCTGTGTATGTAATAAGCAGAGTGTGTAATAAGCAGAGTGTACTCGTGTTGTGGCCTATAGGCGCACATTACTAACGCGCTCTTTAAATAACAAAAAAATACTGCGCCATTGACTTTAGACCAGGTTTCAGTTGGTCAATGGCACAGTCTATTTTAGTTTCCTCAAAATAGCAACGCGCCAACAGTGCGCCTGAACACACCTCATTTTCAGACCAGCCACCCATGGGCGAACAGATGGGCGCAAACGCATTTGCTATTTAAACAATGTGGCGCAGGACGTGAAAATGAAAACTGCGTCGGGCTGAAACAAGCAAAAACACTTCTGTCGCCGCATTGCGCTAGGTGTATGATAGGGCCCATTATATACATTTTCTATCACTGTGGCCTGTATAAATATAAATATACTACTAAGTATAAAAGAGTTCATATTTTAGGAAGCAGGTGATTATTTTGGCTGTATATGACACATACCTCAGGTAGCATGTTGTGAAGTGCTGCATTCATTGTGTAGTTGGGATATACGTCAGACTCATAGGGAATTATTTGATGCACAGCTGTGTTTTGCTTCGTCAGGTATAAATGGCCTGAGGCATTACAACAAAAATGCAAGAATGCTCTATGTAGAGAGGAAGAGAGAGCAAGAGAGAAAAATGTTATTAAATACATGCTTAAAATGTAAATACATTTCTTAAAATAGAAAATGTTGCCCTACAATTGACAGATTATGTTTAGTGTTGTTTTCACTGACTTTCAGGTTGTTGTCATTTGTCACATGTCTTTGTTCAGATTCCCGCCTCAGATATCTCCTTGGTTACAGTCATTATTAGTTCATCCGTGTCAGCGGTGTTCTATTAAATCCTCGTTTGTTTTTGCTTTATAAGTTCATCCCTCACATTCATTCTCTGTTCGGTCTACAGTTCAAGTTATGTGTGTGTACTCTGCTGCCTGTTTAGACTCATACCTGTTGAGATTATTCTGTTAAACTGTGTGTTGGAACTTTATTCATCCTTGTCTTCATCTGCCTGTCTACACACAGGTGTTACAACAATGTACTGGCATATTGTCTATCACTCTTTTCCATAAACTACAAACTAGTGAGCTTCCTGTAGCATTTTAAAAGAATAGTTTATCCTAACATTTTTTTTTTTCATCACTAGTTCATTCTTGAATGAACACAAATGAAGATATTCATATTTATTTTTAATGTCTGTGCTTTTTGGGTGCCACTTTATATGAAGTGGTTGAACTACTCAGATTGAAATAAATAATTTGATACAATGCACTTATGTGTACATACATGTGTTCATATTGTACAAATATAAAAAATAAAAAATCCCTGCATGTAATTACAGCTGTAATGCATTTCTGTAATTACAAAATGTTGACACTTCCCTTACAACTTAAGCTACCTTTAAACCTAACCATACCACCAAACCTGTAGTACAACATCAACACAATTACAAGTACATTGTACTGAACTTTTTTTTCCCCCCACTTTTTTTATTCCCATTTTTTATTCATCACTTTGAGAGTTAAAAAAAAAATCAATACCCGTGGCTCCTGACGATACAATGGGGTCTTATGAAGCGAAATGATCATTCTGTGCAAGAAACATTATTACCTGTAAGAAACATTATTACCTGTAATCCACAGGGGATTGAGCAAATGAGCACATTCATGACAGTCAGTCTGCAGCATGAGCTTCCTGACGCATAATGAATCTGTGAAAAGTCAATCTTCACGATTGAGATCACGCATAAACCGCATTTCCACCGAAATTATGTGGAACTTTTTTTTACCCAAAGGGTAGGACTTTGTACTGATATGCTCGAACCTTGAACGCAAAGCGTAGAGTAGGCCGCTGGCATGAAGTTGGTTTGACGTTGGACGTTCGATATTCGCATATTTAGGGACCGTCTCAAAATTACATGCGACATTGGTATAAACGTTTCTAACTTCAATAACATTTGAAGACAATGACTTACAGTCATAAAACAAACTGTACATTGTTCACCCAGGTGTCAGGTATGATGCACACCTTTTAGATTTTTGATATTTATGACAATAAACTGTTAAATCATATGCAAATATTGCTATGTATTTCACTACTGTATGGGGTCATACACAAAATATGACAATATTTAAAGCTCAATAGCATTTGAAGACAACGACTTACAGTCATAAAACCAACTGTACATTGTTCACCCAGGTCTCAGGTTTGATGCACACCTTTTAGATTTTTGATATTTATGACAATAAACTGCTAAATCATATGCAAATTTTGCTATGTATTTCACTACTGTATGGGGTCATACACAAAATATGACAATATTTAAAGCTCAATAGCATTTGAAGACAATGACTTACAGTCATAAAACCAACTGTACATTGTTCACCCAGGTCTCAGGTATGATGCACACCTTTTAGATTTTTGATATTTATGACAATAAACTGCTAAATCATATGCAAATTTTGCTATGTATTGCACTACTGTATGGGGTCATACACAAAATATGACAATATTTAAAGCTCAATAGCATTTGAAGACAAAGACTTACAGTCATAAAACCAACTGTACATTGTTCACCCAGGTCTCAGGTATGATGCACACCTTTTAGATTTTTGATATTTATGACAATAAACTGCTAAATCATATGCAAATTTTGCTATGTATTTCACTTATTCTAGAGTGGATAATGTCATATTCAGAGTATAGATGTCTCATGTTTATTGAGAGTAGCATTGTAGTTGTTACAGTAAATTAACATTTTAAATACAAGTATATTTGCAAGCACAGCTAGCTACTCTGGTAGTGATGTAACAGTAAGTTATGATGAATTTAGACTATGTGCAGCTAAAATTTGAGGCTTATGCAAGAATGGTTTATCATAATTGAGTGATATTAAGTATGGTAAGATATGATTTTAAACACTGCACAACACAACCCTCCCCAGTATCCAGCTCTCCTAAGATGATGCCCTCACCAACTGGTCCCTGCCAGACTAGCAGTCGCAGTCTGGTCTTTGGTCTGGGCCCCAGCATCACCAGTGAGGATGGCATCATCACCGGCGCCAAACTGCCAACTGGTCGTCAGATCTTACGCTGCATGCTTGCCAAGAAACCGGAAGACTGAAGACTGACAGAGTGGCCATGTATTGGACAAAAAGCTGCAGCTCAAGGTGAAGCGGCGAGAGGAGTGTCAAGCTGCCGCAGTAGTCAGGCAGTCCCGCTGTGAAAAGGAGCTGGAGGAGATGACGGCAATGTCCAGCTTGGAGTCGGAGAGTGATGAGGAGTCAGAGGAGGATACTAACACAGTCTATCCACCATCTGAGGGCGAACCATCCCACAAGCATAAGAAGACTGGAACAAACTTCTTCATTCCACATGACATCCTTAGCCGACCAAGTGTCGTGTCACTGGCTACAAGGTTGAAGATGTCACCATTGCAACAGGCTGCCTTCACGCGTGGCCTTGTTGTAGAGTCAGGCGGTGAATGTACACATCTCTCTGCATCTTACGCAACAGCTGACCGAGCAAGACGCCAAGTGCTGGAGACAGTCAGTGAGGAACTGCACAAGCAGTGGACACCACCTCCATTGTGCACCCTACACTGGGACAGCAAGTTAACACCGATGCTCAGCAATGTGCGCCAGTTGGAGGACCGTCTTACAGTGGTGGTTGGAGATGCAGAGCGGCTGAAACTGCTTGGTGTCCCGGCGTATAAGAAGCAGACCAATGAGGCATGTGGAGTGATCATTGCCCAGTTGACATGCAAGTTGCTGCAGGACTGGTGCTGCGCTGACCAGGTTTTCAACATGGCATTTGACACCACTGCGTCAAACACCGGCCATCTCACAGCAGCCTGCATTGCCATACAGCTCTCAGTTATTTAGGAAAAACTGCATTTTTTGGGGTTTGGGGGGGCCCAGCGCGGGGGGGGAGTGGCCCCCGGGGACCAAACGAAATTTTTCCTTAGAAGTCTAGTGGGGCTACATGCCCACCAAATTTCATGTTCCCCGGTGCTTCGGTGTCCCTGGTATCGTTGACGAAAAATTTACGGGGGCCCCAGCGCGGGGGGGGAAGTGGCCCCCGGGGACCAAACGAAATTTTTCCGTAAAAGTCTAGTAGACCAACATACCATAAAAATTTCTTCATCCTCGGTGCCACGGTTCAGGTAGTTATTTAGGAAAAACTGCATTTTTTTGGGTTTGGGGGGGCCCAGCGCGGGGGGGGAGTGGCCCCCGGGGACCAAACGAAAATTTTCCTTAGAAGTCTAGTGGGGCTACATGCCCACCAAATTTCATGTTCCCCGGTGCTTCGGTGTCCCTGGTATCGTTGACGAAAAATTTACGGGGGCCCCAGCGCGGGGGGGGAAGTGGCCCCCGGGGACCAAACGAAATTTTTCCGTAAAAGTCTAGTAGACCAACATACCATAAAAATTTCTTCATCCTCGGTGCCACGGTTCAGGTAGTTATTTAGGAAAAACTGCATTTTTTGGGGTTTGGGGGGGCCCAGCGCGGGGGGGGAAGTGGCCCCCGGGGACCAAATGAAATTTTTCCGTAAAAGTCTAGTAGACCAACATACCATAAAAATTTCTTCATCCTCGGTGCCACGGTTCAGGTAGTTATTTAGGAAAAACTGCATTTTTTTGGGTTTGGGGGGGCCCAGCGCGGGGGGGGAGTGGCCCCCGGGGACCAAACGAAATTTTTCCTTAGAAGTCTAGTGGGGCTACATGCCCACCAAATTTCATGTTCCCCGGTGCTTCGGTGTCCCTGGTATCGTTGACGAAAAATTCAGTAAGGTGACGAAAAAAAAAAAAAAAAAAAACTTTGACAATCCCTATATGACCGCTTTCGCTAGCTACGCTAGCGGCGGTCATAATTAATAATAATATATAATAATATAATTAAAAATCTAACAACAATCAGTTTAATGACAATTTTATTCTTTGCATGAAAACACTTGAATTAGCCTAATTGAATACTGTCTGGGTGTATTAAAACTTCAGAATTATATTCGTATAGACCTGCAACAGTGATAAGGTAGAGCTAAGAGTGGTCCAGACCAACCTTACGAAAGTGTGACTTACAGAAGATATACTTAGCGTACGAACGTGTCGGGAATCTTGCCATAACGTTAAGAGAGAGGTTAAGGAATAGGTTAAGAACTACTTAGTGATAAGAACATTTTGGGGGAACCAGGCCCTGAACTTTGAAAAAGTACTATTTTGCGAGCAGGGATTTTTACCCAGAACTTCATTTAGATCCTGGTTCCTGCGGTGGAAACACACCAAGTACCAACCCAAAGTCCCTAGTTCCAGGTGAAGTTCCTGCGGTGGAAACGCGGTTATAAATCCCCCTTTTTTTCCAATGCGGAAGTAAGCTATTTTCTGTGAATGTGTGAGACTAAAGGGAAATAACGAGAAAGATAACAAAGTGCAGTAAATGGTCAAATAAGTAGCTGCTAATATGCTGAATGCAGAACCTTAGTAGCTTTTGAAACAGTCAGTGTGTGTTGATGTGTGAAATGGTGAATAAATTCATTGATCAAGCATGTTTACATGAGAGAAAGACAGAGGGGAAGATTCACTCACCTATTCAGCTCCTTTTGGGTGATATTGGACTTGTATGGGCAGGTCAGTAACTCCGAGACTTTCTCAGAGAAGCTTGTCATATCAGTACTAAAATTAATGCTATCATAAAGAATGAGAGAAATTATCTGTAGGATGTTAGCTATCAATTGATGAAAACATTGATATAATGTGTGAAAAGGCATGGAAATGAAATTGGACTAACCTTGCTGGAGTGATGATGGAAAATATCTTACGGACTGTTGAGCAGCGCAACTGTGAAACATCTTCTCCCGTCTCATCTCTCATGAAAAAGAACAACAAACATCTCACAAACACACTCATAACAATATTAGACAAAATTAAAGAAATATTTCACCACTGCAAAGATGAATGTGTATTTAAAGGGATACTCCACTTTTTTTGGAAATAGGCTCATTTTACAACTCCCCCAGAGTTAAACAGTTGAGTTTTACCGTTTTCGAATCCATTCAGCCGATCTCCGGGTCTGGCGGTACCACTTTTAGCATAGCTTAGCATAGATCATTGAATCGGACAAGACCATTAGCATCTCTCTCAAAAAAAATGACCAAAGAGTTTCGATATTTTTCCTATTTAAAACTTGACTCTTCTGTAGTTACATCATGTACTAAGACCGACGGAAAATGTAAAGTTGCGATTTTCTAGGCTGATATGGCTAGGAACTATACTCTCATTCCTGCGTAATAATCAAGAAACTTTGCTGCCATACCATGAATGCAGCAGGCGTAATGATATGACGCAGCGCCTGAAAATAGTCCCCAGCTCGGTAACTTCCAACGTGACCGGGACTAAGTTTGTCTAACCTATTAGACCTACTGTATTTTCAGGCGCTGCGTCATATCATTACGCCTGCTGTACTCATGGCACCAGGAAGTTTGTTTTGAAAAACGTTTATTTTGTAAATATTGGCACAGAGTCACACTGTGGTGTTCCTGGTCAAAAATGACCGACTAACAAAAAATAGCTTATAGAAATCACTTGTTATGCTATATTTTGTGTGAGTGTGTGGATGCCAGATGATTAAAGTCTGGTTAAATTGTCATGTTTGACGCTATGCTGAGCAAACATAAGCTATCCCTATTGCCGAGAGCGATTGATTTATTATTAATTTCGAAAATTAAGTCCAAGTAAGATCATTTGATTGTAAGAAGGGCAAAAGCAAAGAAGGGTACCCTTACGAAAAAGAAGTTTATTCAAGTGTTCTATTAGTATACTTCTTTTAAACTAAAAATAAGAAAGTATACTTTCAGTCTACTTTTTATATACTTCTCAGAAATATACTTCAAATTGCACTTAAGTATACTTGACTTATACTGACAGAAACGTCTAAGTATATTTGGCCTATACTTGATCGAGATATACTTAAAAGTATAATTAAGTATTCTAAGTATTCTTGGCTTGTACTTGTGTTTACTATTTTGATTGAGTAGCTTATTAAATACTTTTTAAAAACATAATATTATATAACGTCTTATAAACTAACATGTTCAGCTTTATATAGTAACAAACTTTCGGGTGGAATAACTTATAAAGTAAATTAAATAAGCATGGAAAATAAGTTTATTCAAGTGTTCTATTAGTATACTTCTTTTCAACTAAAAAGAAGAAAGCATACTTTCCGTCTACATTTTATATACTTCTCAAAAATATACTTAATTACACTTAAGTGTTCTTGACTTATACTGAGAGAAAAGTCCAAGTATATTTGGCCTATACTTGTACTCAATCTTTTGATCGAGATATACTTAATTTTAATTATTCAAAGTATACTTGGCTTGTAGTTGTGTTAACTCTTTTGATCGAGTAGCCTATTAAATATACTTTTTTTTACATTGTTTTTCATATACAGTCTTATGAAACTTTGTTTGAAAATATTGATTAAAATGTTGATATAAAACAGATATGTTTTTAATTCTGCGTATATCTGAATTTTTGTGTAGGCTAGTTCACTGGTAGTGTACATATTTACTTTAAACTTTTCCCCACCATTGACTGAATTTTCCAGCTATCCATGTTTTCACTGGTATACGGTAGGGGGCGCTATGACACATCTTCTACAGAATCTCTGGATCAAAACACAGGAGAAGGAGAAGCTGAAACATGTGATAGAAGATTGCTCACTCAAATGTAAAATAATGTGATCATCAAACATTAAACAGCTTGTAAATCAAAACTGCTTAATGTTTCCAAATGAAATGCATAACCCATGAAGAGAAAACGACTGTGAAGCTTTGGGGGTGTTGGACTCGATTTACTCCATCTGTGTTTGATCATCGTTCTGAATCTGATCAAGGCGTAGTCTTTGACAAAAATGTGATTTTCTCAACTATTTTCTCAACATTTTAACAAAATGTTGCCTTTCTTTATGAAACTTACTGACATTCGAGTGTTGATAAAAAAGGATGCATGAAGCTAATAAAATGTTTTTAAAATTTTAAAGGTATTTTTCAAGTATGAAAAAATAACATTTGAACAGAAGTATACTGTAGGCCTACTGCAACTGCAAAAATTGTATATAAATAGTAAACTATAAGTATAATGTTAAGTTCACTTAAAGAAAACTTGTAGAATAAAACTACTAAACTAGTAGTTTACTGAGAGTACACTAAGAGTAAAAATAATATATAAATGGTAAACTATAAGTATGATGTTAAGTTCACTTAAAGAAAACTACTAGTTTAGTAGTTTTATTCTACAAGTTTTCTTTTAATGTACTCTCAGTAAACTACTAGTTTAGTAGTCTTATACTACGTTTTCTTTAAGTGAACTTAACATCATGCTTATAGTTTACCATTTATATATAATTTTTACTCTTTTAGTGTACTCTCAGTAAACTACTAGTTTAGTAGTTTTATACTAAAAGTTTTCTTTAAGTGAACTAAACATCATACTTATAGTTTACCATTTATATATTATTTTTACTCTTTAAGTGTACTCTCAGTAAACTGTAGTATACAACTACTAAACTACAAGTTTACTGAGAGTACACTAAAAGAGTAAAAATAATATATAAATGGTAAACTATAAGCATGATGTTAAGTTCACTTAAAGAAAACTTGTAGTATAAAACTACTAAACTAGTAGTTTACTGAGAGTACACTAAAAGAAAACAAAGTTGCTACAAGTATTAAAATAGTAAACTACTAGTATACTCATAAGTTCACTTGCAGTACAAATGAGAAACGTAATTTTGAACTAGTTGTGCACTTAAAGTTTACTACTGTTACACTTATAGTACACTTAAACATATACTTTTATATACTTCAAGTGGGCCAATTTAGTCCCAAGCGGTATTAAAGTAGTACACTTACAAGTTTACTACTAGTACATATTGACATTAGTATACTTACTACATAAAGTATACTTAAAAATATACTTGAACATTTCTCAAGTATACTTCATAAAATGAACTTGAAGTATACTTTTTTTTTTCGTAAGGGTAAGTGAGAGGACCAAAGACATTATGGGATTAAAACACAGAAAAGTGCCAGTCTCCATGAACCTTTTCAAACCGTGAAAAAGCCCTGCACTTCAGCCAATAACAGACAGGTCTGACTCAGGTGCAAAATCAAAACTTCCAGTTTGCTTTGACATTCAATCACTGGCACTGGCGTTTTGAATCATTATCGATAACGTTTCAATATTTTAGTGAATGTAAGTGAGCTATGCTCATATTCTGATTTTAAATTGTAATTCTGGCAGCTTTTGAAACCATTGGTATTACCAGAGCACTGAGCAGTTGAAGTAAATACAAAACTCAGTTCATAAAAGGATGCAGTTATTGCATGGATGGAGCAAGAACAATGTCAGTGTCTAAAATAAATGAACATGTCACACAGTTCAGTTTGATGGTAAAGCTTGCCCTCTTTGCAGTTAAATTAAATGTACAAAGCAAACTTTGTACGAAGCTGAAATAACCCCAACATCAGCAATAACAGTGAAAAAATATAGCTGAAAGCAGCAATTATTGGAGCCAAACGATAAGACATGCTAAAATGGCTGGGAGTGTCAGACCAACTGCAGCAAGGAGCAATTAAAAACATTTTAAGATGATTTAAGGCTAAATAGCTGAATATTCATATGTACAGTAACTAAAAATATGATTTAATGGATTATCCCTTTCAAGCAATAGGTGGTGCAGTTATGAAATTTATGTGATATGGTCAGAGTGAAGTGACAATGACAGATACAAAGTTTGGTGTCAATATGTCAAGGCATTGCAGATATAAAGCCTGAATAGTCCTTTTGGCATCATGCATCAAATTTGCTGCTGCAGTATATGAAAACAGTTTTGTATATCAACACGAAATCCATAACTTTTAGTCGGCACAGTCTGGAGATGATACAATTCGATTTTGGTGAAAATCCTCCTACAGTTTAGGAGTATCTATGTTCTTGGCGTTGTTGAATTACATATTTTATTAAATGTTTAATTTAGTTTTTCCACTGCAATAGTATATAAACTGATTAAGTTCAGTAGACTGATTTTCAGATTATTGAGTCTCCAGCAAGAGTCTCCTTTCCTGCCAGACCTGTTTTCTCTATTGTAAGTTAAATGAGTCAGATCACAGAGACGCTAACCTATTGTCTTTAATGGCTCTGGGATGGCCCTTGGAACTGGAGTTTCCTGGCCAGATTAAATTGATGCTGATTAAATTAAGACTGCCGGTCTGGGGCGGGTTTCCTTAACCTGTATACTCATTTACATGCTTTGTTTGAATTTGTCTCCACCTTCAAAAGTCCCTCCTCCTAAAATGCCTATAAGACACCATGTAAATTTATGTTAGACAGATCATGTTGGAAGTTTCTACAGCCGCGTACAGAGGAGTTCTCAATAAAGAATAACTTCAGTTGAACGCGATCCCGACTGTCTCACTGGCCTCTGCTTTGAAGAAAGAAAAACTTTAGAACAGCGTGACCCAAGGAATCTATTAAGACCAGTCATTACAATAGGCAGATTTATTAAAATGTTATTAGAATTTTTGGAAACTTTGTTATAACTTTTTTCCAAAAGGTGGTGTTGTCTCGAAATCCTTTGAGTACCTTCAGGGCATGGTGTTGATGACACATATTGAGTTTCATAATATTACACCAATGCATTCGTTAAGTATAGCATTTTATATCACAATACTGTATTGAAGTCAATAGCAATTTCATGTTTTGTTCTATTATAGCGCCAACAAGAGACACAATCCTACAATTTTTCTTATGTGTCCTCATAGTGAGCCCATACATGGGTGTGTCAAATTTGGTGAAAATATCTCTTTTCATTTTGGAGTTACAGACATTTATATGTATTAACATATAATGACCCACACCTGACTTTGTTTGCATTTTCTTGCCACTTACTATTAATATTTTGACATTTAGGTATTAGTATTTAGCCAACGACCCATGTTTCCAAACTTCCTACGGTGGTTTCGTTTCAATCGGTCTAATGGTTTCGAAGATATTGGCAAATGTTTTTTAAGCGCTAAATTACAATGCTACAAAAACAGTAAGGCGAAACCTAGCATGTTTGGTATCGTTGGACTCGGCAAGGATGGAGATGACTAGCGTGAAAATAAGGCTGAATCCCAATTCTCTGTCTTACCCCTTCCCCTTCCCCTTCCCCTTACCCCTTCCCCTTAGTTTTGCACGTTCACATGAGAGTAAGGGCTATCCCAATTCTCATTTTGATCAAGGGGTAGGGCTAAGGGGAAGGGGTAGATACCCCTTAAAACCAAGAATTTTCGCGAGCTTACTTGAAACCAAGGGGTACCCAGAATGCACTGCGCAACCGGCAACAAAGGCGGGCATACCATCAAGAAAGTCTCATTTTCGGCTTAAATAATTGATTGAAAAATTATGAAAGTCGTGTTTTGTGCTCTACACAGTCATGTACATATATATTTGCAACCATGTTGTTAACTGAAACGTTTTTAAACGTTTTTAAAAATCGCTGGTCTGCTACGCTAGGCTATGCTAACGATACATTGCTGGTTTGCACAATCAGTCCCGCATTTCTCTGACTAATGTCCGGGATTCGGCTTTTGTTTTCTACAGTCGCCATTCATTATGTGTAACGTTTCATTATTTGACACTGACACGTATGTGCCAGCTTTGCAGGTCATGTATTCAGCTTCAAACGGATCCCGACTGATACGAAAACACAGGAATTTAAGCAATGCTAAAACGCACATAAACCGATCACTTGTTTAGCATTCATGTACGTTAAACACTACATTCAGATTCACCGATTTGAATGAATTCAGTCCGATTGAAACTCTGTGCATAATGAATAGCGACGGCAGAAAGCAAAAACCGAATCCCGGACATTTTTGGTGATCCCGAAATCCAGGCGACATGTCCAGGAAAAAGATACGTGCTTTACATATTGTAACGCGTTGTGTTAGGAGGGAAACAAAATAAGGATAGCTCGCAGCTGAAGTATTAGGCCAGACAGACTCACGGAGGCGATTCACTCGCAATTTATTGACAAATCAAACTCCTGCAACTGTCTGCCACACGCTCCACCTTGCCTTCCACAGCGTCACACAATAAAACAAAGCAAGAATAATGAGCATCAACACAGAAATGACCCACATACATGGGGTTGTTCGAGTCGCACGGCACAATACCATTACAGCCCGTTCAACAGAGAGCGCGCAGCCATACTTATTTCCACTCGTTACAATATACTGTCCTGTATCACACAGGGACGCCGGAGTATGATGTATGATGACGTAACCAAGTGGCGTCTCATTTCATAGGGGTATGTTTTCAACCCTAGTGGTTACCACTCGGTTTCGAGGGACAAGGGCTAGGGGTAAGACGAAGGGGTAGGGGTAGGGGAAGGGGTAAGACAGAGAATTGGGATTCAGCCTAAATCAACCATACCTAGTTATAAGCATTTGAAAAATAAATTTTACCACCAGGTGGCGCTGGTTCAAAACTTCTCAGGCTCCTTCAGGGCATCGTATTGATGACCTATACCGAGTTTCGTAACGATACGTTCATGCGTTCATAAAATACAGCATTTTAGTACAAAATTCAAAATGGCTGACGCCCAAAATGGCCGATATGGGAACATTAGAATTAGTGAACTCGGCATGACACCCTGAATCTAACGAGACCACTTTTATGATTTTTGGACAAATCGTTCAGAAGTTATAAGCAAAAATAGCCATTTTTCGTATCTCCGGATCAGTAGGTGGCACTGCACCGAAACGCAGCATGTAGCCTCAGGTCATGCTTGTGATGAAATGTACCAAGTTTGGTCTGAATACGATAAAGCGTTGGCGGACATACAGCCTTAAGTCTGTTTTCATAAAGGGCTACGTAACAATAGTTTGCACGGTATTCGAGAATGGATTGACGAATCAACTTGAATTCCTTAACTTTTTGTCTGCATGGTCTGAAGATGATCTGGTTTAGTTTTCGTGAACATCTAAGCAACCGTCTTGGAGGAGATATAGAAAAATAGTTTTTTCTGAGAATTCAAAATGGTGGAAAGATTTCCATGACAGAAAATTATGTCATAGGCACCCAATCAAGACAAAACAAGATTTTAGTTTCTAACCTTTACGGTTCAAACGTTATTAGCATAAACATGAGTGAAACTTTGGACAGTTGGTGGCGCTAGAGGGATTGCTATGGTGACTGTTCAGACTGTCTTATATCAGTGTGCCAAATTTCAAAACTTTTCCGCAAGCGGTTCTATGGGTTGCCATAGACTTCCGTACAGAAGAATAATAATAAGAATGCCAACGATTTGAAGCGGTGCCTATGCACTTTCAGTGCTTGGTCCCAAAATATTGCATGATTCATTTGTCAGTCATATGCATGTGAAAGTGTAATTTGTTACTATGGCAACACAGGTCACCCCGTTGCTCTGTCAGCACCTTTGTCTATAAGCAGCGATGTTGAACACTATTTTTCTTTTCAACTCAAATAAAAGTAGACTACCACAATTTAATTATACTCAAGAAGTAGAAAAAAATGAAAAATGTACTCAAGCACCAGAGGCGGGCATAAATACATGGAAATGTATTTAAAATACAAATACAAAATACTGTGTGGAAAAATGTATTTAAATACAAATACAGTATTTTGTATTTTAAAAAATACACAAAATACATGTGAAATTGGACATCCGGTGCAGGTATAGGTCACAGTGAATGAAGAAACTACATAGGCCTATGACTTTTCATTCCTAACCTCATCTCTGCCCTCTCCTTCTTTCTTTCTTCAAATTACAAATAAACTTATGCAAAATGGCAGCCATTTATATACTTATTTCTGGTTACAATGTAGTCTTTTACTTGTGGTGAACACTATTAAAAAATTCATACTGTATGTAAAACTGTGGTAACCTTTTCTGCTATCTAGCAGAGAATATGGATGGGCGATATGACCCAAATCTCAATTTTACTTCACAGTAACAATATCATGGTTTCACAATTCTCAATATCAGTTTTGATTCCACAGCATAAACCGATTTTCAAACTCTTTTGAGTTTTTTTTTTTTTTTTTTTTGCAGGTAGTCCAATGCTTTTTAAGTAATTTTATGTTTATTTTATGTAAAGTTTATTTGTTTCTATAAGTTTATTAAAATTAGAAAGTGTATCTAAAATTTAAAATTAGAATGAATTTAGATTCATTTGACACTATTTACCCCTTTTTTATTATTATTTTTTATGTACAATAAAACTAAAAGCTGAAGATTTTTGTGGTGTATCATTCATTAGTGTTTGTTTTTCCACTCCAACATTACAATAATTCCTGCCCACTAAAAGCTGCACGGATATTTACTTACCCCACAAATAGGCCCATCTATGTAAACGATTTAGAAAAAGATCCAATTCACACTTTATATCATTGCTATGATATGTAGTGTCATATCACCCAGCCCTAACATGCAGTAATGCTTTAAACACATTTGACAAGCTAGTTGATAAAAATCAACAACCGGTCAAGACTGGTTGGCTTACGCTATTTTCTCACTTGTCTGTGCTCTTTTATTCTTTCATGTTAACTGAAGTTGTCACAGTTTGGTGTAAGATGATGAAAAAGATGATGAAGGAAGAAGATTCCAATATAAACTTTTACTCACAATAGGTATTTCCACATGGAGAGACTGACAGAGACTGACAGAGACTGACAGGATTACACCAAAAACCACTTAACATAGACAAGAATGGACAAAGACTGACTGAACAGAAGGAACTAAATACACACACTGATGAAACACTGATTGACAGAACACAGGTGATATGGATAATTAACTAGACACAGGTGATACAAATGAACTAATACAGACAGGACTCAACAGAAACCCAACAGTGACAGAAGTGAATAATGCACTATTTTAACTTTAATCAACAAGTAGAATTGATCATTACATTCTCACCTTATTCCAAAAATCGCTGATCCAATGCTGATCTAGTGAATGTCTGAACTAGTTGATGCACAAAATCAATACCCTGATAAAGAGGTTGACTGGCAAAAAGTATTTTATGTATTTTGAAAATACAAAAATACTCATCTTAAATGTATTTAAATACAAATTACATTTGATTTTTTCCAAAGGCTTTAAAATACAAAATAGTATTTTGTATTTCACATACTGTATGTATTTTAAATACATGTGAAATACTGCCCATCCCTGTCAAGCACTGTAACAAAAGTTTTTGTAACTACTTAGGCAACATTCCACCTAGTTGTATTTGGGCTTCAGAATTCATAAACCTATGAAAATTTAAAACATTGAAAATTATATTGGTGGACAAAACATGATTAAGTATCAAACTTTTGTTGATAACAGAGCTTATTGTTTGCGATAAACGAAAAGCTGACGGGTTCCCTTTTTGTTGATGGAACCAGATTGCTACCATCTGTAAAATCATTAGGATCAAATGTATTACTTACCCAGAGGTGTTGTGGTTCCTGTAATAGACCAAAACCACGCAATTCAATATGATTAAAACAGCAAACAGCCTCAAGATCCACTTAATATACGCCATATTCATCTATAACATTTCGGTGTAAGGGAGGATACCGGTGCAGTTTTCGGAGAGAAAGAGAGAGAGGTTTTTTTTTAACCTCTAGTGTTTGGGTTAGAGATGGGATGGGTTAAGTGACATGACTGAATTTGATCTTCTTAAAACTGTCTTGGTACACAAAGCCTTTTCTTTATGGGTTTCTATGGTTGAAAAAAGGCTCAATATATATAAAATTAAAAGACGTAATTTTTTTTTTGTTTTTTTTTGTTTTTTTCAGGGAGATGTTTTCTTTTGGTTAAGAAAATCTAAAAAGTAGCTAAATGTGATTGGAGCTAAATGGCAAATATTAATTTTGCCAAAACATGCTAATTTTCTAATGAAAGGAGTTACAGAGATGATCATTGCAACATTAACATTGTTTTCAAATAAATCGAATCAACATTGAACAGTTGAGCTGAATAATGACACTATTGTCTTTTAAGAGTGAAATTTAATTTTATTTTGTAATTAAAGAACTTTGCAACTGTTATGTTCTTGATTATTACTGTAAAGCTGCTGTGAAACAATCAGTATCGTATAAAGCATTATCATAAATGTGACTTTTGACTAGATCCAGATCAAGTAACCTTTGGATTCAAAGAATATGTTTGAAATCATGTCAACTCACATGATATGAAGTCTCTAGTCATATTAGTCGTCCATAATGAAACATGTTTTTATTTTACATGGAGCAGATCATCTCGTGGGACCTGGCATGTTAAGATCACCAGATCAAAGCACAATGCATTGTTCATTTAAAATGTTTTTAATACAAAAGGCCGGTCCAGCCTGTTTATCTTTACAAACAGGTTTGGAAAAGCCATCCATAAGCCACAATGTGATGAAAGACCACAAGCCATGCAGAGAAAATGCCTCAACAACATGACATTCACTGTATGACCTTTCAGTTAAATTCACGTATGTGTATCCAGGTGTGTGTTTATTATTTAAGTGTGCTTGCTGAAAGCAGCACACTTATTGTTCTTCTTAAGTTTTCTTCTTCTTATTATTATTATTATTAAGTGTGCTTGCTGAAAGCAGACGAAATCAGCAGCGTAGTTGCCCAAACAGGAAGTTGTTCATATTTCAGGAACACTGTCACGTATCAAAACCAAACTTTGTACATTAACTCAAGACTCCAATGTGAGGATGTACAAGATAACCCCCCCCAACCCCCCCCCACCCCCCCCCCCCCAGCTATTTGGCCAGCTCCTGCGCCTAGGCCCTTTGAGACAGAGACACCGTTCCAACTTTAAAACGTCCGGTCAGTACCGGTGTAAGTTGCTCGCGAAGATGACATCACGAGTCCATGTCGTTTGTCTGCCATATTGGATTGAACAGAAAGCGGAACTACATTTTCACAGGTCACAAATTTGGTCCGAACTTCACGAAACTGGACGTACATGATCCTAAAACCAAGCCTCACAAAAGTTACTAGAAGGATTTTTGATTTTCGGAAGCGTTTGCCCGTCACAGCCAAACGAAATCAGCGGCGTAGTCGCCAAACAGGAAGTCGTCCACATCTCAGGAACTCTGTCACGTATCGAAACCAAACTTTGTACATGAACTCGGGACTCCAATGTGAGGATGCACAAGATCTGATTTTTTTTTTTTTTTTCAGGCTAATTGACAAACCCATTTACTTATGTCTATGCAAAAGACTTTCACCTCACACTTTTAATGTTAATGCATTTAGACAGTAGGTGGCACTGTTGTATTACATTTCACAGAGCTGCCAAGTCAGTGTATATACTCAGAGCCCGTCTATGGAGAGCCTTGGCACTTCCTATTAGCCCCATTGTATAGAGCTGGTAAGTCCCGCCCCTTCCGTAAAACCCCGCTGGACCTCAAAGTTGAAAAACCGTCAATGCAAGTGAATGGGAGAAAATAATTATTTTCTGGTCCCGTTTGAATTGTGCCATGAATGTGAACATATGTTGTCTGTGAATTTTTTATATCACTTTTCATGTTACGAGTTTGCCTCCGTCAAACATTGCGATTTCAGCACATGGTAAAACGGTGCGCCTATGGCACCTGCAAGCCTGACACTAGGTACCCCAAAAGTTTAGAGGGAGGGGTCGTTTTTCGCCTTTCCAAAACCCAAGACCCAAGCGGAAAGATGCCGACAATGGATTAAGTATGGGGGTATTATTGTTGCAATATTCCAAATAAATAGATTAATATTCACAAATAAATGTAAAGAGATTCACAAAAATGTATCGAATTCACAAACTAGATGTACCGCATCGCGGTACAAAATATGACCGCCGCTCAGGCCTGCACTGGCTTTCCACAAAAATAAATGACGTCGAGTAATTTGGCTGTATTGCGTGTTTATGTATATACCTAAAAAAAGTAATAGTATGTGCATGTCTGTCTGTGTGTGTGTGTGTGTGTGTGTGTGTGTGTGTGTGTGTGTGTGTGTGTGTGTGTGTGTGTGTGTGTATGTGTGTGTGTTTGTGTATGTGTGTGTCTGTGTGTGTGTGTGTGTGTGTGTGTTTGTGTGTCTGTGCGTGTATGTATGTGTGCGTACATGTGTGCGCGTGTGTGTTTGTGTGTGTGTGTCTGTGCATGTGGATTTGTATGTGTGTGTATGGGTGTGTGTCTGTGCGTGTGGATGTCAGTGTGTGTGCATGCTTGCGTTTGTTTGTATTCCTGCATGTGTGTGTGTGACAGTATCATCCTAAACCAGCAACCCTTCGCTCAAGAGCACCATCTACAGGCCGATGAGTGTACAGTCACTAAATGTGCACATAAATGAATTTATTTTATACCCCCCATGGATGAAATTCTACAAAACTTAGCAGAGGATACCCCCAGAGGATGTCAAGTTAATCATACACATGAAATATGGTGCAGTTCTGAACATCTCCACTGAAGATAGGGGCGATTAAAGCAGAATAATATTGCATTTTCATTTTTTATGGGAGGGGCGCAAATCACAAATGAGTGATTATGGGCTAGGTTGATGTGGGCCCTTAAGAGCAACATACCATAAAAATTTCTTCATCCTCGGTGCCACGGTTCAGGTAGTTATTTAGGAAAAACTGCATTTTTTGGGGTTTGGGGGGGCCCAGTGCGGGGGGGGAGAGTGGCCCCCGGGGACCAAACGAAATTTTTCCGTAGAAGTCTAGTGGGGCTACATGCCCACCAAATTTCATGTTCCCTGGTGTTTCGGTGTCCCTGGTATCGTTGACGAAAAATTTACGGGGGCCCCAGCGCAGGGGGGGGAAGTGGCCCCCGGGGACCAAACGAAATTTTTCCGTAAAAGTCTAGTAGACCAACATACCATAAAAATTTCTTCATCCTCGGTGCCACGGTTCAGGTAGTTATTTAGGAAAAACTGCATTTTTTTGGGTTTGGGGGGGCCCAGCGCGGGGGGGGGAGTGGCCCCCGGGGACCAAACGAAATTTTTCCGTAGAAGTGTAGTGGGGCTACATGCCCACCAAATTTCATGTTCCCCGGTGCTTCGGTGTCCCTGGTATCGTTGACGAAAAATTTACGGGGGCCCCAGCGCGGGGGGGGAAGTGGCCCCCGGGGACCAAACGAAATTTTTCCGTAAAAGTCTAGTAGACCAACATACCATAAAAATTTCTTTATCCTCGGTGCCACGGTTCACGTAGTTATTTAGGAAAAACTGCATTTTTTTGGTTTTGGGGGGGCCCAGCGCGGGGGGGGAGTGGCCCCCGGGGACCAAACGAAATTTTTCCGTAGAAGTCTAGTGGGGCTACATGCCCACCAAATTTCATGTTCCCCGGTGCTTCGGTGTCCCTGGTATCATTGACGAAAAATTTACGGGGGCCCCAGCGCGGGGGGGGGGGGGGGGAGTGGCCCCCGGGGACCAAACGAAATTTTTCCGTAAAAGTCTAGTAGACCAACACACTGTTATGTGGTGGTGCTTTAAATTGCTGAATGTTAATTGTTCTATCTGAGATCGCAGGTGCAGTCATGAATGACGTCATGGGAAACCCCGTATTTAAGCCGGTCCGGAATTGAGGCGGGTCTCTCTCGGTTCTCTCAGCTCTCGCGACGCTCGCTGCTCTAGCTGCCTCCACCCTTCTGATCAGTGACAGCTGGGGTTTCTTGCCTCATGGCGAGCAGTCCACGATCTTCGCCTCGGCTGTTCCAGATCATGGACTGAGTTTTTATTTTGGTTATTTTCAAGCCAGGTAGTGGGTATTTTCTTTGATCACTTTTATTATTTAGTTAATACAGCGTAGGAAAGCAGTGGCCCGGAAGACTCACTCTGTTTGTTTGTTTCTTCGGGAGCAGATAAGATCTTGCCTACAGAGTTAGATAGTCAGGCTTTCTGTTTTCCTTTTGCTGCCCTACCTGTGCTATTAGTTTGATTTATTGTTTATTGTTGGTGCGCTCTCTCATATGTTTCATTAAAAGAAACGATGTACACTTTGAAACTTCACCCAATCGTCTGTGATTCTTAATATGTACGGTCCTTGTCTTACATGTGTTTTAACGAGCCAAATTAGATAAAGGGCCGTAACATATTTGGGCGCTCGTCCGAGATCGAATTTTGTGTGGCTTTGCTTGATCTTTTGATCTGCTCACACTTTGTATTTGTTACTTGAGTAACTTCAGTAACTTTGTTGAATCACAGTCGATTGGTGTGTGTGTGTATATTTTCTCGTGTAGTGCTCGTTAAATATTTTCCTTATAATAACCAGACGTTATTTTTAATCATGTTTGAATTAGCGAACTTCATTGCGAAACCGACGCAAGCTGAGCTGTTTCAAATTAATAGAGTAGATCTTACGAAGATTGCTGCTCATTTTAAAGTCAATTTTCGTAAGACTTCAACTAAACATGAGCTTCAGATTCTGCTTGTTGATTCATTGCATGAACAAGGCGTTTTTGGTGATGAGGAAAAGATGACGGATTATCCTGATGTTGAATTTGAGGGTGGTTCCGAAGATCTTGCGATGCAGATTAAAAAATTGCAGTTGCAAGCTAAAGAGCACGATATAGTTTTGTTGAGAGAGAGAGAAGGGTGGGAGCGTGAGAGAGAGAGAACTAGAGATCGTGAGAGACATGAACTTGAACTGAAAAAGCTCGAAATGGAGCAAGCGTGCCGTCTAAAAGAGATCGAGTTAAGCGCTCGTGAAAGGGGTTTATCTGACACTTCTGATTTCGACGTGAGTCGTAATATTCGTATTGTTCCTCCTTTTCGAGAACAAGAAGTTGATAAATTTTTTGCTCTTTTTGAACGCGTCGCTGTCAATATGAAATGGCCGAAGACTTTTTGGCCCATGTTGTTACAGTGTGTTTTTGTGGGTAAAGCCCAGGAAGTTTTTTCCTCTTTATCAGTCGAAGACTCTCTTAATTATGAGCAAGTGAAGACATCCGTTCTCAGAGTGTATGAGCTAGTCCCCGAGGCTTATCGTCAGAAATTTCGTAATTTACGGAAAACTGATGAGGCTTACGTTGAGTTCGTTCGGGAGAAAGAATCACTGTTTGATCGTTGGTGTGCTTCCATGAAAGTGACCAATTTTGAAGAGCTTCGTGAACTGATTATTTTAGAGGAATTTAAAAACTGCTTACCAGAACGCGTTGTAATCTATCTTAATGAGCAAAAAGCTTCTAAATGTTCTGTTGCTGCGACATTGGCTGACGAATATGTGCTCACACATAAGAACGTGTTTAGTGTTGCACCGAAGTTTCCTTCAGCTAACAGCACTCGGTCTTCTCAGCGTAATTTTGAACGCCCTCTGCCTGTTGATAAAGCGGCGCTAAGTTCTGATAAGTCTGTGTTCTCACCCGTTTGTTTCTATTGTAAGAAACGCGGACACGTTATTTCTGAGTGCAGTGTGCTCAAAAAGAAAAACCGTGTTCCTAAACCGGTAGGTTTATTGATGACGTCCATGCCACAAGTGGAAGGACTTGAGTTGTTAGCTTCGGAAGCTGACATGTGTGAAAATGAGGGATATGTGCCGTTTTTGATGGACGGATTTGTATCTTTGTCAGGTAGTGCTTCGCGCAAACCAGTCAAGATACTTCGTGATACAGGCGCTGCTCAGAGTTTTATTCTGGAAGGAATATTGCCGTTGTCTGATGAGAGCTCTGTTGGTTCAAGTGTCTTAGTACAAGGATTTGAGATGGGCTTCGTTAAGGTACCTTTGCACGAGATCGAAATTGAATCTTCCCTTGTGTCTGGCCGCGTTGTTGTTGGAGTGCGACCATGTCTTCCCGTTCGAGATGTCACGTTTATCTTAGGGAATGACTTAGCGGGAGGAAAAGTTTTTGCTAGCCCTGAGGTAACTGATGATCCTTTTTTGTGTCTTACTGTTGCTGATGTCTTAGCTCAGGAATATCCTGAGGTTTTTCCCTCATGTGCTATTACTCGCGCTATGACTCAGAGACTAAAAGATAAAAGCCTTAGTGAATCAGAAAGTGAGTGTAATTTTGATTTGAGTGATACATTCTTTTCTAATTCTGATTTTTGTGAAGTGAAATGTTCAAATTTTGTTGACGGTTCAGATAGTGCCGTTAAAAAATTAGATGAACATATTATGGGGCCTACTAAATTGTCTCTGTCTCGCGAGCAACTTATTGTTGAACAGAGGAAAGATGAGAAATTATCATCCCTCTTTGAAGCTGTTGTTCCTGCTGAGCAACTCCAACACGTATCACAAGGATACTTTGTAGAAGATGGAGTGTTGATGAGGAAGTGGAGACCATCTACTGCATCTGCTGATGATGAGTGGCAAATCGTCAAACAGATAGTAGTTCCCTCCTCGTACCGCTCTGAAATTTTGAGTCTTGCGCATGATAGCCCGTTTGCCGGTCACTTAGGAGTAAATAAAACGTACGATCGAATACTCCGAAATTTTTTCTGGCCTGGCCTGAAAACTGATGTAGCAAGTTATTGCAGAAGCTGTCATGTGTGCCAAATGACGGGAAAACCGAACCAGAATGTTTCACCTGCTCCGTTGCATCCTATTCCAGCTATCGGTGAACCATTTGAGCGTGTGATGATCGATTGTGTCGGTCCTTTGCCTCGCACGAAGTCGGGAAACCAATATCTGCTCACTATAATGTGCACGTCAACGCGTTTTCCAGAGGCCATTCCTCTGCGTAAAATCACTGCACCAGTGATTGTAAAATCACTTATAAAGTTCTTTTCACTGTTTGGACTTCCACGTACTATTCAGTCGGACCAAGGCACGAATTTTATGTCCCGTGTGTTCAAGCAAGCTTTAGATCAGCTGCATATCCAACATTGCACCTCAAGTTGTTACCATCCGGAAAGTCAGGGAGTACTTGAGAGGTTCCACATGACTTTAAAATCAATGCTGCGTGCGTTTTGTCTTGAGTTTCAAAAAGATTGGGACGAAGGAGTGCCTATGGTCATGTTCGCAGTGAGAGAAGTAGTGCAGGAGTCGTTAGGTTTTAGTCCGGCCGAGTTAGTGTTCGGGCATACTGTTCGTGGCCCACTGAAGCTGATCAGAGATCATTGGACTAGTGATATACCTCAAAATAACATACTTGACTATGTCTCAAGCTTTCGTTTTAAGTTGCATCGTGCATGCGAATTGGCCAAAGAGAATTTAGAGATTGCACAGCAACGAATGAAGCAGCGTTTTGATCGTCGTGCTAAACTTCGTAGCTTTACTCCTGGTGACAAGGTGCTTGTGCTGATGCCAGTGCCTGGGTCTGCCTTGCAGGCTCGTTATTATGGTCCCTATCGAGTGAAAGAAAAGGTGAGTGGGCTTGATTATGTTATCTCGACGACAGACAGAAGAAAGAAAATTCGTCTCTGTCACATTAACATGCTCAAGCCGTACTTTGAGAGATCGCCAGATTTCTCTGGAAAAAAGTCGGCTGTGTTAACCGTTTCACCCACAGACTTTCCGGTGGCCGGAGGGCAGGCGCTGTCCAGTGCTGATATACCTGACACCGAGGCGCTGTCCAGTCCTGAATCTTCGATCCACCCATTGTGTTCTGCTGTATCGGACAGCGGTGATGATTCTTCTTTCGATGAGGATGTAGAGTTTCCTTCTACCGAACTGGTTGCGGGAAGATTGAAAAATTCTGAGATCCTTCGAACCTTAGACTCGCACCTTTCTCATTTGACCGTTGCCGAACGAGCTGATGTGACTAATATTGTTCGGACGTACAGTAATTTGTTCTCTGATATTCCATCTCGTACTTCGTTAATAGAGCATGACATCGATATTGGTGACTCGTTGCCTATTAAACAGCACGCATATCGGGTAAGTCCTGAAAAGAGAATGTTGTTGCAAAAGGAGGTGACCTTCATGCTTGAGAATGACATCGCAGAGCAAAGTTTTAGTCCTTGGAGCTCACCCTGTTTGCTCGTAAAAAAAACGGACAGTACATTTCGTTTTTGTACTGATTTTAGACGCGTTAATGCTGTGACCAAACCAGAGTTATCCATTGCCTCGCATGGAAGATTGCGTGGATCATGTAGGAAATGCTGTGTTCGTTACGAAGATCGATCTGCTTAAAGGATACTGGCAGGTGCCGTTGTCAGATCGTGCGAAGGAAATCAGTGCGTTCGTAACACCAGATCATTTTCTTCATTATACCGTAATGGCTTTCGGTTTACGAAACGCCCCGGCAACCTTTCAGAGACTGGTCAATCGCATCATCGAAGGCATGCATAACGTTGAAGCATATTTGGATGACTTGGTCCTTTATAGCGCGTCTTGGTCAGAACATGTGGAGCAACTCGATGCGCTTTTCCGTCGTTTGTCTCAAGCTAACCTTACGGTTAATTTAGCGAAGTGCGAATTCGGCCGAGCTACGGTCACTTATCTGGGAAAGATTGTGGGTAGCGGTCAGGTTCGACCCGTTGAGTCTAAGGTAGAGTCCATCACTCATTTTCCCGTGCCCAATACACGTCGCGAGCTTCGTCGATTTTTGGGTATGGTTGGGTACTACAGAAATTTTTGTAAGAATTTTTCTGTAGTTGCTTCGCCCTTAACCGACCTTCTTAGTCCTAAGGTTCCATTTAAATGGTCTGAGATTTGTCAATCGAGTTTCGAGAGAATTAAAGCCCTTTTAGTTAATTCTCCTGTTTTGTCTGCTCCTGATTTTACCACTCCGTTTTTTCTTGCTGTTGATGCAAGTAACACCGGTGCTGGAGCTGTTCTCCTTCAATCAGATCACACTGGCGTCGAACATCCTGTTTGCTATTTTTCACGTAAATTTAGTAAACCTCAACGACGTTACTCGACTATTGAGAAGGAGGCGCTCGCCCTTGTTCTTGCTATTCAACATTTTGATGTTTACGTTGGTTCTGTTTCGTACCCACTGACTGTTTACATGGATCACAATCCCTTGATTTTTATTGATCGGATGAAAAATAACAATCAACGTTTGATGCGTTGGAGTTTATTCCTACAGCCTTTTGAGCTTGACATTCGTCACATTCGGGGTAAGGATAACGTGGTTGCGGATGCTTTATCTCGCATTTAAATTAATTGCAGGCTCTGAGGTAAGATATATATTTTTACCCTACAATTAATTATTTAAGGGTGAGGGTGTTATGTGGTGGTGCTTTAAATTGCTGAATGTTAATTGTTCTAGCTGAGATCGCAGGTGCAGTCATGAATGACGTCATGGGAAACCCCGTATTTAAGCCGGTCCGGAATTGAGGCGGGTCTCTCTCGGTTCTCTCAGCTCTCGCGACGCTCGCTGCTCTAGCTGCCTCCACCCTTCTGATCAGTGACAGCTGGGGTTTCTTGCCTCATGGCGAGCAGTCCACGATCTTCGCCTCGGCTGTTCCAGATCATGGACTGAGTTTTTATTTTGGTTATTTTCAAGCCAGGTAGTGGGTATTTTCTTTGATCACTTTTATTATTTAGTTAATACAGCGTAGGAAAGCAGTGGCCCGGAAGACTCACTCTGTTTGTTTGTTTCTTCGGGAGCAGATAAGATCTTGCCTACAGAGTTAGATAGTCAGGCTTTCTGTTTTCCTTTTGCTGCCCTACCTGTGCTATTAGTTTGATTTATTGTTTATTGTTGGTGCGCTCTCTCATATGTTTCATTAAAAGAAACGATGTACACTTTGAAACTTCACCCAATCGTCTGTGATTCTTAATATGTACGGTCCTTGTCTTACATGTGTTTTAACGAGCCAAATTAGATAAAGGGCCGTAACACATACCATAAAAATTTCTTCATCCTCGGTGCCACGGTTCAGGTAGTTATTTAGGAAAAACTGCATTTTTTTGGGTTTGGGGGGGCCCAGCGCGGGTGGGGAGTGGCCCCCGGGGACCAAACGAAATTTTTCCGTAGAAGTCTAGTGGGGCTACATGCCCACCAAATTTCATGTTCCCCGGTGTTTCGGTGTCCCTGGTATCGTTGACGAAAAATTTACGGGGGCCCCAGCGCGGGGGGGGAAGTGGCCCCCGGGGACCAAACGAAATTTTTCCGTAAAAGTCTAGTAGACCAACATACCATAAAAATTTCTTCATCCCCGGTGCCACGGTTCAGGTAGTTATTCAGGAAAAACTGCATTTTTTTGGGTTTGGGGGGGCCCAGCGCGGGGGGGGAGTGGCCCCCGGGGACCAAACGAAATTTTTCCTTAGAAGTCTAGTGGGGCTACATGCCCACCAAATTTCATGTTCCCCCGGTGCTTCGGTGTCCCTGGTATCGTTGACGAAAAATTTACGGGGGCCCCAGCGCGGGGGGGGGAAGTGGCCCCCGGGGACCAAATGAAATTTTTCCGTAAAAGTCTAGTAGACCAACATACCATAAACATTTCTTCATCCTCGGTGCCACGGTTCAGGTAGTTATTTAGGAAAAACTGCATTTTTTTGGGTTTGGGGGGGCCCAGCGCGGGGGGGGAGTGGCCCCCAGGGACCAAACGAAATTTTTCCTTAGAAGTCTAGTGGGGCTACATGCCCACCAAATTTCAGGTTCCCGGTGCTTCGGTGTCCCTGGTATCGTTGACGAAAAATTTACGGGGGCCCCAGCGCGGGGGGGGGGGGGGGGGTTTGGAGTGGCCCCCGGGGACCAAACGAAATTTTTCCGTAAAAGTCTAGTAGACCAACATACCATAAAAATTTCTTCATCCTCGGTGCCACGGTTCAGGTAGTTATTTAGGAAAAACTGCATTTTTTTGGGTTTGGGGGGGCCCAGCGCAGGGGGGGAAGGGCCCCCGGGGACCAAACGAAATTTTTCCTTAGAAGTCTAGTGGGGCTACATGCCCACCAAATTTCATGTTCCCCGGTGCTTCGGTGTCCCTGGTATCGTTGACGAAAAATTTACGGGGGCCCCAGCGCGGGGGGGGAAGTGGCCCCCGGGGACCAAACGAAATTTTTCCATAAAAGTCTAGTAGACCAACATACCAAAAAAATGTCTTCATCCTCGGTGCCACGGTTCAGGTAGTTATTTAGGAAAAACTGCATTTTTTTGGGTTTAGGGGTGCCCAGCGCGGGGGGGGAGTGGCCCCCGGGGACCAAACGAAATTTTTCCTTAGAAGTCTAGTGGGGCTACATGCCCACCAAATTTCATGTTCCCCGGTGTTTCGGTGTCCCTGGTATCGTTGACGAAAAATTTACGGGGGCCCCAGCGCAAGGGGGAAGTGGCCCCCGGGGACCAAATGAAATTTTTCCGTAAAAGTCTAGTAGACCAACATACCATAAAAATTTCTTCATCCTCGGTGCCACGGTTCAGGTAGTTATTTAGGAAAAACTGCATTTTTTTGGGTTTGGGGGGGCCCAGCGCGGGGGGGGAGTGGCCCCCGGGGACCAAACGAAATTTTTCCGTAGAAGTCTAGTGGGGCTACATGCCCACCAAATTTCATGTTCCCCGGTGTTTCGGTGTCCCTGGTATCGTTGACGAAAAATTTACGGGGGCCCCAGCGCGGGGGGGGAAGTGGCCCCCGGGGACCAAACGAAATTTTTCCGTAAAAGTCTAGTAGACCAACATACCATACAAATTTCTTCATCCCCGGTGCCACGGTTCAGGTAGTTATTCAGGAAAAACTGCATTTTTTTGGGTTTGGGGGGGCCCAGCGCGGGGGGGGAGTGGCCCCCAGGGACCAAACGAAATTTTTCCTTAGAAGTCTAGTGGGGCTACATGCCCACCAAATTTCATGTTCCCCCGGTGCTTCGGTGTCCCTGGTATCGTTGACGAAAAATTTACGGGGGCCCCAGCGCGGGGGGGGGGGAGTGGCCCCCGGGGACCAAATGAAATTTTTCCGTAAAAGTCTAGTAGACCAACATACCATAAACATTTCTTCATCCTCGGTGCCACGGTTCAGGTAGTTATTTAGGAAAAACTGCATTTTTTTGGGTTTGGGGGGGCCCAGCGCGGGGGGGGAGTGGCCCCCAGGGACCAAACGAAATTTTTCCTTAGAAGTCTAGTGGGGCTACATGCCCACCAAATTTCATGTTCCCCGGTGCTTCGGTGTCCCTGGTATCGTTGACGAAAAATTTACGGGGGCCCCAGCGCGGGGGGGGAAGTGGCCCCCGGGGACCAAACGAAATTTTTCCATAAAAGTCTAGTAGACCAACATACCAAAAAAATTTCTTCATCCTCGGTGCCACGGTTCAGGTAGTTATTTAGGAAAAACTGCATTTTTTTGGGTTTGGGGGGGCCAGCGCGGGGGGGGGGGGGAGTGGCCCCCGGGGACCAAACGAAATTTTTCCTTAGAAGTCTAGTGGGGCTACATGCCCACCAAATTTCATGTTCCCCGGTGTTTCGGTGTCCCTGGTATCGTTGACGAAAAATTTACGGGGGCCCCAGCGCAAGGGGGAAGTGGCCCCCGGGGACCAAATGAAATTTTTCCGTAAAAGTCTAGTAGACCAACATACCATAAAAATTTCTTCATCCTCGGTGCCACGGTTCAGGTAGTTATTTAGGAAAAACTGCCTTTTTTTGGGTTTGGGGGGGCCTAGCGCGGGGGGGGGAAGGGCCCCCGGGGACCAAACGAAATTTTTCCTTAGAAGTCTAGTGGGGCTACATGCCCACCAAATTTCATGTTCCCCGGTGCTTCGGTGTCCCTGTTATCGTTGACGAAAAATTCAGTAAGGTGACGGAAAAAAAAAAAAAAAAAAACTTTGACAATCCCTATATGACCGCTTTCGCTAGCTACGCTAGCGGCGGTCATAATAAATAGATTAAGATCCACAAATAAATGTAAAGAGTTTCACAAAAAATATAAAATACACAAATAAATAAAATGAGATTTGCAAATAAAAAAAAATATTTACAAATGTTTTATTATTTTACAAACACAACTCTGCCTGGCATTTATTTGTGAACCGCTTTCTGTGCATTTGTAAATCGCTGCACACATTTGTGAATCGGTTCCTGTGCATTTGTGAATCCCCTCACGCATTTGTGGATTTTGAAACACTTCTTGCGTTGACGTGCAGACAGATCGACAAATAAGTGGACTCCACCCACCGCCTACTCAAGCCAATCAGATAACGGCCACATCGAGCTGGCCAATCGTAGCACGTTCTCGCTTCAACCAATCAAGTCACGTAGCAAATTTTTTATGTTTAAATTTCGTGATTAAAATGACATAATTTGGAAGCGGATAATTTCTTCACAAACAGCTCATTATGACTCAATGTTACAATGCTGCACCTACACTCGATAGTGTGAATAAGATCAGCGCAACGCAGACCACTGCATTGACAGGGTAAAACATATGATCTTGTCTACGGCCAGGGCTCAGCGGAAGACAGAAAATGCCGGTCCAGCACTGATTGAGGAATTAAATTCGAAAATAAAAGACAGTTTGACATCTTTTTTCTCGCATTCTCGCATTTTTTCTCGCATCTCGCATCTATCCACTACCTGCTAACGTTAGTGCACTGCACCCGAGCAAGCACACTTTGCAGTTCCTCCGGAAATGCATTTTTCTAGTTATTATTATTATTCCCGGGAGAAAAATTTTGGCCAACTCCTGCGCCTAGGCCCTTTGAGACAGAGACACCGTTCCAACTTTAAAATGTACGGTCAGTACCGGTGTAAGTTGCTCGCGAAGATGACATCACGAGTCCATGTCGTTTGTCCGCCATAGTGGATTGAACAGAAAGCGAAACTAATGATTAAAATGACATAATTAGGAAGCGGATAATTTCTTCATAAACAGCTCATTATGACTGAATGTTAGAATGCTGCACCTACACTCGATAGTGTGAATAAGATCAGCGCAACGCAGGTGCAGCACTGATTGAGGAATTAAATTCGAAAATAAAACAGTTTGACATCTTTTTTCGCATTTTTTCTCGCATCTCGCATATATCCACTACCTGCTAACGTTAGTGCACTGCACCCGAGCAAGCACACTTTGCAGTTCCTCTGGAAATGCATTTTTCTAGTTAATTTTGAGACTGCAGAAGTCATTGCAAGTTGCATTTTCAGTTGAATTTGGGGAAACCACTTGAAACATTTGTTGCGTTGAGCTATTTCAATTACCTTTGTTTGATTTGTTCATTGCAAACAGCTGAAAGTCTGTAAATTTTGCCAGTAAACCTGATTTGCAATGGGGGTTGAATCGTTTTGATTAAAACTGTATGATATTATCCGCAAAAGTTTAAGTTCTAAACAATGTCATAAAATTACATTCTTACCAAAAAAAAAAATATATATTTTCTTCATAAAATCTGCACAAACCTATTTACTGCCTTGAGAACCATTCATATGGGTTCTGGGAGTAGGTGGTGAAATAATGAAATGTTCATAGGACTCACAGGACAACCATACCCGGTCTCCCCTCATATATATATATATATATATATATATATATATATATATATATATATATATATACAAACAAATATATCATGTCTACAAAAACGTTTATGTTAGATGCAAGTTGATTCGACAACACACACTCACACGCACGCACACACACACACACACACACACTTCTGAAACAGATCAACATGGCGAATTTCATTATTAAAACACTGTTAGAAAACTGAAGTGCACACCGTTAACATGACTATTCACAATCACAATTTATTTCCTAATGTGTAAAACTTGCATCTTTGAAAAAAATAAAAATTCACAGAGATCACAGAGTACAAAGTAGTAGTTTTCAAAAAACTAAACAGAAATAAATAGGAATAACACCCTGAATTAAAAAAACCTAGTACATGCACATAGCATTGGTCTATTCTCACAAATCCATTGTATGTCTTAAAACAAATATACTGTAGCACATGAGTCATGTGTACTTGTGCAATATTTTAGGGTATGTTTTTAGTTTTGGAGGATGCCAGAAGTGATGACTATGAATTGTTGTTGTATGGAAAAGAGTGTTTGAATAAATCTTTTGAATGAAAGATATGACTTACACACACAAAACACACTGGCTGCCACCTACTGGTGTAATGATGTAAACAAAAAAACAAGTCACTAAACAAATCCATAAATTAATGTTTTTAGTGAATTGATTCATTGAATCAAGTACAAATATTCTTTGATGTTTTTAATGATATCTGCCATTTTCTTTAGGGTTTTATGATGTGTAATAATAATAATATGTTACATATTCATTAATATATATTTATCATATAGTTTTTTTTCTATTTTCAAATAAATTATATTCTCATTTGTTAAAGTAAGCCATTTAAAACATTAACAGGTGGTTATTGTACTACACTATTAAAAATTCAGCTTATATGGTTCAAGTATTATGTAATGCCTTGAGATTTTGGAGCAAAAAGGCATTTTCTAGAGAGAAGCAAGTCTTCAGTCATGGCTAGGAAAGAATGTCCTGGACGGAGATCTTCCGGATGAGATTCAGAGCCACTGAAGTTCCAGTGCAGTGCGGCTTTCTCCTCTTGAAGAGACTGTTCACATTGCTTTGACATCGATGTTGGCGACTCCATGCACCTGAGGTAGTTGACGGCAGTCAAGTGAAGCTAGAAGTTTCTGTGGCCCAGCCTCAGAGGCTATAAACTTCTCTGTCAGTGTCACCGTGGCCAAGCTTTTTATATCTCTGAGAAAAAAATATAAGCAATAGAGAGTGAGAAAAAACATGTTTTTGAATTGATTTGTTACACTGCATATTTTTTCTAAATATTCTTATAATGTTATATCAGTTACTAGGCTGTGAAACGGTTAACACAATGTATTAAATTTATACCTTGTGTATGATTTTGAAAATATAGTTTGCCTTTTTCTGTTTTGCCATCACATGAATAAATTGTATTTTTAACATATATTCAAATAGACAGTTATTTTAAATGGTAATACTGTTTTGTTTAGTTTTTTATCAAATAAATGCAACTTTGGTGAACACAAGATAATTCTTTTAAAAGCATTAAAACCTCTTACGGACCCGAAACTTTTGAGAGATAGTTGTTCTAACAACTGTGTATTGAAAGCAGTCACACAGACCATAATGAGGACAACCACATCTGATGTACATTTGATATTGAGCATCTTACCCGTAGGAAACCTCCCTGACACTCTGCAATCCCAGTCCTTCAATGCGAAACTTCACGTTCTTCAGTGTGCGCTTAAGTGGGTTCTGGAAAACGATCGTAACCTTCAACTCTTTCCCCACTACTACAGTGTCCCCATCAGGCTGAAAGGTAGAGGAGCACACATTTACAACAAGTGTCATGACATTAAGTGAGATCCCATGAATCTAATTCACCCAATAAAACCTAAAAGTGGCTTTGCTTGTTCTAACCTTAATTTACCACACATATTAGTCTCCATATATACACGTGAATCATTTTGAGTTTAAAACAGAGACGTCTTTTAAACTCACTTTGATGATTATGTCTGGTGTGCGCAGTCTGAAGCGAAACTGGGTAGCCAGAACCTGTTTGGTCTGTGTGACCCGTCCAGTGAGAGTGAGCATCAGCATGGCCTGGTCCACCAGATGGTCTTTATAGTGTTCGTAGGGCAGACACCACTCCACAGTCTCGACTATGATGAGTAAGAGCGAAAAATTAATCTCTAATTGGCATCAGTAATCCAATATGAATTAAACGCTGCATTATTGCATGAATGCACTCTGTTAAGGTCTCTCACCTTCATTGGGTTGGAGTTCCATTGGTACCTGGTCTTTCTTTACTGTAGATTTATACACTCCAGTATAGTACATAACCGCCACCTGGCTGTGGAGGTTGAAAGTGCGCTGTTCTGCACTTGTGTTCTTCACCGTTACGGCCAGTTTGGCGTCTGCACCAAGCTGAGGCTCTTCTCCATCCATGGTGATCTGGACGGTGACGTCATTAGCACTGGAGATGTCGTAGATCCCTGATTTAGAGCCATACTGACAGGCTGTTTCCACAGCTATGCGTTCTTCCTCTGAATCTAAAACGAAGGCATAGTGATGTGACACTCATTGTTTTGTCTGGATTTTTTTTCATTTATTCATAAGTACATTAAAAAAATGCATTTCATTCATACAAAGACTTGAATATATAACTATTGTATTTGTGTTTAGTTTCTGAATTAAAATTCAAAATGACGTAAACACTTTTTATGACAAGGCATGGTTAGCTCAGGATGTCATGTGGAGCGACTTGCCAAAAACTGAATGAATTAATAATTTATGTTACATGCTAAAATAATATTTTTTAATAATATTTAGACTTGTTTAAAAAAAAACATAAAATACATATTTAAAAACTGTTAATGATTAAGGTATGTGCTCTTGCACGTATTCAAGGTGAAAGGGAAATGCAAGTATTACTTTTTACTTGCTGGTTACACCACATGACATTTTTAGAGCCACTTAATTGTAACTTCTTGAAAATGGTGTAAAACATTTTCTATGGAGAATAACACAGTATTATAACTTTTTAATATACTTAAGTTTTTTTTTTTTTACTTTATTTGATTTCTTTAGGAAACTAATATCACACATTCCCTGTTATTTCGAAGAAACCAACACCCTCTCTGAGATATGATAGCATGTCCGATTCAAATGAACAAGACAATTGTTTTCAATGAACCCATTGATTCTGCACTGACTCATTTGAAAAACTCACTCACTGATTCATGTCTTATTAAGTACATTAAAAATAAAGTAATTTTGCATTTTTACTCAATTTGAAAATTGGCACATACTTTTACTGGAGTAACATTTTATGAAGGTATCTGTACTTTTACTCAAGTACTTGATCATCCACCACTGATGAATACAAGTATAAGATCTTTGTGCATGTGTTTTAAACTAGATTTAGATTTAAACTTGATAAGAATTCACAGTTGTGTGAAAGAACCTGGAAATATAAAAAAAGCTCCCCTTTATAACATCAGGAACATTCAACATTTCTCCACCCATCTTCTATTCAGGGTTTAGAATTGTCCATCAATCCGACTGTTTTCAGTTGACAACCCTTTTCATTTCTTTTTTTCTTTTTTTTACCTTCCGGGTATTTGTAGAGGTGTGTGATGTCTTCTCGTTCATCAGAGCCAACTGCTTTAGTGCTGATGCAGTGACCGACTGCGTTCTTCTTAACTATTACGGGAGTGAAGGTGCCATCAGCAGTCCGCTGCCAGTAGACTTTATCACTGTTCACCTTGAACAAGAAAAAATGAAATGATTGGTAAGCATCTTTGGGCCTCCTTTAAAAATGAAGTGATAAATCAGAAGTTTTAGGTATACCTCTGCAAATACAAATGGCGTGTCATGCTTGAGGTACACTTGTCCATTCCGGACAGCTGCGACAGAAGAGGGACCACAGCGAAAGACGCCCTGACTGGTCTCTTGAGGGGTGGCATCTACTGCCTGCCACCCCCCCAAACCCGCGGGTAGATCTGGACGGGCCATCCAGCAGTCATTCCACACATGGAAGTTCCTGCAGAGACAAGACAGGGACAATTGTAAGTTTACTGCCATGTTTAGTTTGACGCTGATCCTATTACATGTTTGAATGGTGCAGCATTTGGGAGTAACAGTAATAGGTTAAGCTATTTAACATTACAGTGTACTCCGTACTTGTCTAGATTTGTTTAAAGTTGCTTAAAATATTGTAAATGAAATTTGAGCTAACCAGACAGAATCTCGATTAAGCTCCTCAATCGGCTCATAATTCTCATCTAAATACACATCTGTTGTCAAGGAAACATCTGTGTCATGAGCAGACTCGAAGTTTGTAACGCTCCGCGTGGGAATCCCTAGACACCTCATCACTGAAAATGAGAAAGAGGTTTAACTGTTATGCTCAAATCAAATGGACATGTTCTTACACATTCTCAAACACATGCTCTTACCTGAGGTGGTGACCCCAGAGAAGACCCAGCACTGCCCATATCTGACCGGTGCTCCTCCGTTCTCGTGGTACTGTCTCAGGATGTCACTGCTGCCGTTCCAGAACGTGGGGGCCATGCCATTATCGTACGTACCTGACCAGTTGCCTATCAACACACCGTTGTCATCAGGAGAGTTAATCTGTCAAACGACAAATTATCCTTCTATTACATCTGCATTTTTTTAATGGTTGAATTTATGCATAGTTTTCTCATGATAACTGATATGTTGTTTCAAGTTGGTAGAAGCAGCCAGTCGATCTTTCTTTCCTATCTATGCAACCTTATTTTTTTCCGTCTCGACTTGATCCAGCTCAGTACTGTGGGCCCTCCGCCTCCCCAGCACCACCTGCCTAGATCTGCTACTGTGTTCTCCCTAATTTACCTTGCATCAGCAGCATGTTTCCAAACTAAGCTCATGCTCCACTCGTCACTATGATGGTAACCCCATCCCCCCCCCCCCCACCCCCACCCACCTGACAAAAACAAACAAACAAACAAATAAAACAAAAAACACAACAGAAACTTCTAAATTAGCATAGCTAAACATTAAACACTACTAAGTCTCCCACTTAACATTAATTTTGCAATAAAAATCATTACATAACACTTAATTTTAGCATTTACCCTCCCTTTGGGTAATCCCAGTCCAGTTTCAGCTAAATTTAAGTTTGTCTAGAGAAAAAAAAGTTCATAAAACTGAAAACAATTAAACAATTCAGATTATAATGTGTCAGTTTTGTGAACTCAAAAGAAAAAGAAAGTTCTAAATACTCATAAAAATTCACTTGATTGAACTAATTTGTTTAATTTAAGTTTACCCTACTCAAACTGATTAAACATTTTGAGCATTAGGGTTTACAATGAATGATAATGTTCATGAAAGATGTTATAGGCTGCATTAGATAGGGGGTCCAGAGAAGAAAGTTGTCATTATAAGTGGACCCCAGTGCAAAGAAATAATATGACCCCTTTAAAAGGAGCATTCAAACTCACCATTGCGGACAAAAGCCTGACCACATTGACAGGATCTCCCCATCCTGATGCTGGGGTACCGCTGTGCTCCAGCAAAAACAGGCACGCTGGAAGGATGCCCTTTTCAAACTAAGATACAGAAGAAAGTGTTGTTTTTTTTAAATGGCATTTTATCTTTAAATGAAATTAAATATAATCCAATTTGAAATCTGTTTTTCTGTCATATGTTCAAGCTGAGAAGGAATCTATTAAGTTTGTATGAAAACACTAGTTATGTTAATATGGATGCAGTGCTCTGACCTGGCCAAAACTCCACGGCCTGCCTCCGATCTGGTTATCAGTTCCGTAATATATTATTCCCATGTCATTTAAAACATACTCTTTCCTCTCTTCCTCATTATCCATGTACACAGAGTCGCCTGGAAGAGGAAGAAAAAGTGGATGAAGCAGAGTTTCCATTTCCCAGCATCTTGGAATGAGACAGACCGTGTCGAAAGAAAAGGACAAAAATAAGGTTGCACTGTCCAAAACAGGCACTGAATACATAGACTCATATTCCTACTACTTCTTAATGCCTTATTTTTCAATGCATGATATATATTTTTCATACTTGATGTACTCATATTTATCTGTCCAAATCATGGATGTCACAATTGAAAAGACTTAATATAATCATAGCCCAGACAGCAACATTGGGCCCACATCTGGTTCGTGTGGAATGATGTGTACCAGATGTGGGCCGGATCTGGGCTGACACTATGTTGCTGTCTGGGACGTAATGGAGCTGTGCGCAAAATGTAGGACACAGTAAAATATTATGATAATGGTAATTAGAATACATTAAGAACTAAATTAACATTCTACATTTATTGAATATAAATTCAATTGTTTATGTAAACATTATGAAAGTTATTGGATACAGTTAAGAAGGTCAAGACCTCTGAAGTTGGACAGGACAAAATCCCCATTTTAGGCGGGACAGACATTTGATTTGTTTAAAATAGGGCTGTCAAATCCTGCTCCTGGAGGATCACTGTTCTAGAAAGTTTCACTCCAACCCCAATTAAACACCTGAACCAGCTAAGCAAGTTGCGGCTAAACTCTGCAGGACAGTGGCCCTCCAGGAGCAGGTGTGGACCCCAGTTTATAAAACAAACTGCTTTAGGTTAATTTAATGTTAGCTAAAAGATATGTAATGCCTAATATATCCAATAGATTTCAACAATAAACATGGAATTTGTGCTTTAATGTCTTTTAAAACTGTCACAAACAGTATTTGTGGAGTGTGCCAGATAACATCACACCACAACTACTTTTCATTATGTGTACTTTGTGATGTTATCATTCCCCCTATCTCTCTCACCCCGCCCTTGTTCTCACCTTCACACCAGGGGTTGAACAGCATGTAGATGTCATTGTCAGGATTGTACGGAGACATGGCCTCGCCCATCGGGGAACGTGTTGCAACACCAAGCCTGTATTTGCCAATAGCAGCAGTTGGCAGAGAGTTGACAGAAAGTGTGATTTTTTTGTCTTTCTGTTCAACTATCTTGGCCTCCCAGCAGTTATCCTGCAGATCCTCAACCAAAGGAACAATCACATGTGTGCCTTTGGACACATCTGGGAGATTACCTGAAAGATATACGCACACAAACATACGGAGATGGAAAGACAAATGCTTTTTTAAGACCAAAAACATAACCATGAGATCAAAAGTTTGGGGCTGGTATAGTCTCTAGACTATACAGTGAATACAATTTGAAGGAACTGTTTGGGCTAAGGGTTGTAAAATGGCAAAACTGACCTAGTTTCAAATCTAAGTGAAGTTTATCTGTCTTCGAGTTGAAAGCTCTTGAGAGCTCGATCAACATCTGAAAGGTCTGGCCTCTGCGGATAATGAGGTTTTCGCTGCGGTAGCGATCTGTATGATGCTCAAGTCGGTTCGGTTCTTTGTTGGATTTGAGAAGGTCTATAGAACGCACTTCCAGTATGGTACCTGAGAGACAGAGAGACAGAGCTTGGATGTTGCGCAATATATATTGATCCAAAAATAAAAATTCTGCCATCATTTGACAGTCTTCTGTGGAACATTATTAAAAATATTTCCCTTTGTGTTCCACGGAAGAAAGTCACACAGGTCTGGGATGACTTGAGGATGAGTAAATGATGACTGAATGTTCATTATTAGGTGAATTATCACTTTAATATTTGTTCAAGCTTTATTTTTGGAGCCAAAACACTCTCTGTCCAGTTAGGTTACCTGTCTCTGGTATCTCGGTGGTATCTGTAGGTCCACCTGTGACGCCATCACCTGCAGTCTTGCGGCAGCAGCAGCGGAGGCAGCACTGGCGAAGCCATGTGCAACATGACCACTTCGTCTCTGGCTTCTTTAGCTTCCCCTTGTCTGGATCCTCCGGTGGAAGAGTACCGGCTGGAAAGCGGCCGATGGCAGAACGATTCCTGATTGATAATGTGTCTACAGGCATACTGAGAAGTAAAACAGAAAAATTGAGAATTTTTGAAAGATTCAGACAAGCCCTCTAAATACCAACACCATTTATCTTACTAAGACTCTCATTCAGTTTTTTCCCCCCCAATATTTTGGTGCATCTCATCTGTTTAGTTTTTTTGTTGTTTAACATGATATTTTTGGGTAACATGTAAAGGGGTCAGGGCCGGCCCGCGGCATAGGCAGTATAGGCAAATGCTAAGGGCGCCACTCATCCATAGGGGCGCCAAAATGAGTGAACGAGTGTTTTTTTTTTTTTTTTTTTTTTATAAAAAAAAAAAAAAAAATAATAATACTATTTAAACCATTACTTCGAAATACTACCAAATAAAGCAAAACGCAAAAAGCCCAGCGAGTGCTTAAAGTGCGTCAGAAAAAGAGCGCGCGCGCGATCAGTTGTTGGTAATTTGTTGTGTAGCGTGCGCGACGCCGCATCCAATGTAGACAGCATTGCTTTTGGTTTGCTTTTGTTTGTTTTAACACACTCAGGCTCCCCTGTAGAAACGGACCTGGCAGCTCGCGCCAGGTCTAGACACGGTGAAAGTTTCCTGATTGTGACGGATGGCCAAATTTACATGACACATTATAAATTAGCATTATAGTCTGCAATAAATACAGTGTCAAAAAGAAGAGAAGAGGATAAAAGGGGATAAAGACAGGTAAAGTGCATGATGTAGTGAATTAACAGTATCTAATTGCATAGTAGTAGCCTAAGATACTATAATTTAATGGCATTTATTTTAACCTTAAACTTAATGTTAGCAGTTGTGAGTTCTCCAGAGGCCACAGAGAGTGTGATTTTGTATAACAATCATGTCAGTTTTAAGACGCATTTTTTATCACTTTTTTAATTAATGTTTTACACTACAGTTGTGCAGTTTTGGGGGATATATGGCATTTTTTAAATTTATTTGCAAAAATTAGTAATGATATTTATTTACAGGTTTATTAAAAATAGCAAAGTTCACATTAAATCTGTATTGTAAAACGCGCTATAAAAGATAATGGGTACTTGACTTGAATGCTAGATGTAATACACTACAGGCCAAAAATTTGGACACATTACTATTTTTAATGTTTTTGAAAGAAGTTCTTCTATCATTTATTTCTGCGATTCTGTGAATTTTCAGGATCATTACTCCAGTCTTCAGTGTCACATGTGACATCCAGTCTATCACATGATCCTTTAGAAATCATTCTAATATTCTGATTTATTATGAGTGTTGGAAACAGTTCTGCTGCCTAATATATTTGATGAATAAAATGTTAAAAAGAACTGCATTTATAAAAAATAAAAATAAATATTTTCTAATAATATAAATCTTCTTTACTATCACTTTTTATCAATTTAACACATCCTTGCTGAATAAAAGTATTGATTTATTTCAAAAAAAGAAAGAAAAAAAATTACTAACCCCAAATTACTGACCAGTAGTGTATATTGTTTTTACAAAAGATTTCTATTTTTAAAACATTTGCTTCTTTTTTTATTTTTATTTTTTTACTTTTTATTCATCAAATTATCCTAAAAAGTATCACAGGTTATGGAAAAAATATTAAGCAGCAGAACTGTTTCCGACTTTGATAATGAAACATCATATTAGAATGATTTCTAAAGGATAATGTGATAGTAATGGTCCTGAAAGTTCAGCTTTGCATCACAGAAATAAATGATAATTTAAAGTAAAATGAATTGAAAACCAATTATTTTAAATTGTAATAATATATCACAATATTACATTTTTTTTCTGTATTTTTGATCAAATAAATGCAGGCTTGATGAGCAGAAGAAACTTCTTTGAAAAACATTAAAAATAGTAATGTTTCCAAACTTTTGGCCTGTAGTGTGTGTGTGTGTGTATATATATATATATGTATATATATATATATACTGTATACTGTATATCATGAACACAATGACGGGGTGAAATGGGCTGTGATGCATGGGGCGCCAGGTAAAATCTTGCCTAGGGCAGCAAATTGGTCAGGGCCGGCCCTGAAAGGGGTAGTTTAAATTAAAATTCTGTCATTAATTACTCATGTCATTCCAAACCCGTAATACTTTCGTTTATCTTTGGAACACAAATTAAAATCTTTTCAACTCTAACTCTAAAGAGCTTTCTGTCCCTATATTAACAGCAACACAACTACCACTTTAACACTTCAGTGTAAAGTGTAACACTTCAAAAACTTCCAGCCCGTTCTCATCCCAAGGCGTCATAAACTGACGCTTTTGACATTTTGTCAACATCGAACGCACATGGCACCCTTTATCGTCAATATGAGACGCAGATAGATATGGGCCAGAAGGCGCCTCCTAGCAGTCGAACCCTAACCCTACACCAGACCTAAACCTACCCATAACCGAACAAAGCTCTGTGCGTCTCATATTGACGCTAAAGGGTGCCATGTGCGTTCGATGTCAGACGAAATGTCAAAAGCGTCAGTATATGACGCCCTAGGATGAGAATGCGTTGAAACTTCATAAAGAGCTACAAACAATCATCAACTCACACATCAGCTGTGGTGAACGGAAGCTCAAGGATGTTTTCTTGACGTGCAAGAACCAAGTAGGTTCATTCTCGTGTTACGCAGCACGTTTGAGCTTCAGCAAGAACCATTGAGGTTCATTTTCTCATTGGTTCGCCGTTCGCAGGACGTTTGAGCTTCTGCAAGAGGTCTGTTCTCACGCATCAAGCAAGATCGGTTGAGCTTCTGTTTATGTTTCGCTGATCAACGTTCAATTCAATCTGTTTATTATATAAAGCGATCACATCTCTTCAGAAAATTTGGACTAAACTGCTCAATTAATATGGATTAGTTTTACGATCTCATTATGAACTTTTCAAAGCGTCAAAGTGTGAGTTGCATAGCTGTCTATGGAGGGACAGCACACTCTCAGGCTACGTTTACACGGAAACGATCTGAAGAGAAAACGCAAAAGTGATCACTTTTTATTCTGCGTTTAGACGGAAACGCGACGGTGGAGCGTTTTTAAGATTTCCACTCTGGGGGGTTTCACTTTTTTGCGTTTTTAAGCCCCCAAAACGCCGTCGCCGTCTAAACGAAAGGCACATCTGATAAAATATTTTTACGTTTTCACCCGCGAGCGTTCTCGTGTAAACAGGGCCTCAGATTTAATCAAAAAGATCTTCATTTGTGTTCTGAAGATGAACATGACAAATGGTGCAGCATTTTTGGCTACAATGTTTTTTAAGGGGAACTTTATCCCCTTCACCTGAGCAGATTTGTACCCCAACGTACTTTTCTTTCTCTTATTCAACAGTTACTGAAATAATGTTGATAATCACTTTTTTCACATTCATTTATTGACTAAGTAGTGTAATAGGCAGCATAATGTACAGACAGGCAGTTAGTATTGCTATATTTTTATTAAATTTATCAAAAGTAACAGTAAAGATGTTTATAATGTTATTTAGATTTCAAACAAATGTTGTTCTTTTGAACTATCTATTCATGAAATATTGAAGTAAATATTGAAGAATCATGAAGTAATAATGCTGAAAATTCAGCTTTGATCTTAAATTACATTTTATAATATATTCTCATAGAAAACAACTATTTTAAATTGTAATAATATATCACAATGTTAGTGTTTTTACTGTACTTTTGATCAGATAAATGCAGCCTTAGGGAACACAAGACACTGGTGTGTACATTATCACCCTGTGTACATCATCTCTAATCCATTCCATAACAGTTACTTGGAGAAAAACATCTCTGGACATCCAGAATATATATAGTTTCCATATATTTATATTGCAGAATCATTTCCCAAACAGTTTCTACTAAAATACCACCATAACCGTAATTCAGTAATAAAATACAGTAGTACCTATATAGTAAATAGCAGTAGATATCTTCTCAGGTGAGATCCGTTCATGTAATGATAAAGATTGTCCTTACTTGTTTGCAGTCCTTTGCAGTTTGTAAAAGTGTCAGTCTTGTTTATGCCTGGTTTACGTCTCCTCTCTAAAAAAACACCCGTTGTAATTGTGTCTCATCGATATAATGCATCGACTGAGCATTTAATTTAGGACCGAACTCCAGCAAGTGTCTAGCTTTTACTATTATATATAGGGTAGGGCTAAGAACCTGTGTGATTGCGTGAGAACTGGTTTAACAGGATGGATGACTGAAATGTTTAAAAATCATGCAATACTGTAGGAGTAATTCTGGGCATGGATGATGACACACCAGTCAGCCTGGTCAAGCTGATCAAAAAAGGCATGGGTAGTATCGAAACAGTACGCAAATAAAACAAACACTAAATCTAAAATTGAATGGATAAACCATTGCTTCTTTTGGTGGCAACACAGCAGACAGACAGATAGACATTAAAAACATTAGAAATCTACAAATCCTGTAACTGAAACACACAAATCGCCTCATTCAGTGCTTTGAATTGTCATAGTCATTTAGTGATCATTAAAATACAACATCACAGGCAAACCAGTTCTTAATACACGCAAAAGCGTGCTTTTATGAATCAACCACCACAAAGGCATCAATAATTACTGATAATAACAACAAATAATATAATTGCTAAGGCTAAAACAGCGATGCATAGAATGCACTTTGCCTAGTTGTGGTCATACACATTACAACTATGAATTATTTCTTCAAATGCCCACCTGAACCCATGCTTTACATTTTAAACGGAAGTTATGATGGTCAAAAATGTCTGCCTAGCAAAACACTTAAAAACAGATGCATTCTGTATTGCCCTAAAACATGGCTAGAAATTAATATAACATGGGAATATTTAGACTCCACTGATTTCTGCTTACGTGCTGAATATTCTGATTATCAGAACTTAATATCTTTCCAGATTACATTTTCTGGTCCCACTTTATATTAGGTGTCTTTAATTACTATGCACTAACATTTAAATTAATAATTTGATACAATGCACTTATTGTGTGCATACATGTTTTTACATTGTACTTATATTTAAAAAATGGTTGCATTCATAATTTCCTCTATACATTTTTTTTTTCAATGCAAGTAAATAGTAGTCAAAGGCACTAGAGATTATATATATCTCTTAATGACTGAACAAATCATCACATTGATATAATGCACATTACATTGGGGAACTTGTTCTTTAAATTGGTGCTTGTAGTCATATTTTCACAACACTTAGCATCTGAACATAGTCTTTAATAAGAGCCCACAGACTAATATTTACAGTGTGACGTCGTCAAAGAATTAAACCCAACTAGACACAAACATGGGGAAGAAGAAACATGTTTCTTTATTGGCGTGAATATTCACACCACAGCTGGCTTATCTTCACCGATACATCGCAAGAACAATGAACAGGACCTTCAGAACTTTAAGGGTTAAAAGTAAAAGCAGATGTTGTGAAACATCTCTCTCTATCAGCATGCAGTGCGGCGTTCATAGTGGTCAAACTTTATTTGAAATGAGAACCGTCATTTATCACACACAAACACAGACATACAGGATGCTGACTGTTTTTAAAGGCACAGTTCACCAAAAAAAAAAAAAAAACGTAAATTTCTCGCATGTCTGTGTCTACAGTTAAATATAATTTATTTGAATTAAATTAGGACTGTTATTGTATGGAAAAGAGCAGCATGAACATTCATCAAAATATATGTAAATACAAATACATATGTCCTAACAAATGGCTGACTTTTCATTTCTGGGTGAACTATCACTTTAAGTCTGATCAGGTTCAGCACATGAGGTACAGGTTTAGAAATGGTTAGTGAACTTGAATTAGTATCTAAAGCAGTACATGTAGTAAGTCAGTGAGACACAGACACACACACACACACACACACACACACACACACACGTTATCACTGCACATCAAAGAGACAGGGCGGTAACCAATGGCAAAAGCTGGCTGAGCTCAGACTCTATGTTGGCAGTTTTGTGGACAGGGTTTCCACGCAGATCCAGTCTGGTCAGTTTAATGCAGGACACCAATGATTCAAGATCAGACAGTTTACAGATTTCTGAGGAAAGCATTAAGAAAATACTTTTTACAGTTACAACACAGTAAAAAAAAAAAAAAAACATTACACACTAACAATCTCAGATCAGATAATTAGAGACACTTTATTTCGATGGTCCAGTTTAGACATTTTACTGACTATAAGTAACTTTGCAAGAACATGTCAACTTTAATGAGAGTTACATGTAGTTGAAAAGTTACTGATAGTTAGTAGAATGTCAAAAGTTGACCATCAAAATTAAGTGTAACCGATACAGTGTATAATACACATCCTTAACTGGTAAAAGAGAAATCTAAATATAGTCATGTAATATGTTTAATTTATGTGTTTTAATACTGTTTAATATTTAATACGTTTGTTTAATACTACCATTCAAAAGTTTGGTCAATAAGACTTAATTTATTTGAACATACAGTAAAAATAGTTATAATGTGAAATATTATTAAACATATGCTGATATGTTGCTCAAGAAACACATTACTTTTACAATCTTTTATGAATAGAATTTTTTTTTGTATCATTATAAATGTCTTGATTGCCACTTTAATTGACACAAATTGATCAATGTAATATATCCCTCCTGAAAGAAAAATATTAATTTCTTATAAAATAATATAATAATATAGTAAAACTCATAATAACAATATAATATATTAATATATATTATTTGTAATATAATAATATAGTAAAACAAAATTCATCAAAAGTAATCAACTCACACAATATTTGCAATTAAAACTAGAAAATAAAGGGTCTGGAAAACCCTTGCAGCGTGACAAAAACAGTAATGTGTAGCATCAGGCACTGCTGATGTTATAATGGGGTTAATCTAGTTTTATTCTGTGCAGTTCAGCCACACTGAGTTGTTATCACACAAGGCTAAATCCCGCACCGGCTCTGACACCAGAAAATGGTGTTGAGCTTAACGCATATTTGTATTTTTTTGAAGAAAAGGATACGATTGTTCTTCAGAGAAACCTCCTCTAGTTTAGGCAGATGATACAGTCCCTCCAGACTTTCGATGGCGTTATCATCGGCCTCCAGCACCTGAAGCATTAAACCACTCCATGTGAAGCGCAATGCGCCATTTTACAATGTGATCATTTGAAAGAAACACTGAGTTAGGGGGATGTTCACACAGAATGCATTTTTGCACTTTCCAAAGTTACGAGCTACTCAGCATTTTCACAGCCCACAGTTCTGACATCGATAGGGCTGGGTAAAAAATATCGATTTCTCGATTTTAATCGATTCTCATTTTTACGAAACAATATCGATTCTTAAATCCCAAGAATCGATTAGTCATCCTGTTTTCAGTTGATGAATGAATGGATTTGTTGCGCGCATCCCATCCAATAATCACAATAATATTTGTGCTTTGTTATTATTGATATGAAACAAAGTCTCAGATTTCAAATTACGTCCATTTTCTTACGAAATTCAAAAACATAATTACCGTTTTGGCGCTGTGGCGTGAGATCGCTCCGGCTCAGCTCAAGAGAAGCACATGATCTTCTCTTCCGCCTTAAAAATACCAGTTACAGCGGGAAATAAACATGAATGCGCATCTGAAAGTGTGTTAAAATATAGAGTACAACTTATCGAAGTCCGTATCATGTCTCATGGAATCGCTCAATCAGTGTTTCAGCCGTGCAAAGACGTTAGTAAACAATGTCATGTAACGTCACATTTACCTCAGAAAAAACATATCCAGTGACCATAAACTCGTTAGTCAGCTAGAAAAATTAATTTAAATTAAATTAAATTTGCAATGTATTGTACCTGATAGCCAAAATAATTGATATTGAATCGAATCGAAATCGAATCGAATTGCAAGCTTGTGAATCGAAATCGAATCGAATTGTGAAATTTGTGTCAATACCCAGCCCTAATCGATACATGGGGAAAAACTCCCACATAGATTATTTTAATGTTATCTCATGATTTGGCCGCAGGTTTATTAGGCTGCTGTCACTTTAAGACCTGACACACTGATTCATTACACTGATAAACATGCATTTTCTTTCTCAACTGATTACGTCCACTTAAAACATGTGTGAATACTCACTAAGACATTATTTTGTGTGTATTTGACGGTTTAAGCACAATAAACAGAGAAAAAGTACTCAATTTAGTACTGAGAGGCGGCTTTATGTGCCACACTTTGGGTGTGAGCTCAAAATCTGTGGGAATGAGTAAAATTATGTGCAACACACGCAATCCCACGCCTAAATTCAAGCCCAGTAACAGCAACATTACTCCGGAGCAAATGAAGTAAGTGAGTGAGAGGAGGCGGGTGTGTGTGTCACTCGCTGTCAGAGAGATTGGAGATGCGCTGTCATATATCACAACCATTCAGTGCTTTCAACCAGATAAGGTTTATTTTAGGTTTCAGACATTTAAATACACATAAGTATTAGCAAAACAAAATTTATAGTGTGTAAAATACACACTGATGTCTATGGAAGCGGCAATAATAATCCTTTCAATTATAAATTGATGACGTGTTGAGATACACATTGTGTAGGTAACTATAAAATTTACTCTATTCTTCTCACACTTCACCGGCCACTTACTTTAATGTATTTCGGGAGAAGTGGATGAATTGACGTGTTGTAGGCCTAAATCTGACAGATACAATTCTCTGAACTGCGGTGCGTACTAACATGGCGCCCATTGTGCGCTATAGATCAACTAACATGAATCATGATCATTATAAAGGTTTATTAAATGACAAAACACATTCACTTACATGTATTCAAGAATAAAAATATCAGCCAAGGACTGACTGACATGTAACGCAACCAATCACAGTTTGTTTTGTTCCACGTCATGTTTAGTGTGGAAATGTAAAGTCGATGTCCCTACAATAACAGACCGGCACGCATCTAATAAATTATTCATTCAAGAACGTTGTGCAAGTTTACTGCAACAATAGAGCCACGAACTTCACATACTTTTGAAAATCCAGCCTTCAGCTGATCCTGAGCGCTCATTGCCACAGTTTTTAACATGACGGCGTTCTTCTTCCACGAGGGGTTTCGCGTCACGGCATTAATGGTGATGCGTTCTAAAATAACGCTCACTTTGTGCAAGACATGCAATAAGTCAGGAGAGGTGTGTATTTTACCAGAGAAGGCAAAACATATGAAAATAATTGTTTAAATTTAAAGCTGGTTTGTAGCACACCAAGAATACAGACTACTTTGCTGTTAGTTCTGTAACTGTTATTTAGTGTTACTGTAGTTGGGTTAGGTTTTATTGTGATTTTATGTAAATTTGTTGTGCTTTGTATTTAGGCTACTTATATTTATTTCATTTATATTCATTTACTTTAATATTACTTTACTTTTTTTTTCAATAAAAAAAGCTGTTCTTTAATGTCATTCACCATCATTTTGAGGCTCTTTTTTTTTTTTTTTTTAAGTATCGGTTCAGGCACTGTTTAGGCACCGGTACCGTTTTAAAAGTATCGATTTGGCCAACCCAACCCTACCTGCGTCTCTCTGTTTTAACAGCGAAAACACATTCTGTGTGAGGGGTTCCGAACAGTGATTTGTGGGAAAATGAGGAAAAGAAGCATGGGTTCACCTCTAGGCACTGCAACATAGCAAACTGAGGTGGCAGCCGCACAAGCTGATTGGAGGAGAGGTTGATATGTGTCACCAAGAGAAGCTGATCAAGGTGACACAAGGTCGTCAAGTTCTGATGTCGGGGAGAGGGAGGGAGAGGGAGGGAGAGGGGGAGGGAGAGGGAGGGAGAGGGGGAGGGAGGGAGAGGGAGGGAGAGGGGGAGGGAGGGGGAGGGAGGGGGAGGGAGAGGGAGGGAGAGGGGGAGGGAGGGGGAGAGGGAGGGGGAGGGAGAGGGGGAGGGAGAGGGAGAGGGAGAGGGGGAGAGGGGGAGAGGGGGAGGGAGAGGGGGAGAGGGAGAGGGGGAGAGGGAGAGGGGGAGAGGGAGAGAGGGAGAGGGAGAGGGGGAGAGGGGGAGGGAGAGGGGGAGAGGGGGAGAGGGAGAGGGGGAGGGAGAGGGGGAGAGGGGGAGAGGGAGAGGGGGAGGGAGAGAGGGAGAGGGAGAGGGAGAGAGGGGGAGGGAGAGAGGGGGAGGGGGAGGGAGAGAGGGGGAGGGAGAGGGAGAGAGGGGGAGGGAGAGGGAGAGGGAGAGGGGGAGGGGGAGAGGGGGAGAGGGAGAGGGGGAGGGGGAGAGGGGGAGGGGGAGAGGGGGAGAGGGAGAGGGGGAGAGGGAGAGAGAGGGAGAGGGAGAGGGAGAGGGAGAGGGGGAGGGGGAGGGGGAGGGGGAGGGGGAGAGAGAGAGAGAGGGAGAATTGAAGTTAATCTTTGGTTTCAATGTAAAGTTGACCGAAAAGGACAGAACATGTTCTGCAGAAGGATGTGGTCAACGCCAGAGAAACTCAGCGAGCCACTGTTTGAAAGTAAGAAAACAAGTAAAGCATGTATGATGGCTTGGTGTTATAGTGGAGATGATCATTTGTGAGGTGGATCACTATTGTAATCCATTTAGTCTGATACACAGGGTGTGACTGCTGTTGTCACTCCGCTGACAGAAACAAGGGAGAGCTGTGTGTTTTTACTGTGATTCAGGAGAACACACACATGGGTGTTTCTATGTAACTGCATAGTGAATCTGGCAGTTACTCTATTTCTTAACCTTTAATAGGCGCACCCAAAAAAAATTTGTAGTTTGTCATTCTTTGTATAGAAGAGAATTTATGCCACACTGAAATTAAATCGTGCATAGAAACAACGTTAAATACAATACACCCATTCACAGAAAATAAATAAAAACATTCTTTATACCAGAAACTTTCAGAACTAACTAACTAACTAAATTGCTGCTATCAATGTAGAATAAAAAAACAATTTTACTACAATGAATGTGTACTTCATATGTTTGGTTGAATTTTTTTTTTATTCTTCACCATTCAACATTTTTCGGCATGTATTCCATTTGATCTGCTCAGCAAACCCTCAGAAACCATATTAAATCACTAATTATTCATGATTTTAAAATATTCACAAAAATGTGATTGCTGCTGATGCCAATACAATTTTTATTTTTGTGTATTTAAGACTCGAATGGTAATAATGACTCAATGAGTTGAGTACAAACATAGTTTTCAAAATGTGCTCTATTAAATGGCTGAAAGGCCTATCAAAGATTTAGAAAGTCAAATGACTAATATCTCTCACGTGCAAATGGTTGAGTAAGACTATCTCATTGTTTATTACTCATGTATCTGCCATGCCATTAAATATCACACGAGTGAAAACATTTAAACAATTCAGTCACGTTCATTTCGTCAAGCACATTAAGACGTCATCTTTTTTTAAACATCCTGGTCATTTATGGGAACACTGTAAGTTTACAATAAATATATTTATTTAATAACTCCAACCTCACATATTTTAATATTTAGTTAAATTAACACATTAACCAGGACAAGATTATTTTAGTAAATGAAAATTTCAACTATTAAAAATAATAATAATAATAATAAACTGAAATAAAGAATACTTTTTTAAAAGTGAAACTAAAATATGCATGCCTCTGAAACTTTCAAAAATAATAGTAATAAAAATAATAGCGCTGTATTAATGAAGGCAGATCTGAAAGCAACTGATTTGCAATTGTCACACTGCCTCACACACATTAAGGCATTTAAGATTTTAAAGTCATTCATTTTATTATAAAAAATAAATAAATAAATGCTTTAATAAATTGTTCTCAATAAGACCAGCAGCCTGCATTAAGAAAATTAATGTAAAGAAATTCATTCCAACTTTAAAATTACCCCCAAATAATGGCGAAGAGTAATTAACCTGTGAAAAAGTCCAGCTTGAACTTAATTTATGAATATTTATTATTTTGTTTTTATATTAATTATGCATTAAGAAGATGTCTTCATCATATACTGATAAATGAGAACATAAATGAAAAGAAATTAAGAAAACACAAATTAAGAATAAGAAATCTTCATTGGAAAGTTTCATTGAAAATAAAGCGAATAAAAACCTAAATGAAAAACTGGAAACTATAACAATCTCAGTCCCGGGTCGGCCACTCATACCTTATTGGAAAGGCTGAAGACGCGCACCTCTGCGTACTCCATTTTCAGGATGGTGTTTTCAATCAGGAACTTGCTGCACAAATCACTGTAGTAGGAAGAGCGCATGGGGTCCACTTCCTGCGAGAGCGAGGAAAAGACCAATCACACGGCTTACAAAGGCCAACGGCACTATCACCGTTGCCTACAGTGAGGGGTTTCGGGTTTGAACAAACACCTGACACAAAGTGTCCAGCTCTGCACATCATTTGTGCCACAGGCATGATTGACACAGTACTGGAGTATAAACCAAGGCATTGTTTATGTAAATAATTGCCTAAATGATGTATTGTTAGTTCTTCATTATGTCCTGTAGACAGAGCATGTAATGATGCAGTGGTGTGTTCTCACTTTGAGGGACTGGAAATGTGCCAGAGTCTCTTTCTCATGGCCTAGAGGATCCAGAGCTCTCATGAGGAGGATGATTGTCAGCAGACACCCTGAAACACACACAGACGTACAACAGCTTCTATTCTCTAAGATGATGCAGGAAATACAAATGCTATGTGAAGTATGCTTGTACAAAACACACACACACCTTTATGAAAACAGACGCGCGCAGACACACTTACATTTGTTCTGAGGCTCGAGCTCCAGCAGCTGATTGCAGGACTGAAGCTCAGCCTGTAGCACTGAACTTTTCTCAACTGACAGCTCACTCCTGCAACACACACACACACACACGGTGTGTTTTCATGTTTTATGGGGACTTTCCATAGACAATGATTTTTATACTGTACAAACTGTATATTCTCTCCACTTACACAAACTCTACCCCTAAACTTACCATCACAAAAAACTTTCTGCATTTTTACTTTAAAAACAAAACAAAAAAACATCACTTTTTTTGATTTATAAGCCGTTTTCCTCATAAGGATCAAACTGAGATCATCATGAGATCTGTTTCTAACATGAAAATGTGTCTTAAAATATTTGTATTTAAATAAATTGTGATTAGATAAAGAGACAAGTTTAAGTGCAATATACACACACTTTAAGAATGCAATTATTCACATCGAACTTGGATACTCCATGTATAAAATGTATGATGGATAAGGCAGTCAAAATTAATGTTAATGCATTGCATCATTAACACGTTTAATGCCTTTTTTTTGTTCATTTTAGTCAAGTCAAGTTTATTTATATAGCGCTTTTCACAACACAGGTTGTATCAAAGCAGCTTCACAGTAATAAATTAGAACAATACATCAATGTTTGTTTCTAGTGCACTTAAACTTGTACTTGCACTTAAACTTGTCTTGATCCAGTAATACTAACACTTTCTCTCTACTACTCTATTCTGTTCTATTACAAATAAAAAATAAAAAATTGCGTTAAATTAAACTGAGAAGGGTCATAGCACTTGCATTTTGTTGTCCTACTGCTAGTTTAACTGCTTCTATTGTTCTCATTTGTAAGTCGCTTTGGATAAAAGCGTCTGCTAAATGAATAAATGTAAATGTAATGTAAATGTAGTGGAACGTCCACGTTTGGTAATGCTGATCAATAGTATCGTTAAGTGATTAATTAAATTAAATATCCCCAACTGAGCAAGCCAAAGGCAACATTTTAGCACCGTTGACATAACAGTTTCATTCTAACTGAAACCGAAACCCCACCCTCTGAAGACATGTCAGCAAACCTGAATCTGTGCATGATTGACAGGCAGAGGGCGGGCCACAAACCTGAGAGCTGCTGACAGACTGCACTGAGATTTATCATTATTTCTGCCAGTTAGCTGTGACGTATTGCTAACATTTTTCAACTTTAAAGGGGTGGTTCGGGATTTTTGACATCGGGCCTCATTTTTAAGTCAGCCTGGTTGTTATTCATCAGTGGAGACATTTTTTAAAAAGAATTATCCAGTCCTTATATTTGGATAGTTAGCCGATGCTAGGCTAGCGCGAGTCAAGGGTAGATGTTAGCCAGCCATTAAAAACCGTTTTACCCACTCCACAGTGCACCAAACGCAAATAACACTAGACTATCGATGCAAATGTCCGTTGAGAGAATAATGTTAGAAATCAAACTTACCTTTCATCTCAATGATCCCAAAGGAACTAGTTTCTCAGCAGCTGCGGAATTTTACTTTTCTCCAGTTAGTAATGCGGCAAAAAGTAAACACAGAAAAGAAGCGCACTACAGTGTGTGCAGTACATGTGTGTACCGGCTCACTCGGTTGCCTAGGTAATCAATATCACTCCGCTGCTGCTGTAGACAAGGCTTATGATTACAGGAAACAAATGATAACTAATGCAATGTGATGAAAGGTAAGTTTGATTTCTAACATTATTCTCTCAACGGACATTTGCATCGATAGTCTAGTGTTATAATTGATTTGCGTTTGGTGCACTGTGGAGTGGGTAAAACGGTTTTTAATGGCTGGCTAACATCTACCCTTGACTCGCGCTAGCCTAGCATCGGCTAACTATCCAAATATAAGGACTGGATAATTTTTTTTTTTTAAATGTCTCCACTGATGAATAACTACCAGGCTGACTTAAAAATGAGGTCCGATGTCAAAAATCCCGAACCACCCCTTTGATTAATAAACGCTCAACAGAAATTTGCCCCCATGAGTGAAACATGAATGAGACGGACATTAGATTTGTGCTGCGGCAAACACATGTTAGTTACACGTGCATGATTAAGAACATTTATTGCAGATTTACATTTTGAGAAATACAAAATGTGTTTTAGTGTTTAAAGCTTCAGTAGGTAACTTTTGTAAAAATGTATTTTTTACATATTTATTAAAACTGTCATTATGTCCTGACAGTAGAATATGAGACAGATAATCTGTGAAAAAATCAAGCCCCTCAGGCTCCTCCCAGTGGTCCTATTGCCATTTGCAGAAATACACCGCTCCCGGTAAGAAACAACCAATCAGAGCCAGGAGGAGTGTCTTAGGAGTGTCAATCATGCTCGTGTGAGCGCTGATCACCCCCCTCTCCTGCACAGCGCGTGCGGCCATTCAAAATCAATACTGCCGTTGTGCCGCAGCTGTGCTAATGACGGATAAACAATCCAAACTGCCAATTCCTCGTGTGACACCAGCTCATAAAATAACGGATAAACGGAAAAAGACAGATGAGAGATGAAAAAAAATCCAAAAAGAAAGAATTTGATAGAGTCCGAAATAAAACGAGGGTCGGAGCGGCTTTTCAGAGGTGGAGGGAACTACGTGTCCTGAAAGGATTTAAAACCGATGCCGAGTTAGCCACATTTCTGCTTGACAAGTATCCCTGCTTGATTTGTTTCATTTTTTAAGAACTACACAAATAAGATAATTTCAAAGCCTGACAAATTATGTATGGCATGATTTCTTGTAGATTTCAGGGTTGTGCTTTGCATATAACATCAACACCAACCAAACATCCAAAAATAATGTACTAGCAAACCTTATTTAGCATTACATATCACTAGAATAATTTTCAGGTCAACGTTTTCTAAAAACTCCCTACTGCAGCTTTATAACTAGCTGGTTAGCGAATCAAAAAAAAAAATATTTTTAACTTTACCAATATCGATATGCTAGCTTGATAGTGAGTAGGCTACTAAAATACATCTTATTTGTTTATATTCATAATGATAAAGTTAGATTTTTTTATTACATGTGATTCTGACATGATGTCACTGCATGCACTGCGCTCTCTGCTCGTCTCAGGTAAATAATACGTCCTCCACCTCAGCGGTCGCGCGTTCATGTGTTTTGGGGGCGTGGCTTTGGAAGGAGCCCAGAAGGGAGAGGGTGGACTGAATGGAAATAATGAGCTCTCTTTAAAACAGTCGTGAGAGGTCTACATACACTCGATTTTTATCATTTCTTTTTCAGAATACTTACATTTAAATTATGTATTGATATATACATAAAGTTTAAACACATTTGAAAAAGAAGTTTTTTAGACCATTCCTACCTACAGCAGCTTTAATAAAAACTTTTTTTTAAAATGTTTAACTTTTTTATTAAAACTGTATATTTCAAATAGTTTTTAATATACACACTATCGGTCAAAAGTTTGGGGTTATTTCTTTTTTTTTTTTTTTGCTTTTGAAAGGCTGCATTTATTTGATCAAAAATACAGTAATATTATGAAATACTGTTAGTTTTAAATAACTATGTGAATATATTTTAAACTGTAATTTATTCCTGTGATCAAAGCTGAATTTTCAGCATCATTCCTCCAGTCTTCAGTGTCACATGATCCTTCAGAAATCAGTCTAATATGATGATTTGATGCTTAAGAAACATTTCTGATTATTGTCAATGTTGAAAACTGCTTCATATTTTTGTGGGAACATTTGTGATACTTTTTTTGAGGTTTCTTTGATATATAGAAAAAACAAAAGAACAGTGTTTATTTTAAATAAAAATGTACTGTAGTATTATACATTTCTTTACTGTCACTTTTTCTCAATTTAATGCATCTTTGCTAAATAAAAGTAAAAAAAATGAAATCTTAGTGACCCTAAACTTTTAAATGGTAGTGCATTAATTAGGCTGAGATGTATGGACAAGTTGCCAATAAAATGGCTTAATTCTTTATTTGTTGCATATGCACAATATTAAACTTATGAAGCAAGCTCTTCACCTTCACACCTGAGAGATGAAGGGTTTAGTGGTTAAAAATAATAATAATCAAATAATTAAAAACACACAGCAGTACCTGAACAGTTCCTGATCAGTAGCAGAGTCTCTGCACCAGCTTTCTGCACAGCCTAAAACATGACAGAGAAGTTCACACACGGTCTTCATCCATCGCTTCATTCACACACGTGTCAGTGTGACGCTCACCTGTGTAGAGAGCACAGTCTCTGTGTGTGTGTTTCTCTGTCCAGTGGACGGTCAGGTTGTGTTCATTACTCGCGTCAGTGATGGAGCCGGGAGGAAGATCACACAGCTGACAGAAACAGAAGTTAAAGATCAAGTGCTTTACAAAGGAAGAGCTTTTTATTTGGAAAAGAGCATCTGGGACATTTCTTAACTCCCATATTTGTCATTGTTGCAGCTCCTCTCTTCCCAGTCTGTCAGTATCGCTCTGTTTAGTTCCTGTCTCTATGAAGCCCCTCCTTCTGTAAAGCACACTGTGCTCTGATTGGTCGGCTGAATCAGTGTGTTATGATTGGTCAAGCACTTCGAGCGTGTTTTGGGAAATGTCCCGCCCCTTACCATAACCACCAGTTTCAACACACTACTAACTCAACCAGGCCCCGCCCCTTTACTCTGCATATGCCTGTGGTGGGAATTATTTAAACGAGGAATATTGCGACACGTTCGTTACCGGGAGAAAACTCATCAAGACTACAATGGAAGCGTTTCAGGGAGTTCAGGAACAGTGACACTGATATAGAGAGTAACTCCTGTGTGCTTTAGCTCAACTTTGCTCAAACAGCAACATAACAGAATAAAGAAAGTCAAAACATAAGCATAACAAAAGCATAATAGGTCCTCTTTAAAACAGGAATGGCACTGCTTGGTGACCCGGAAGTGAAGGATACCCAGACAGGACTGTGACGGAAACGCGGATGGGCGCACCTCCACTCAACCGGCTGAGGCTGCCCGTCCAACACCAGCATCAGACCCACTGACAGCGCCTGACAGAGAGAGAGAGAGAGAGAGAGAGAGAGAGAGAGAGAGAGAGAGAATGAGAGAGGATGAGAGACACTCATTCACTCTGTGCTGGTTAAACAGTGCTGGTGGATTTCTCTCAGCGGTCACTTACATGAACAGGTTTGGAGAAGGCGACAGACACCCTCTCGCCCTCCCGGCTGACATACACACAGCTGATCATCTCCTCTCGCTCCGCTACACACACACACACACAGAAGGGGTGAGCAGACTTGTCACGTCAAATGTGCAATAAACACACACACTCACCTCGGCCCAGCAGCCAGCGGTAGTAGAACCAGGCGCTCTGATCGTTGGGGTCGGTGAAGAAGGCATTATGAGCCAGCTCATATTCTAGAGAAACAAAGACAGAAAACCATCATGGCTCACTGAAACACCTTTGACTGGTCAAATGCGGTAACCTGAGGTCAAATATTTTAGCTAATACCACAACATCCTAGAGATGCTTGATTCTGATTGGCTGACATATTCTGTGTAATTATTTTTGCACAGATATGAAGTAGTTCCAGGTCTTGACCATATTATCATGTTATTACTAAATGCAGAGTTTAACAATACCGATTGGTCAATGCAGTGTTCAGGATGTGCTGAAGTTAAGCAGTATGGCAGAAACAGACGGTCTCGACGCCTTAATGCGTACACACTGCTGTACCTTTCAGAAGCTGCTCCTCACACACTCTGTGTGAGTGAAGCTGAGGCGAGGCGCAGGGGGCGGAGTCAGGGGCCGGCTGGGGGCGGAGCCGAGGTAACAGCGTGCTCCGGTAATGCCAGCTGGAGTAGTTGGAGAAATTGGAGCCAATCAGACGATCTGTAAACTGCAGCTCCTGCTCGACAGAAACCCCGGACTCTTTGACCACCGTGCGGCGGTAATCCCAGCAGTGGACTGGGGGAAGAGGCGGGAGAAACACACGTCAGCAACAAAAGAAACGTACAAATCTGAGCAACATACGGTCCATTCGGCGACGGATCTCGCTCAGCCGTACAGTTGCGCTCATCCAGGCCGAGGCAGCGGTCGCAGAGGCCGAGCTCCCGAGTCCAGTCGGGCCGGGGCAGGCGTGTGTTCACCCAGGTGCGGTGGTGCCAGCAGCCGTAAGACTTGGGGTTCACCTTCAGACAGGCCTCGATGAAGAGCAGCTCAGACTCGTACAGCTTCTGCACCTCGTCCGTCTCGCTAGAGAGAACAGATTCAAAATGTTCATTTGTTTTTCATAATGTTAATATATACAACTTATAACAGACATTACTACTATATCTTGATAATTTTTTATTGTATTATTTTATAAATACATAACTTATACAACTGTGTCAATACCTTTAGAAAAATTTCATAAACCAGATTAGCCTGGGTGCCAGCCCGAACCCCGCCCACAACATTTTTTGGTCGGGAAGTTCGGTCTGGACTCGATCGGTTGAGGAGTAATTATGCTCGGCTCCCAGAAGGCCGAGCCAATCAAATTGCAAGGGCGGGCTTTAATCGATGATGGATAGATGATCTGTGGTTACGTAATCACCCACGTCACCAAAGAGCGCTTGATTTTAATTAGTTTACAACAAAGATGACTTCTGCTGTAGAATTGAGTTTTCACGAGTTCACACTTACAAATAAGTCAGATAGAATAAATGCGTATATGAGATTTAACGAGTTCACACTTACAAATAAGTCAGATAGAATAAATGCGTATATGAGATTTAACGAGTTCACACAAATAAGTCAGATAGAATAAATGCGTATATGAGATTTAACGAGTTCACACAAATAAGTCAGATAGAATAAATGCGTATATGAGATTTAACGAGTTCACACTTACAAATAAGTCAGATAGAATAAATGCGTATATGAGATTTAACGAGTTCACACAAATAAGTCAGATAGAATAAATGCGTATATGAGATTTAACGAGTTCACACTTACAAATAAGTCAGATAGAATAAATGCGTATATGAGATTTAACGAGTTCACACAAATAAGTCAGATAGAATAAATGCGTATATGAGATTTAACGAGTTCACACAAATAAGTCAGATAGAATAAAAGCGTATATGACGTGCTGTCCGAGGAGAAGGCTGTGGGCTCGGTAGCCATACTCCCCCCCCCTGTTTTTTTTTCCTGGTTCGGTTGAGACACGCCCCATAATCAAATCTCTATGGAGCAGTATCAGACTCACATTCTGACTAGAATATGAGTATGACGAAGTCAGGCTAAAACCAGATAGATATTTTACAAACCTGAGTATTTTGTGGTCAACAAGGTCACAGCAGTTTTGGTAAGTTTTATAGCTTCTTAATTGTGCTTTTACTTTGTTTCAGAACCATGATGCTAATACAAAAACATTTTCCCCATTTAAGTAGAAAAGCAATAAAAAATATATTTTTTAGCAGAAAAACAAAATGGCTTTACCAATGCAAATATGGTTATAATTATTGTTACAATTAAGAAATAAATTTAACCAATTTGTAAAAGCCCTGGTCAGAAAGAAAAAGTCAAATTGTTGACCGAAAAGTTCTAAAATAAAGATCAAATAAAACTTTTAGATACTTTAATTTAAATGTTTTAATTATAATTATAAAGTAAACAAGATGGATTTACCATTTAGTACAACCACAATTCCAGAAAAGTTGGGACATTTTGTAAAATGCAATAAAATCAAGAATCTGTGATTTGTAAAAAAAAAAAGAAAAGGATTCTGCATTTTATACATGTATGATATGAATAATAATCTAAAAATAAAATCTAGTCACTAATCATATTATATTGGTAAAATATTATAACATTTCATAATAAATTTAAACAAGACCGGGGCAGAAAGAAAAATAAAGCTGATGGGATCAAATTATTATTTTTACAAAAACACATTTTCACCAAACAAAATGGATTTCTGCATTTAATACGTGTGTGGTTTGCATAACATACATAACTATGAAAAATATCTAGATATTATATTTGCAAAATATTATAATAATTATAAATAAACTGTAACAAATTTTTCAGAAGCCTTGGGTATAAAGAAAAATATTTTATTTCTACTCAAATAAAAAACACCAATAAAAACCAAACAATGTTTAGTTCATTTTCACCCCAAAAAAAACAAAAACAAACAAGCAGATCTTTAATACGTGTGACATGCAAATATGGTTATTAGGCAACACCATCATCTTTCAACACTGTAAGATTATCTGATTGCGATGACAAGTGAACACTAGATTGTTAACACACGTCATAAATATTTGAAGTGACAGTACACACATGTGGAATCTGATGGTGTTGACCAACACTGAGTGACATTCAAGGAAATGAGAGCATGAAAGAAATGCAGCATACCTCAACAGACTACAAAGATTCCTGAGTCAACATAACACTACTGCATTCACAACATAGCAGCGCAGCAACTCATCCCTTGTGTCTGGAGTCTCTCACCGTGACGTCTCCAGGTGCAGGAGGACTTCTCTCCTGTAGTTCCACAGTGTGGCGATGTCCGGGTTTGAGGACAGGAGCAGCTGAGTCAGGTGTAGAGCCTCCTCGTCGTGTTCCCCAGCGCTCCTCTACACACACACACACAGAGGAACCGTCACACACTGTCACGCTACACACTCATTACACACACGCCGCAGAACAAACCTTCTTCAGGACGGCATCCCGAGCCGACACGAACGCCTTCAGCTTCTTCTCCCGCTCTTTCCTCTTCTCCTCCTCCTGCTGCGCTGTTGACTTTATCTTCACACGCCCGTGCTGACAAACACACACAAACACACACAGGTGTGTGACGCAGGGCTTTACAAGTGCCAGGGGTTCATGGGAAAAGTTTATGGGAGGGGGGGGGGGGGGGTTTATAAATAAATGAATAATTTTGAAGCTTCCATGTATTTGCGACTTTTTATCTATTCTGACTTTTTTCTCGCAATTGTGACAAAAAAAAAAAAAAAAAAAGTCAGAATTGTGAGATAAATAGTCGCAATTATCTTTTAAATTGTTCTATTCTTTGGCAAAAACAAGCTTGCATAAAATAAGAACTTGATGAAGATAAATAAATACAATTATTTAAACACATCTCACAGCATAGATTTATTTGGTACCGTACCACAGTGAATAGAACAAAGAGTAAAATAATATAACAGAATAGAAACTAAGGATTTTATTTATTTATACTGGTCATTTTTACACAGTATAATTTGAGTTTTATATTAAATCTGATCATCTGATATGATCATAATGAGAACGATCATATTTCGGGGTCTGTCACATGAGAATGATCATATTTCGGGGTCTGTCACATGAGAATGAACATATTTAGGGGCCTGTCACATGAAAACGGTCATATTTAGGGGCCTGTCACATGAGAATGAACATATTTAGGGGTCTGTCACATGAAAACGGTCATATTTAGGGGCCTGTCACATGAGAATGAACATATTTAGGGGCCTGTCACATGAAAACGGTCATATTTAGGGGCCTGTCACATGAAAACGGTCATATTTAGGGGCCTGTCACATGAAAACGGTCATATTTAGGGGCCTGTCACATGAGAATGATCATATTTCGGGGTCTGTCACATGAAAACGGTCATATTTAGGGGCCTGTCACATGAGAATGAACATATTTAGGGGCCTGTCACATGAAAACGGTCATATTTAGGGGCCTGTCACATGAGAATGAACATATTTAGGGGCCTGTCACATGAAAACGGTCATATTTAGGGGCCTGTCACATGAGAATGATCATATTTAGGGGGCCTGTCACATGAAAATGGTCATATTTAGGGGGCCTGTCACATGAGAATGATCATATTTAGGGGCCTGTCACATGAGAATGATCATATTTAGGGGGCCTGTCACATGAAAACGGTCATATTTAGGGGCCTGTCACATGAAAACGGTCATATTTAGGGGCCTGTCACATGAAAATGGTCATATTTAGTAGGGCTGTCAAAATTGCTCAAAAATTACGTTCGAATATTCCCTCTAAAAAACACACGAATATTCGAACTATTCGAACATCTGGTTGCGCATTTTGTCAATAACGTACATTACGTCAATAACAGGACAAATTAATACAAAGAGACATAACTACTTGTATAGGTAGTTTATTTAAGTTTAAACATATTTGACAACGTATTACATACACAAAAACAAACAAGTAAATCCCCTAATGGCCAAGACCGCAGACCTCACTCACTCTTGCTCGCTCACAAGCACTCTTTCTCTCTCTCGCCCTCACCCGCTGCGTTCACACACCAAACGCGAATAGAGCGTCTGGCGCGAGTGATTTCAATGTTAAGTCAATGTAAAGACGCGTTTACGCGCGTCTGGAGGTCTTGTGGCGCGAATGAGGCGTCACGCTCTCCGAGCATCAAACTTTTGCTTTTGATGCGCAAATTCAAAATGTTTAGGAGTCCAACTAGACGCGAATCCGACATTGAACGCTCCGAGCGAGCTGTGCTGTGGTAAAAATTTTACTTTTCCTTGACATGAAACGGTAAATAATCAAACCAGTGGAAGCCTGCAGTGCATGAAACTGCTGTATCTAACCTACCTTATTCATGCTGCACAATATCTATTTAGTCAGTAGCTCAGTACTCTTTAGTAATGTTTCTGTTTACCGTTAACGTTTCTTCCCGTTACCTGTCCCTGACCCCTCAGGCAGCGCGCCCACTCGCAAAGCTGACAGCCGCGCCTCTGCTACCGCGGGCGTTTTTCCACATTCGAATATTAATTTTCACATTCGAATTTCTGTTTTTTAAAACTATTCGAATATATATTCGAATTTAGAATATTCGTTGACAGCCCTAATATTTAGGGGCCTGTCACATGAAAACGGTCATATTTAGGGGCCTGTCACATGAGAATAAACATATTTAGGGGCCTGTCACATGAAAATAAACATATTTAGGGGTCCGTCACATGAGAATGGTCATATTTAGGGGGCCTGTCACATGAAAACGGTCATATTTAGGGGCCTGTCACATGAAAACGGTCATATTTAGGGGCCTGTCACATGAAAACGGTCATATTTAGGGGCCTGTCACATGAAAATGGTCATATTTAGGGGGCCTGTCACATGAAAACGGTCATATTTAGGGGTTCGTCACATGAAAATGGTCATATTTAGGGGCCTGTCACATGAGAATGATCATATTTAGGGGCCTGTCACATGAAAACGGTCATATTTAGGGGTCCGTCACATGAAAATGGTCATATTTAGGGGCCTGTCACATGAGAATGATCATATTTAGGGGCCTGTCACATGAAAATGGTCATATTTAGGGGGCCTGTCACATGAAAACGGTCATATTTAGGGGTCCGTCACATGAAAACGGTCATATTTAGGGGCCTGTCACATGAGAATGAACATATTTAGGGGCCTGTCACATGAAAACGGTCATATTTAGGGGCCTGTCACATGAAAATGGTCATATTTAGGGGGCCTGTCACATGAAAATGGTCATATTTAGGGGGCCTGTCACATGAAAACGGTCATATTTAGGGGCCTGTCACATGAAAACGGTCATATTTAGGGGCCTGTCACATGAGAATAAACATATTTAGGGGCCTGTCACATGAGAATAAACATATTTAGGGGCCTGTCACATGAGAATGGTCATATTTAGGGGGCCTGTCACATGAAAACGGTCATATTTAGGGGCCTGTCACATGAAAATGGTCATATTTAGGGGGCCTGTCACATGAAAACGGTCATATTTAGGGGTCCGTCACATGAAAACGGTCATATTTAGGGGCCTGTCACATGAGAATGATCATATTTAGGGGCCTGTCACATGAAAACGGTCATATTTAGGGGTCCGTCACATGAAAATGGTCATATTTAGGGGCCTGTCACATGAGAATGATCATATTTAGGGGCCTGTCACATGAAAACGGTCATATTTAGGGGCCTGTCACATGAAAACGGTCATATTTAGGGGGCCTGTCACATGAAAACGGTCATATTTAGGGGGCCTGTCACATGAAAACGGTCATATTTAGGGGCCTGTCACATGAGAATGATCATATTTAGGGGGCCTGTCACATGAAAACGGTCATATTTAGGGGGCCTGTCACATGAAAACGGTCATATTTAGGGGCCTGTCACATGAAAATGGTCATATTTAGGGGGCCTGTCACATGAAAATGGTCATATTTAGGGGTCCGTCACATGAAAATGGTCATATTTAGGGGCCTGTCACATGAGAATGATCATATTTAGGGGCCTGTCACATGAAAACGGTCATATTTAGGGGGCCTGTCACATGAGAATGAACATATTTAGGGGCCTGTCACATGAAAACGGTCATATTTAGGGGCCTGTCACATGAGAATGATCATATTTAGGGGCCTGTCACATGAAAACGGTCATATTTAGGGGGCCTGTCACATGAAAACGGTCATATTTAGGGGCCTGTCACATGAGAATGATCATATTTAGGGGCCTGTCATATGAAAATGGTCATATTTAGGGGGCCTGTCACATGAAAACGGTCATATTTAGAGGCCTGTCACATGAGAATGACCATATTTAGGGGCCTGTCACATGAAAATGGTCATTTTTAGGGGCCCGTCACATGAGAACGAACATATTTAGGGGCCTGTCACATGAGAACGAACATATTTAGGGGCCTGTCACATAAAAAATGGTCGTATTTAGGGGCCTGTCACATGAAAATGGTCATATTTAGGGGCCTGTCACATGAAAATGATCATATTTAGGGGCCTGTCACATGAGAATGAACATATTTAGGGGCCTGTCACATGAGAACGAACATATTTAGGGGCCTGTCACATGAGAATGAACATATTTAGGGGCCTGTCACATGAAAACGGTCATATTTAGGGGGCCTGTCACATGAAAATGGTCATATTTAGGGGCCTGTCACATGAGAACGAACATATTTAGGGGCCTGTCACATGAGAACGAACATATTTAGGGGCCTGTCACATAAAAATGGTCATATTTAGGGGCCTGTCACATGAAAATGGTCATTTTGAGGGGCCCGTCACATGAGAACGAACATATTTAGGGGCCTGTCACATGAGAACGAACATCTTTAGGGGCCTGTCACATGAAAACGGTCATATTTAGGGGCCTGTCACATGAAAATGGTCATATTTAGGGGCCTGTCACATGAGAATGATCATATTTAGGGGCCTGTCACATGAGAACGAACATATTTAGGGGCCTGTCACATGAGAATGAACATATTTAGGGGCCTGTCACATGAAAACGGTCATATTTAGGGGGCCTGTCACATGAAAATGGTCATATTTAGGGGCCTGTCACATGAGAACGAACATATTTAGGGGCCTGTCACATGAAAACGGTCATATTTAGGGGCCTGTCACATGAGAAAGAACATATTTAGGGGCCTGTCACATAAAAATGGTCATATTTAGGGGCCTGTCACATGAAAATGGTCATTTTGAGGGGCCCGTCACATGAGAACGAACATATTTAGGGGCCTGTCACATGAGAACGAACATATTTAGGGGCCTGTCACATGAAAACGGTCATATTTAGGGGGCCTGTCACATGAGAATGAACATATTTAGGGGCCTGTCACATGAAAACGGTCATATTTAGGGGCCTGTCACATGAGAATGATCATATTTAGGGGCCTGTCACATGAAAACGGTCATATTTAGGGGGCCTGTCACATGAAAACGGTCATATTTAGGGGCCTGTCACATGAGAATGATCATATTTAGGGGCCTGTCATATGAAAATGGTCATATTTAGGGGGCCTGTCACATGAAAACGGTCATATTTAGGGGCCTGTCACATGAGAATGACCATATTTAGGGGCCTGTCACATGAAAATGGTCATTTTTAGGGGCCCGTCACATGAGAACGAACATATTTAGGGGCCTGTCACATGAGAACGAACATATTTAGGGGCCTGTCACATAAAAATGGTCATATTTAGGGGCCTGTCACATGAAAATGGTCATATTTAGGGGCCTGTCACATGAAAATGATCATATTTAGGGGCCTGTCACATGAGAATGAACATATTTAGGGGCCTGTCACATGAGAACGAACATATTTAGGGGCCTGTCACATGAGAATGAACATATTTAGGGGCCTGTCACATGAAAACGGTCATATTTAGGGGGCCTGTCACATGAAAATGGTCATATTTAGGGGCCTGTCACATGAGAACGAACATATTTAGGGGCCTGTCACATGAGAACGAACATATTTAGGGGCCTGTCACATAAAAATGGTCATATTTAGGGGCCTGTCACATGAAAATGGTCATTTTGAGGGGCCCGTCACATGAGAACGAACATATTTAGGGGCCTGTCACATGAGAACGAACATCTTTAGGGGCCTGTCACATGAAAACGGTCATATTTAGGGGCCTGTCACATGAAAATGGTCATATTTAGGGGCCTGTCACATGAGAATGATCATATTTAGGGGCCTGTCACATGAGAACGAACATATTTAGGGGCCTGTCACATGAGAATGAACATATATAGGGGCCTGTCACATGAAAACGGTCATATTTAGGGGGCCTGTCACATGAAAATGGTCATATTTAGGGGCCTGTCACATGAGAACGAACATATTTAGGGGCCTGTCACATGAAAACGGTCATATTTAGGGGCCTGTCACATGAGAAAGAACATATTTAGGGGCCTGTCACATAAAAATGGTCATATTTAGGGGCCTGTCACATGAAAATGGTCATTTTGAGGGGCCCGTCACATGAGAACGAACATATTTAGGGGCCTGTCACATGAGAACGAACATATTTAGGGGCCTGTCACATGAAAACGGTCATATTTAGGGGGCCTGTCACATGAAAATGGTCATATTTAGGGGCCTGTCACATGAGAACGAACATATTTAGGGGCCTGTCACATGAAAACGGTCATATTTAGGGGCCTGTCACATGAGAAAGAACATATTTAGGGGCCTGTCACATGAAAATGGTCATTTTGAGGGGCCCGTCACATGAGAACGAACATATTTAGGGGCCTGTCACATGAGAACGAACATATTTAGGGGCCTGTCACATGAAAACGGTCATATTTAGGGGCCTGTCATATAAAAATGGTCATATTTAGGGGCCTGTCACATGAAAACGGTCATATTTAGGGGGTCTGTCACATGAAAACGGTCATATTTAGGGGGCCTGTCACATGAAAACGGTCATATTTAGGGGCCTGTCACATGAGAATGATCATATTTAGGGGCCTGTCACATGAAAATGGTCATATTTAGGGGGCCTGTCACATGAAAACGGTCATATTTAGGGGCCTGTCACATGAGAATGACCATATTTAGGGGCCTGTCACATGAAAATGGTCATTTTTAGGGGCCCGTCACATGAGAACGAACATATTTAGGGGCCTGTCACATGAGAACGAACATATTTAGGGGCCTGTCACATAAAAATGGTCATATTTAGGGGCCTGTCACATGAAAATGGTCATATTTAGGGGCCTGTCACATGAAAATGATCATATTTAGGGGCCTGTCACATGAGAATGAACATATTTAGGGGCCTGTCACATGAGAATGAACATATTTAGGGGCCTGTCACATGAAAACGGTCATATTTAGGGGGCCTGTCACATGAAAATGGTCATATTTAGGGGCCTGTCACATGAGAACGAACATATTTAGGGGCCTGTCACATGAGAACCAACATATTTAGGGGCCTGTCACATAAAAATGGTCATATTTAGGGGCCTGTCACATGAAAATGGTCATTTTGAGGGGCCCGTCACATGAGAACGAACATATTTAGGGGCCTGTCACATGAGAACGAACATATTTAGGGGCCTGTCACATGAAAACGGTCATATTTAGGGGCCTGTCACATGAAAATGGTCATATTTAGGGGCCTGTCACATGAAAATGGTCATATTTAGGGGCCTGTCACATGAGAATGATCATATTTAGGGGCCTGTCACATGAGAACGAACATATTTAGGGGCCTGTCACATGAGAATGAACATATTTAGGGGCCTGTCACATGAAAATGGTCATATTTAGGGGCCTGTCACATGAGAACGAACATATTTAGGGGCCTGTCACATGAAAACGGTCATATTTAGGGGCCTGTCACATGAGAAAGAAAATATTTAGGGGCCTGTCACATGAGAATGAACATATTTAGGGGCCTGTCACATGAAAACGGTCATATTTAGGGGGTCTGTCACATGAAAATGGTCATATTTAGGGGCCTGTCACATGAGAACGAACATATTTAGGGGCCTGTCACATGAGAACGAACATATTTAGGGGCCTGTCACATGAGAATGAACATATTTAGGGGCCTGTCACATGAAAATGGTCATTTTTAGGGGCCCGTCACATGAGAACGAACATATTTAGGGGCCTGTCACATGAGAACGAACATATTTAGGGGCCTGTCACATGAAAACGGTCATATTTAGGGGCCTGTCACATGAGAATCAAGTCAAGTCAAGTTTATTTACATAGCGCTTTTCACAACACAGGTTGTATCAAAGCAGCTTCACAGTAATAAATTAGAACAATACATCAATGTTTGTTTCTAGTGGAACGTCTACGTTCGGTAATGCTGATCAATAGTATCGTTGATTGATTAATTAAATTAAATATCCCCAAATATCCCCAACTGAGCAAGCCAAAGGCAACAGTGGCAAGGAACCGAAAAACTCCATCAGGTGACCTAATGGAGAAAAAAAAAAACCTTGGGAGAACCCGGGCTCAGTCGGGGGCCAGTTCTCCTCTGGCGTTTATGAACTAGAGGTCGGATTTAACTGTAGGATTAAAAGTATTATATGAATGCCTGGCTGAAGAGATGCGTCTTTAATCTAGTTTTAAACTGGGAGAGCGAATCTGAGCAACGAACAGTATCCGGAAGACTATTCCAGAGTTTTGGAGCTAAATGTGAAAATGCTCTCCCTCCTTTGGTGGACCTAGATATCCTAGGTATGACCAAAAGCCTCGAATTTAGTGACCTTAAAGAGCGCGATGGATTATAGGGCGATAGAAGATCCGTTAAATAGACTGGAGCTAAGCCGTTTAGGGCTTTATAAGTCAGTAGCAATACCTTGTAATTAATACGGGACTTTATAGGTAACCAATGTAGGGATGATAAAATCGGTGTTATATGATCATATTTTCTTGATCTAGTTAGAACTCTAGCGGCGGCATTTTGGACTAACTGTAGCTTGTTTATTGAGGATGCAGGACAACCGGCTAATAACGCATTACAGTAATCTAGTCTCGAGGTCATGAATGCATGAACTAACTTTTCTGCGTCAGAAACTGATAGCATATTACGTAGCTTAGCAATGTTTCTAAGGTGGAAAAAGGCTGTTCTTGTAACATATGAAATATGATTTTCAAAAGACAGGTTGCAGTCTAATATAACACCCAGGTCTTTTACTGTAGAGGATGAAGTAACAGGACATCCTACTATGTTAAAGTTGTATTGTGAGAGGTTTTGTGGGTGGTTTTTTGAACCGATAAGTAGTACCTCTGTCTTGTCTGGATTTAATAAAAGAAAATTATGCGTCATCCAATGTTTTATATCTTTAACACACTCTGTCAATTTGGATAATTTAGCGTTTTCATCTGGCCGTGATGAAATATATATTTGAGTGTCATCAGCATAACAATGGAAACTAATTCCATGTTTCCTTATAATATTTCCAAGTGGCAGCATCTATATTGAGAATAATAGAGGGCCTAACACAGATCCCTGCGGCACTCCATAGTTTACTGGAGTTATGATAGATTTTTCTCCATTTAAATAAACAAAATGGTAGCGGTCAGATAAATACGATCTAAACCAGCTTAATGCTTGTCCTTGAACACCAGTATAATTTTGTAGTCGATCTAAGAGTATTGTATGATCTATAGTATCGAACGCAGCACTAAGATCAAGTAAAACTAATATTGAGATACAGCCTTGGTCAGAAGCTAAAAGTAAATCATTTGTGATTTTAACGAGCACAGTTTCAGTCCTATGATGCGGCCTGAATCCAGACTGAAACTTTTCATAGGTGTCATTTTCTTGTAAGAAAGAGCCCAGTTGGGCAGACACAACTTTTTCTAGTATTTTAGACATAAAAGGTAGATTTGAAATGGGTCTATAATTTACTAGATTATTCGAATCTAATTGTGGTTTCTTAATGAGAGGTTTTATAACTGCCAGTTTAAATGTTTTTGGAACATAACCTAAAGATAAAGACGAGTTAATAATATTGAGGAGAGGCTCTTCCACTACAGGTAACACTTCTTTCAATAGTTTAGTTGGTATGGTCATATTTAGGGGCCTGTCACATGAGAACGAACATATTTAGGGGCCTGTCACATGAGAACGAACATATTTAGGGGCCTGTCACATGAGAATGAACATATTTAGGGGCCTGTCACATGAAAATGGTCATATTTAGGGGGTCTGTCACATGAAAATGGTCATATTTAGGGGCCTGTCACATGAGAACGAACATATTTAGGGGCCTGTCACATAAAAATGGTCATATTTAGGGGCCTGTCACATGAAAATGGTCATTTTTAGGGGCCCGTCACATGAGAACGAACATATTTAGGGGCCTGTCACATGAGAACGAACATATTTAGGGGCCTGTCACATGAAAACGGTCATATTTAGGGGCCTGTCACATGAGAATGAACATATTTAGGGGCCTGTCACATGAAAACGGTCATATTTAGGGGCCTGTCACATGAAAATGGTCATTTTTAGGGGCCTGTCACATGAGAACGAACATATTTAGGGGCCTGTCACATGAGAATGAACATATTTAGGGGCCTGTCACATGAGAACGAACATATTTAGGGGCCTGTCACATGAGAATGAACATATTTAGAGGCCTGTCACATGAGAACGAACATATTTAGGGGCCTGTCACATGAAAATGGTCATATTTAGGGGCCTGTCACATGAGAACGAACATATTTAGGGGCCTGTCACATGAGAACGAACATATTTAGGGGCCTGTCACATGAGAATGAACATATTTAGAAGTCCGGCACATGAAAAGGGTCATATTTAGGGGCCTGTCACATGAAAATGGTCATATTTAGGGGCCTGTCACATGAGAACGAACATATTTAGGGGCCTGTCACATGAGAACGAACATATTTAGGGGGCCTGTCACATGAAAACGGTCATATTTAGGGGGCCTGTCACATGAGAATGAACATATTTAGGGGCCTGTCACATGAAAATGGTCATATTTAGGGGCCTGTCACATGAGAACGAACATATTTAGGGGCCTGTCACATGAGAACGAACATATTTAGGGGCCTGTCACATGAGAACGAACATATTTAGGGGCCTGTCACATGAGAATGAACATATTTAGAAGTCCGGCACATGAAAATGGTCATATTTAGGGGCCTGTCACATGAAAATGGTCATATTTAGGGGGCCTGTCACATGAAAATGGTCATATTTAGGGGCCTGTCACATGAGAACGAACATATTTAGGGGCCTGTCACATGAGAACGAACATATTTAGGGGCCTGTCACATGAGAATGAACATATTTAGAAATCCGGCACATGAAAATGGTCATATTTAGGGGCCTGTCACATGAAAATGGTCATATTTAGAGGTCTGTCACATGAAAATGAACATATTTTGAGGTCTGTCACATGAGAACGAACATATTTAGGGGCCTGTCACATGAGAACGAACATATTTAGGGGCCTGTCACATGAGAATGAACATATTTAGAAGTCCGGCACATGAAAAGGGTCATATTTAGGGGCCTGTCACATGAAAATGGTCATATTTAGGGGCCTGTCACATGAGAACGAACATATTTAGGGGCCTGTCACATGAGAATGAACATATTTAGAGGTCTGTCACATGAAAATGGTCATATTTAGGGGTCCGTCACATGAGAATGATCATATTTAGGGCAAAGTAGAGGAAATGGCATAACACTGAAAGGAAGAACAACTCACCATAATTCACCACTTGATTAAGATCTAGAAAAAGGAAAACACAGTAAGGTCAGAGCTTTTTTTAATACATGTGCTAAAGCCTGTTAACAACACACGATACCTCTTGAATCTGAATATGACACACCCATAATAACACAGACTGAATGAAGAGCTCCATCCATGTCATTTGAAACGTGAATTATCGCATCAGACACACTTCCTACCGCTTAAACAGCAAAAACACATGAGTGTAGAGCTATAAAGTCATCACAGGTCTAAACACATCTGGATGATTGATCTGTCATGCTGATGATGCACAATCACTGAAGCTTCACAGCACGCGTTAAACACTGCTTGACCCGAGGGTGCAGTTTCGGGAGAAACATTATAGGCCTAACGTTACCTATTAAACAGCTTTGTATGATTAAGAGTGTTTATGTTTTACCTGTGAGTTTGACTTCAGGGTGTTCTGTGCAGGATGTGTAATAAATGCGAACTGTACTACAAACAACTCTTCCGTCGCTTCAAAAACACGTCATCATCGTAAGAGCACTATAGCGCCCTCTAGATAAGAAGACAAAAACTGCGTGAGATGTCGAGTAGGGTAGGAGATGTCTGGAAGACTCTGCGTGTATTTCATGGCCACACTTACTAGTAACTACTTACATAAAAACATGAATGTACACAATAACTGCATTATATCAAACTGTAACAAATAAATGTTAGTAGCCTATAGTAGTTAAAGACACTTAAATAGGCCTTTAAAGTAGGGCGAAATTATTATATAATTTTATTTATACATTTGTATTATATTTTCTCTTAATATATATATATATATATATATATATATATATATATATATATATATATATATATATATATATATATATATATATATATATATATATATATATATATAAACATTATTAACCAGACATGTTTAATAGACCTAGCTGTATATTATAAAGCATGTACATCTGGTTAATAATAATCTTAGTAATATACTTACAAAATAACATACTTATCTTTTTTGTGTTCGTGCTCTCAAGTGCATTCGTCAAATCATTTAATATGTTTGGTTATTTGCTGATTAGGCTAATTATTCTATTTATTTTTTATTGAAATTTAGTTCAATTAATGAGTAGCAACAAAATAAAATAATTATACTCTAGGTGGCAGAAATGTTTCATCATTTTCTAGAGTAATCTTTTTGTCCCCACAAATAAAGGTGTCAGTTTTCTGTCAGACAGAGCGGTGTAAACGTATACACATGGCTTTATACAACATGCATTCAGATGCTCAACACGCACATCCATGTTTTCACGCATTTCTTTATAGTTTAAGTCCCAAAATAGGCCAGATTTGATAAGATTGGTTTACTCGCATCAAGTCCTCTGAGGGAATCGAGTTATTGTGACCACAAGCCTGCAGTAACCAGAGACGGTTTCTGGAACACTGTGTAATGCAGAACTAAAGAAGACTATCTTCTTACCTTTGTGTCTTTGACTTTCATGAACTCAAACAGGAATTGTATAGTTAAATCCCTCAATAAAAGCAAACTGCTCATGGCAACCACAACACCGTACCTGCAGTGTCCAAATCAACAGCTCACGAGGGCAACGACAACATCCACTGAATCATTTATTGAAACAATATATGTATTTTTATGTAGAAGTACAGATGAAATTAGACCACATTACAAACACTGTTTAGTCAAAGCAAACAGAAGAATTGAACCACATCATTCATGTCATGTCAGTCATCCAATGCAAATATACATTAAATGTGTTAAACCCCTCCATTGTTCATTCTTGAGTAGGAACTTTAGCTATACACGTTTAACACAAGCAAAAACACAAGCGAGCGAGAATAAATATGTACAAATAAACCTAATTCAAGAACATAAAGACAAACATTAAAAATCTTTTCAAATTGACAGTCAATGTTTTTTTTTACTACTGTTAGTGGGAGAGATATAAATACACAGAAATGTGTAAATCCAGTGCACTAGTAAATAAGGCACCAGTTTGTAAGGCTGTAAGTACGCTGATGTCCTTTAAGCATTATTTTTAAATGTGCTTCAACTGTATTAAAGGGTTATCAAACAAATACGGTGTGACACAAGTTATAGTGTTGCATATGAATGCATGTTTTACTTTCCATGTTATTGTATTAAACTCTATTCAACAATTTAGAAAAGCCTAAAAACCTCAACAAACCCAAATCTCATTGTTTGTGAAGTTAGTTGTGAAGACTTAACGTTACATTTAACCTAAACCGAGTGTGATGTTTTACACATGAAACCACCTCAGGATGTGTTGTATCACCCTGTTTGTTTTTTCTGTGAAAAGCGTTTAAATGAATGAGAAGTAATGCGACACAGAAGCAGCTGACATGCGTTCCCTTCAGTCCTGGTGGGTGAATTAGGCAGGGCTCAGGGCTTGTCCTCCTCAATGGTGAACTTCTCCATGGGTTGTTTGCCCAGATTAAAGATATCCTGCAGCAGATCACGGGGCGTGAGGATGTGTGTCGAGCCTGAGGACAGTATAAAATACATTATTTGAATCTGGCTCAGTTTCAAAACCACAGGCAGGATTTTAAAACATCAAGCCACAAAGCCTCGAACAGAACACAGAATGATGTTGTTCGCGAGCGCTCATGTGGACCCTTACCAATGATGACCTCACAGGATTTATTAGCATGTGTGACTTCATAAGCACAGCGCATCTCTGAGGGACTGACTCCGCCCAGAAGAAAGACGATGAGGCGCGAGCCGCTCCTCAGGTCATCCGGAGAGCTGCCCTTGTGCTTCTGCCGCGCACTGACACAAAACACACACAATCAGTGCAAGAAAACACACATTTATTACATGCAACATAAGAAAATGACTCCTGCATACGGTTCTGTTCAAAAGTTTGGGGTCGCGAAGATTTTTATAGTTTTTGAAAGAAGACGAATGTTCACAAAGGCTGCATTTATTTGATCGAAAACTCAGTAAAAACAGCAATATTGTGAAATATTATTAAATAACTGTTTTCTATGTGAATATATTGTAAAAAGCTGAATTTTCAGCATCATTACTCCAGTCTTCAGTGTCACATGGTCCTTCAGAAATCATTCTAATATGATTTGATGCTCAAAAAACATTTCTGATTATTATCAAAGTTGAAATTTTTTTTGTGTGATTTTGATGAATACACATAAAAAAAAGAACAGAATTTATTTGAAATGGAAATATTTTTTCATAATATTATATTAATGTCTCAGTCACTACTAACTTAACTACATTTGTCAGTATCTTGGACAGAAGCTCAGTTGCTTTAAAAACAGTAGCGAATAATTTTTCCAGCAAGTAGTGTGACCAAAAAGCTACATTTCGTTTTGAGTTTTGATGAGCCTGCAATGCACTGAAACATCGTCTTCTGATTAGATCACAAACTAAAATCGTGCGTTACCAGCATCTATAGCTTCATCACACATCTTACAGCTTCACAGTTCACTGAGAAGAGATCGTCTGATGATTATATAAAGGACGGACAGAAGTAGGTTGATATTTCATTTGGATCGATTAGTAAAGTTTACACTTATGTATGTAATTTATGCAAGTTGTCGATGCGTCAAAGACTTTAAACTTGAATAATAGCCATTTTAAATTCATTAATTGTTCTGCTTTATTGCACTCTATATCAAATGTCTACTTCTGATTTTATGATGACCCGTCATAGTTTAACTTTCCCGCCACAGTTATATAATGAAACTAAAAGACAGCGTTGTGTTTTGAGCCATTGCTTTGGCAAAACATCTGTCAATCGGAAAGAAAACAAAATCGTAATATTATTGCGCTTATCATAAGGCAAAGGCTGTGTAATGAAGTAGGTTGTGGCGGGTTTCAGAACGAAGCGTTTCAGAGCGGCTCCGGAGCGTTCACAGTAAATGAGCTTCATCACTGCATGTGCTGTGAGTTTAACGTACATTTTTGACTACTCCTGTGTATCCAATTTAAGTTGCATATATGTTTAAATGTTGCACTTTGACAGTCAGTTTGAGATTTAGGCTATATTTGAGTATTGTGTGTATCTATGGAGCGTTTACAAAATAAAGCAATACTCTTTGAATCAGAATTGTATTGTGTTTCACTGTTTTAACCCCTTAAACCCTGAGGCCATTTTTGGAGTTTTTTGTCTGAGTGACACACAAAAAAGTAAAGACTCATAACTTCAAAACTCTAACAAGGAGAGTCAAAAGGTAGGTATCGTTTGATAGAACTATTTTCAAATTTTTTGAAAATATAAATTACATTACATTTGGATATTCCCCTGCCGAGAAACTGCTGATAAATACAAGAAAAAAACATAATTTTTTATGATTTTGCATATCTCTCTTGTTTGACATACAATAACTCGGGAAGGAAATACGGTAGCAGAAAACTTCTTTTTTGGGGAAGTGCCCCTAAATGTGAGCTGCATCGAATCAAATTTTGTGGTGATCGCATAAAGTACTCAAAAGTTACAGCATTTGGAACAAAGGTAGCCTTTTTTTTTAGTCCTCACACATTTGGAAGGCAATAAAAAAAAAAGAGTTTTCTGAGTGACATACACAAAACTAAAGACTCATAACTTCAAAACTATAGCAAGGAGTGTCAAAAGGTAGGTATCGTTTGATAGAACACTTTTCAATTTTTTTGAAAAGATAAATTAAATTACATTTGGACATTCTCCTGCTGAGAAACTGCTGATAAAAGACAAAAAATATATATAATTTTTATAATGATAATGCATATCTTTCTTATTTGACATGGAATAACTCAGGAAGGAAATAAGGTAGGAGGAAAAATCTTTTTTGGGGAAGTCCCTCTACATATGAGCTGCATCTGGATAAAATTTTGTGGTGATTGGATAAAGCAATCAAAAATTATTGCATTTGGAACCAAGATAGCCTTTTTGTGGAGACCTTGACGCCCCCTCATGGGCATTTTTTAAATTGTTTCACCATGAAGAATATCTTGTGATAAAAGCAATAGATTAAGTTAATTTTGGGCTCATTTTAATTGTATTAATATGCTGTAAAAAATTAAGTGCAATTTTCAACGATTTTTGAATGTTTCATGAGATGTATGATGTTTTTGACACATTGCAGTACATAGCACAAAAAAGTATTTTATAGATTATGGAATTTTTTTTTTTATATTTATCAGCAAATAACTCAGCAATACTTAGGAGTTTTTAAAATTGGCTACATTCACTGTAAAGTTCAGACTCTAAGGTTTCAAATGACACTAATTTTGTTTGAATCAAGGCAATATTTCTGAAAAATATGATAATGAATATTTTCGCAGCTAGGGGGCGCCATGGGTGGCGCACGCGGGCGGTACACTCCGGTTTAGAGAGACTAGTCAGCACTCGTTCAGAGTTGATTGAAGTGGTTGGATTCTTTAAAAAGCTGAGATTCTAAGCTTTAAAATGATACATATTTTGTGTTATTCCACGTTTGAAAACGAGCGCGGACGGTTCCGGGAAAATTGGAAAACACTTTGCACCCAGAAGGATGAGAGACTTGTTTTTTACCCAAGTATGCATCACTTCATGAGGAATATCTCGTGATCAAAGCAATGGATTATGTTGTCTTTGGGCTCTTTGTAATCGTGAGAATCTGCTGTCAATAAAGATGTTCGATTTTTCACAATCCATGCATGTTTTATTGAGTTATGAGCTGAAACGTCACATCAAAACAACATAGCATCACTGCTATTGCTACTTCATAGGTGCGCCTCTGGTATTTTTTTGTGTCAGAACGCCATAAGGAATATCTTTAGATCTGAGTGATGGATTATGGTGTGTTTGGGCTCTTTTTAATCTTAACAATCTGCTGTAAATAATGATGTGCCATTTTTCACAATTGATGCATGCTTCATTGAGTTATGAGTTAGAACGCGACATAAGTGCTACATCTATAATAAAGATCTATGTGCGCATTTGTGGCTTCGTGTGTTACAACTCCACGAGGAATAACTTTAGATATGAGTGATGGATTATGCTGAGTTTGGGCTCTTTTTAATCTTAACAATCTGCTGTAAATAATGATGTGCCATTTTTCACAATTGATGCATGCTTCATTGAGTTATGAGTTAGAACGCGACATAAGTGCTACATCTATAATAAAGACCTATGTGCGCATTTGTGGCTTCGTGTGTTACAACTCCACGAGGCATAACTTTAGATATGAGTGATGGATTATGCTGAGTTTGGGCTCTTTTTAATCGTGAGAGTCTGCTGAAAATAATGCTGTGCATTTTTCTACGATATGTGCATGCTTCATGAAGTTATAAGTGAAAACCAAACGCGAGTGCTTCATGAGCATATATTTGGCTAGGTGCGTCTTTTGTATTTTCTGTGTTAGAACGCCATGAAGAATATCTTTAGATGTGATTGATGAGTTTGGACTCTTTTTAATCGTGAGCTCCTGCTGTAAATAACGATGTGTCATTTTTCATGATCGATGTATGTTTCATGAAGATACGAGTAAAAAGGCCAAGTCTAAGCTACCTCGCTTGGCTACGTGCGTTTGTGTATTTTTTGTGTATTAGAACTCCATGAGGAGTATCTTTAGTTCTGAGTGATGGATTATGTTGAGTTTGGACTCATTTTAATTGTAAGCATCTGCTGTAAATAATGGTGTCATTTTCCACAATCGGAGCATGTTTCATGAAGTTACAAGCAGAAATGTGTCTAAAATTCAGCATCCATATATGGTTTACCTATGGGTCTCTTGAGGGGCTTATTTTACAAAAACCTTGCTCAAGTTTAGTAAAAGCCTGAAACAATTATGCTTGCTGTATTCTACTCATTGAGACTTTTCAAATGACATATGACACATGACTATCTGAGCAGTATGATGTTTTTGACACATTCCAGTACATAATAATTTCCCCTTCCTCATAAATTATATATATAAAAAAATCATTTTATCAGCAAATAACTCAGCACTACTTTGGAGATAATCATAATGGCTACATTCATTGTAAAGTTTAGACTCTAAGCTTTCAAATGATGCCTATTTTGTGTTGATCAATGCAGTAGTTTTGAAAAATATGACAATTATTTTTTTTCATAGCTAGGTGGCGCCCTCCGGCGGTATAATCCGTTCTAAAGGAATAACTCAGCACCTGTTAGGAGTTGAATAAAATGTATAGGTGCATTGAAAAGCTGAGATTACTAGCTACTTTTTGATAGTAATTTGTAGTGTAGCAAACTACTTTTTCCGTAGAGTGGCTTGACTGTATCTTAACTACTTTAACTTATGAGTAACTTGCAGCTTGTCAAACTACAGCTTCAGAGCTTCTCCAACACTGCAATTCAACGCATCCTTGCTGAATAAAAGTATTAATTTCTATAAAACAAAAAGAAATCTTACTGACCCCAAAGATTTGAACAGTAGAGTATGATCTATGGCATCATGCAACTATATCATCAGCAGGAATGAGAAGAGTTTTCATTTTAAGTGGTCCATGTTATTTATAAAAATAATAATAACATGAATCAAGGCAACAAAAAGGAGCCTAAATGTATGAAATGTGAAATACTGTATGTGAACACAGAACAAGCAGCCAACAACCCAAAGTTGACCCTTGCCTTACCTCACCACTCTGAAAGCCCAGAGGAATGGAGAAACAGACATTGACTACAAATACAAAACTTCAAAATGAAACTTCTTGGATTTTTTGTTTTTTCTTCTAATGATGGAGAATTAAAATATACCAAGATACTGAACCTATAATATGGCTTTAAAGCCAGGCTCAGACTACAGGAGTTTTAGACCATTCTATTCCTGATTTACCCTTTCCAACATTCGGAGGAAAAAGAACGTGTCCAGGGCATCAGCCCAGATTATCTTATAATGCGAGGCGTTTACAGATCCAATCTTAAATCTCCCGATCTGCTCACGGACACACTTGGGCCGCCCCGACAATTTCAAACATGTTTGATATTTAGGATTTTCCTTATTTGCGTGATGCAACCAGATTTCACAGTCGGTACAGATTTATAAACTCCTGTAGTCTGAACCCATCTTAAAGGGTCATTTCACCCATTTGAACATTGTTTTTTATTTAAAGTGGGTCATATGTGTAGTCGAAATGTAAAATAATTTTTGAATTTGGTGCCTTCGTGACCGAGAAAAGACAAAAAATAACTTCAGAACGCATTTGTATGAAAGACAACAACTCCCACAATGCACCACATTGCACAGCTCCGCAAGCCACTCCCACTAATCCAGAAAGCGCATATCTGCCTATAAGAGAAATCACTCTTCCGTCTACAAGGCTAGCTACCACCAGAGCTTGAAATTCATTTCACATTCACACAAAATGTCTAGTTAGTTGGCGAACTCATATAGTGCATTACTCCTCGTTTGTATTTCTTTTGAAAAGGTGAATTATTGCATGGTACCTGGATGTTCAGTCAGAACATATGCGGTGCGAAACTAGGATAGTTCACAACACAAACGTCCGTGTCCTCGTCTGATTCAGAGATTTCGTCCAGGAGAAATTGTCATCGTTGAAATTCTTTGCCGCAGACGGACTCTATCTCTGTGTTCATAGCGGTTCGTTGCTGCATAGTGAGATCACCGGCGCCACCAGTCCGCCCTAACTCGAGCCAGTCCGGGCTCCTCGTCCGCGGCAGGCAGGTCTTCTGCCTCGGCTGCTCTTCGCTATAATGCGGCTTGTAAAGGTAGCCACAAACACCTGATTCAAGCATCAGACTTCCGAAATCCTCTTCCTCTAGTCTATATCATATTGAGCACTCTCCTCCGCTATTGTCATAACTTTACATCTGTCTCCACAGTGCCTGTTAGCTTAGCTTCAAACAAGATGGAGGATATTGCTTTCAGTTTCAGAGAGTAAAGTCCCACCCACTGATCTGTAATAGGTCTGTAGCGTGAGCGCGCCCCACCCTGGGAAAGATGAGAAACTAGTGTCTGTAGTCTTAACAGAAATCCCCCCCTCTAACACTTCCTCCTACAATGACGCAAAATGACGATTTTTGCGTCATTGTAGGAGGAAGTGTAAGAGGTAAATAACAGATTTCTCCCGTCTCAGGGGAAAATGAGAGAGTGTTGCACGACCATTCAATAGAATGACTGGGTTTCTAACAATACAAAGCTTAATGCAAATGGGTGAAGTGTCCCTTTAAGTGTGTATCTTAAAGTAAACAATACAGTCATTAATTCATTATGAAATAGACTTGAGGGAACTGTGAATGAAAGTGTCTGGCTCTACCTTACGGCACGCGAGCCGTTCCACGCAGACGGACACTCAGACTGGAACGGCCAGTCTTTAATCTCCAGTTTGTTCTCCACTGCATCCTACCACACACACACACACACACACACACACACACACACACACACACACACACACACACACACACACACACACACACACACACACACACACACACACACACACACACACACACACACACACACACACACACACACACACACACACACACACACACACACACACACACACACACACACACACACACACACACACACACACACACACACACACACACACACACACACACAGATTTAGTTGACAAAACCAAAATATAACAGTAGTATTTATTTGCTCTTCTTACTGATGCACAGGCCTTCAGGGTCAGGCTCTAATTTCAAATGCCCAGGAAAACCGTATTCTTCGGGGTTTCTGTGGTCGGAGAACTCAAAAGGTACTACAAAAATAAGGGGAAAACCTGGGGTGGACTGTATTTCTGTCAGTTTATAAGGTTAATATTGATGCCTCTGCTAGAGATGATGTGTGTGGCGCAGTGAAAGGAGACTGGTTGAGTTGTGTTGATTGGGTTTCTTGCTTTAATAATGGTATTCTTGCTGCCTGAGAGAGACACCTGTCTGTGATGCGACGCCCTGTTACACTGCCTTTCTGTATAATGATGGTTTCTATAGCTGTTAAGAGGTGGATTAATTCTGGTAGGACACCACTGAAGGCCTAGCAGTGAAATGCACAGCCCGCTACTGCTAATGCATAAAACTAGCGCAATTCAGTTTCTTTTCACTGAAATCAACTAGAAATCTAATGGTTTTCACAGATGTTAAAGTGTTATTTATAGATGACAAGGAAATAAGACCATGTTTATTTGTGATTTCTGGAAGCATGACATTTGATCTATCAGTCAAAACCTAGGATATAATGGCAGTGCCCTTAGCCATGAACACATGTGCATTGGTCTTATTAACATGACACACTATAATTGTAAGCTCATATCCTGTTGTATTATATATCAGGGCTTGAGAATAAGGGTGGCCTGCTGGCCCAGGGGCGGCGAGAGCGTTTCAGGACACTTTTGGGATACGGCTGCATGGATGATGAAAATCAGTGTTGTTCTTGTACATCCACTTACATGTCTTGCAAACGTACATGTTTGTATTTCCAGTATATACATTATGGTTACATTACATCTGTGTAATTTCCAACTCGTCACACAAACAAGGCAACAATTTACAACAAGGTCCCATTAGCTAATGTTAGTAGTTAGTGCATTAACTAACAATGAGCAATACATTTGTTATAGTGTTTATTAATTTGTTAAATGTTGCAACTGCTCATTGTTAGTTTATGTTAGCTCAGGTTCAGTAAACAATATATTAATATATATATATATATATATATATATATATATATATATATATATATATATATATATATATATATATATATATATATATATATATATATATATATATATATATATATACACATACATATATATTAATCCAAGGGTTTTCAAAGTGGGGTACTTATCCAATAGCAGGGGGTCAGACAAATAATTTGCTATCCCATATTTTCTGGACTACAAGTCAAATTTGTATTATCCGAAACGAGGTACTATTTATATTCCAAAGTGACGTATATAATGCATTTAGTGTCAAATAAGCGAAACTTAGGGGCTGTTTACACCTGGCCACTTCATGCGTTTTCTCAGATCGGATAGCTATCCGATCGTGAAAAGACCAGGTGTAAATGCCCTCCGAAACGCATTCGAGACGGATTTGAATCCGATCGCTCAAACCACTTCAGGAGGAGGTCTGGGCCGCATTCCAGACAAAACTGGACAAGTGTAAATGCATCTGGTTGTTGAAACCACATATGTAAATTATACTCCTCCCAAAAATGGTAAAAAATAAACGTGTGAGAGCGTGTTATAGGCTATATGTAATGTTATATCCAGATATGACGAGGCTACTGGAACACGCATCACCGCAGATGAGAAGCTGAGCATCTATTCATTAAGCCAACGTGCAAACTATCGCAAATCAAAGTGAAAGTAAGTCGCAGACGCTTAACACACAATCATCATCATTAAAAGTAGAGAAATGAAATGATCTTACCAGGGCTGTTGCCGCTCTCTCTTATTGCGGTCTTTGATTTAGAAATTTTTAGCTGATGATCAATACAATGCAGCTCATCTGTTGCTTTCGTGACGAGCACTCCATTAAATCCGCATATAGTGCGGGAACTGAGGATCGGATTTAAATCCCTTTTGCAAAAACACATTTATGTGAACAGGTGTAAATGGAATCGTTTTGATAAATCAGATAGCTATCCGATCTGAGAAAACGCATGAAGTGGCCAGGTGTAAACAGGCTCTTAGACACTTAAATGTGGACACTTCAAGGTTTATATCGATTTGGTTCATTTTTGTGACATGCGGGAGTTCAATGAGACGGCAAGCGCATTTTGTTTGTTTTCTTTATTTTCCAATAGTATGATGTTTTGATGTTATTTTACAAGGTACGCAAGTAAAAATAGACCCTTTAAATGTTTTGAATGAAGTCTTACTCTTATCTAATGGAGTATTTTAAGTTGTTTGGTCTTACATAAGGAATCCAAGTGATCGCACCAGCGCCTCATCCGTGCAAATACAATATCACTTCTTATTGCTAACTGATTAATTGTGAGTTTAATAAATTAATTTAACATTAAATAAAGCACATAATCTGTACCTGAGATTATCATTGTCACACATGTATGTTGTTGTTCCAGATAAGGACAAAAACTTTGATTAACATGGAAGAGATGCATTTTATGGCGTCAGGTTAGGACACAGTGTTAGAGTCACTCACCTCCATTACATCTTTGATGACGGGTGTCCAGCGAGACACGTTGTAAGTCTCCTGGTCTGACCGGTCTCTCCGTGATTGTTTACGAGATGAGAACATGCTTGACTGTTATAAAGAGAGATGAAGGTGAAAAACTAAATATCAGCCAAAATAAAAACTTGTAAAACAAGACTTGTATGTCACACGCCCCATCAGACTTCACTACCAAGTCAGTTCAATAGCATATTACAGTATATCAATCCTAATAATATTTCAGTCTAGGAATTGGCTCTAAGTGTCATAAAATATCAAAGGTATTGATACTGAAAGGATCCCTTTACCACTCTACAGATAAAGCATTGTCGGGAAAATTCGTTTTGCGTATCTACCCCGAATTGATAAAATAAAATAAAATTCTGTATCAAAAATTCTAAGGAAACACCAGTACTTTGTTTAGGCTTGGCTTGTAGGGAATTACAAACCTGCGCACATATATTCATACGCACATAACTATAGAACCAATTCTAAATGCGCATGTGAACGCCATCAGCGTTTCTCACAGGTTCGCGTTTAAAGTTTGTATAGAGAGAATGGTGTCGTCTTAGCGGCCCCTAATTTAATAACAAATGATCGTTGCGACGGAAGCGAATCAATCAAAACTAACTTTAGCTGGAAAATAACTTTATTAAAGAACCGCTATAAAGCCAAAACAATCTCTGTTACCTTAAATCATACGTTTATCTCTGTAAAGCTGCTTTGAAACAATCTACATTGTTAAAAGCGCTATATAAATGAAGATGACTTGACTTGACTTGAAAGGCTGGTATTGTAAAAGCACACAGCACACTCTCACTTCCCTATTCCTAAATATGTTCCAAGCTACAAAACTGCAATTCAAAGCATATCACAACCAAATAAGTCATTAGTAAGAGGAAGTTGGAAAAGAAGCAGTGCCAGAGGAGAAAAAAAGCATCCGTGGACTCACTGTGGAAACAACGGGAACTCCCAGATGTTTCCAGTTAAGGATATACCCGGTTTCATGCTCGATTTTCACATTCTGGATCAGTTTATTCAGGTTCTCCTCTGTCGTACCTGACCATGACACACAAACACACGTATATTCAGCTTTACACATCCAGCAGGAAAACACATCAGATGTTTCCTAATCTCTACATGACAGGGAAAGAGAAACATCCACCGTTGAGGCTGAAGATGTAGAGAAGGACGGCCCGGATCTTGTCAGTGGTGTCATACTGGTTTAACAGCACAGGAAGTAACGTCCTCATGGGGTCCTTGACCTTCTGTCCTTCAGCATCTGCACCTACAGCCAGATCCTACACACAAACCAGAGGCATGATCATACACACTCTGCCCAGAAGAGGGCGCCCTTTCCCTCAAGCGATCACCATGCTCTACCTGTTCTGCTTTGCAGAGTTTTTCCACATATTTCTGATAATGGCTCATCAGATCCTCGGCTAAACTTACGTGGACCGTTTTCTGAAAGAGACGGGAAACATGCACCGGCAATTGAGTCACTCAGTGGGTTTCTACAGTATTTTAGGCAGCCTGTTGAATGCATAGGTCCCAGGTGTCATGTGATAGCACACTCTTTCAGGGCATGCGAGGCATCTCGATTACCTGAGTAACCTGCTTACGAAAGGCTGGCATCTTCTTCATGAGCTGCGATAGCGCTCCGATTGTGATCTGCCAATGACAGGGGACATCTATGACACACTCGTATGAGGGACTCTGTAACTGGAGACTACTGTTATTGTTCTGAGCTGTTATTAACTGTAAAAATATACTGTACCTTCCCATCAGCCGATTGCTTCTCGTTTCTGCCGGCAGAGATGTCCTTTACCAGTTTGGGGATTTGCCTTTGGAACAAACACATAGGTACTGGTTACATTCCTGCGGGTGTTTATGATGGTAAATTGGCATATAACAGGGCCACACTGCATGTGTCTTATGTGGACGAAGCAATCCCATAATGCACTGCAAACAAGCTCTAAGGAGGACGGAGTTGAGAGAAATGTATAAATATACACTACTGTTTAAAACTATGGGGTCAGGAAGATTCTTTTCTTAAAGGAAATGAATACTTAGCACATGGCCACAAGATTTCAATTTAAACAAACGCTGCTCTTTTGAACTTTCTATTCATTAAAGAATCCTGAAAAATATGAAGCAGCACAACTTTTTTCAACATCAAATCATCATATCTTCAGTGACACTGAAGAGGAGTAATGATGCTGAAAATTCAGCTTTAACGTCACATCAATAAATCACATTTTACAATATATTCACATAGAAAACTGCTATTTTAATTTGTAATAATAGTTCACAATATTACTGCTTTTACTGTATTTTTGCTTAAATAAATGCCAAAACATATAAATAATTGACCAATGTTATTTCATGGCCTCGGCAGAGTCTGCTGGTTCATTTTAACAAGTATTTCTACTCACCCAGTGACCTCAGCAATGTGCATGTGACGTAATTTGACCCATAATTCATCCTCTTCATTCAGTAAAGCTTCTTTCTTGGAGCCATCCTTTGTTTTATACCTAAGAGTAAACACACAGAAAAACACTGATACACAGCAGAAGCATAATAAGAACTGGGATGTGTTATAAAGTAAATAGAGACAACTCTGATTTCACACTGATCCTCCGTAATGATTACAGTATTGATTTCAAGCTCATTTCAGTGTTAAATAGAAGTGATTTGGCTGAGGTGACATACTCATAGCTGTTGTCCTTCATAGGTATGAGGTCATAAGCCATGGCCTGGTAGGTGAGCTCGTGAAGAATGGGGCTGACAGGGTCCAGCGCACGATCAACGATCAGAAGCTGAGACGGCGTTTTTCCCTGAATATGAAAGAAAAGTTCTGATGGTTTGTGCTAGCAGAAATTTCACTTACAAGATGAACAACAAGACCAGAAACAAGTCTCCGGGAGTAATGAGGAAATTACCGTATTCAAAATTCTAAATGTGGCATTGAACAGGCAATTTTATTTACTAACCATTTACTTTATTACCATGCATTAACCAAACAGCCATTGCTGCAAACCCATTTCAGAATAAACTCACACACACATATACATACATATACATATATATATATACATATATATACATATATACATACATATATACATATATATACATATATATATACATATATACATATATATATATACACATACATATATATATATATACACATATATATATATATACATATATATATATATACATATATATATATATATACATATATATATATATATATACATATATATATATATATATACATATATATATATATATATATATATATATATATATATATATATATATATATATATATATACACATATATATATACACACATATATATATATATATATATATATATATATATATATATATATATATATAATTTAAATTAAAAATATAAAAAATAAACAAAAAAAAATCACATTTTGTGAAAAGATTTGTGAAGCTGATTTGCTGCTCAAGAAACATTTCTTATTATCATTTTTTTATTATTTTTGTGGAAACCATAATACATTTCTTCAAGATTCTTTGATGAATAGAAAGTTCAAAAGAACAGCATTTATTTGAAATGGGAAACTTTTGTTACATTATAAATAGGGGTGGGTGATCTGACCAATCATATCTCATGATGTGATAATTATTTTTGTTTACGATAATGATAAAATCACAATATAGTTATTTTGGTTAATAAAATTAAGAACAAATAAGCAAATTATTAATTTTTTCTTTTTTTTTTTTCCAGGAAAACATTTATATACCAGAAAGAAATACTACAATACTACAGATAATCAAATATAAAAATAAGACTGCATACACTTCACTGTATGAATTAAATATAAATTGATTCTTATTAAAGACACATTCAGTGAAGAGCAGTGAGTGATTTTCTTTTGTTGTTTGATTAATATTAAACACAAAGAGAGCAGCAGGTTTATTAGGCTGCTGTCACTTTAAGGCGAATGCACAGATCTAATACGCTGATACACATGCGGTTTTCACTTCAGACACAACTGACTGTGTTTCAGTGAATACTCCACGCGGTGCGCATTTTGACAATTGCTTATGTATTTGACCATTTAAGCGCAATAGGCCGTGAAAAAGAACTGAATTTGCGATCACATTCAGAGACGCGGCTTTCTGCACACACTCCAGCTGTGTGTCAGTCAGCGCAAGCACCGCTCTGAGTTCCTTTTCACAGCTTATTGCACTTAACTCTTTTGAACATCATGTACATACTGCTCTTTATTTTCCTCATTCATACACGTCAATAACTTTAAGTAGTTCTGCACTATGCAGATATATTTACACACCGCTATATAAACAATATAGCAAAATCAGTAATACTTTATAATAAGATTAATTAAATAACATTAATTAATGTATATATGAACTAACAATGAGCAACACATTTGTTACAGTATTTTTTGATGTTTGTTAGTGTTTGTTTATAAAAATCCAGCTGTTCATGTTAGTTCACAGTTCATTAACTAATGTTAAAATCAGGGTTCCCACACCTTGGTTAACTTCAAATTCAAGGACCTTTCAAGGACTTTCCAGGTCCAATACCCTCAAATTCAAGGACTTAATGTGGGGACACACTTCAAGTGAGAGCAAGGTTACATCATGTTACCTTGTAAGATACATTGTTACAGTTTTGCGCGTGTGAACGTCATGGCAACGTACAACACAAAGTACCGGGAAACATGCGGGAAACACGACGTAACACATAAATGCGCATAACTAGCGTAAATTAAGCGAGCTTGTAAGCATAGGCCACGAAGCGTTGGCGAAATAACACATTAGCGGACCGGAGGGAATAATATGGAATTTTTTCCAGAAAACTTATAAATTCAAATTATAAATTCAAGCACTTTCAAGGACCTGTATCTATGTAAGTTTATTTTCAAAAACTTTCCAGGGCCTTGACTTTTTTTTCCAGATTTACAAACTTTCAAGGATTTCAAGGACCCGTGGGAACCCTGTAAAATATACATCCTTTGATTTTAATAATGTATCAGTAAATGTTGAAACTAATATTAACTAAGATTAATAAATACTGAAGAAGTATTGTTCATTCTTAGTTCATGTTAACTAAGGTAAACTAATGAACCTTATTGAAAAGTTACCATAAAATCTTTAACGATAGAAACTTTATCACCACCACAATATTTAACCGCCACCAAGCCCTAATTAATTTTACTGTCACTTTTGATTAATTTAATGCATCCTTGCTAAATAAAAGTATTAATTTACTCATAAATATATTACCTTAACTTTTGAAGAGTATTGTGTATCTCAAGAAAACTATATTTTTATTTATAAAGCTGTACATCCAACCGCAGTAATATGATAAGCTTATGTGTTTGGTTGTTGCAAACACTCAAAATCACTCACCTTTATTTTCGAGTTGTCATCCAACTCGTAATGTCGCGCCAGTTTATTATCCACAAGTTCAGCCAACTGCTTTCCATATCCGAGAGCTGAATCTCTGCACAGGACACAATTCAATGATTCGAAGTCCATTCAAGCATCAGGTGTAATGTGAGCACATGTGAAGTGAATAAGAGTGTCTGTACTTCTTGAATCTGACTCCAGGGTACTCGTCCAGCGTGGCGCAGAGAGTTACGATCTGATCAGCGATCGTCTCCAGCGTCTGAGCTCTGTCCTGACTGTTCGGACTGTAGATGCTCTTGAAGGCCTCTGGGTTATCACAGGTGAACACCTGCACAGGTGACCCATAAAACACAGTCATGCACAATAAAACACGCCAGACCAGGCTACATGAATTTGCAGAACACAGATAAACTCACTTGTGCTTCCTGTGGCAGAAACGAGATGTTGATCTCTTTACACACTTTAATGTGTTTGGCACAGTTCTTCTTCATCTTGTCGAAGAGCTCATCAGGGCAGTCTGGGGTCATTTCAATATAATAGTCATAAAAATGTCACTGTTTCTAAAAATAACACATAATCTAGCGGATTTGTTTTAAATCAAAACAGAGTTGAGGCAGTGAACTCACAGTCAGTGAAGAAGACATATGCAGCTCTGTATTTGGGTTTCAGTTTGAAGTCATTAATAAATGCATCAACACACTGTAAAAATAAAAGCATCCAGGTCACAAATAGATCATCACAATAAAGTAAGGCTTATTATGTACACTATATGGACAAAAGTATTGGGACAAAATCAAGCACCTAGCCATGCAGTCTGCATTTACAAACATTTGTGAAAAAATGGGTCGTTCCGAAGAGCTCGGTGAATTCAAGTGTGGTGCTGTGATAGGATGCCACCTTTGCAATAAAGTCCATTTGTGAAATTTCATCCTTGCTATTCTTTGGTCAACTTTAAGTGGAATTAGTGGAAAGTGGAAGCATTTAGGCAACAGCAACAAGTAGTGAAAAAGCACGTTAAGTCACAAAGTGGGGTCACAGAGGGCTGAGGCGCATGCGTAACAGTCACCAAAGCTCTGCTGATCTCATAGCTGAAGAGTGAAACTTCCACTCCAGTAATATCTGCACAAAAACTGTGAGGCGGGAGCTTCACGGAATGGGTTTCCATGGCCGAGCGTCTACATGCTAGCCTCACATCGCCGACTACAAGTGTGGGAAGTGGAGTAAAGCACGCTGCCATATATATATATATATATGAAGAGTTCAGATGCAAAAGCCTCTAAGTGCCATCTGAAATTTTCTTCTAGAATGATCATTTTTATCAAGCTTGTATATTTAACTTAAGTAATTTCACTTAAATGACAATTCATACGTAATTTGCATTGCCATTTAAGTGAAATTACTGAACTTAAATATACAAGCTTGATAAAAATTATCATTCTAGAAGAAAATTTCAGATGGCACTTAGAGGCTTTTGCATCTGAACTCTTCATATATATATATATATATATATATATATATATATATATATATATATATATATATATATATATATATATATTATAATAAAGTGTTATTATTATTCAATTCTGAACTACAAAAGATGTACAGCAGACAAGAAGATTGTAGTATCAAATGAGGTTGAGCATGTTGAGCCAATAGTGTGATGTGATAAGCTTCTGATCAGTTATCCATTGCTTATTTTTTCTTTATTTTGTGGCTTTCAGAACTGGAGAGATGCAGCAGTGTTACTGAAAACAGAAGTGCGAGTGAAAGCAACAGCAATCTGGGGTCTGAGTTCTTATGAAGTTCTGGTGTGAACAAGAAAGGTCTGAGATCACTTCAATGCTGAAGAGAACCAAAAGAAGAACCAGGTTCCTTTTGTAGTCCACTATATATCTGAAGCCTGGTGCACACCGATGAAAAGATGGGACTCGATCCGCTTCCAAGCGAACTCTGGTGTAGTTCGACTGAAATATGAACAACACAGACCGAAGACATGTAAATGAACCAAAAAAGGGACATGATGTCACAAGATGCGACCCTAAAAAGGCCTGAATGCTCAAGCAAACCTGTTTTTCTCATCATAGTCGTGATGTTGCCCATCACAGTTCAGTACAGGATCAGAACCAGGTCTCCTCAATGCAGATCTTCATATTTGTGTGACGACTCCTGGCGCTGTTTTGACTCTTCAAGAGTTCTCAGCTGGTCAAAATACCATGTAGCTACACTCATACAACGAGCGCATTTATCCCAGACCACAGCAGTTTTGAATGTTCGGTAAGTTCCACCACTAAATATATGCAAAGCCAACCAATCAGGTTGTGAACATATCTATATGTCTTTAGGTTCGGTGTTAAAATGCCAAAGTGAACACTAAGCGGATCAGGACTAAAAAAAATATTTTTGCTCCAGACCAACTGAACCAAAAGAACCGAAATACAAGTGTGAACACACCCTAAATGAACTGGGTTTGGTTCTTTTAAAACAAACTATATGTGTGACGTCATTACAGTCTCTGTTGGTGTAATGATCAGGTGTCCCAATACATTTGTCCATATAGTGTCTCCTGAACTCTGACCATGGCAGTGGGGGTCATGAAGTAGACGGCCTTCATCTCTGGAACCGGTTCTCTGTTTTTGTAAATGTCCTCCACAACTGTGAACAAACAAAAGGTAACACATTATGACAATAATTCCCCATCCAGTTCATTCTTTTTCTCGATTAAGAGGAAACGAGAACGCTTCCCTTCTGGAAAACACAGGAAGGAAGAGTGTCCGACTCTCACTACACAAAGAAGTTCAAGCACTGGATCCACAGAGAGCTGGATTTCTGTCTAACACAAAGGATGTTCAACTGAACCCGGGAGCAAAACCTCTTTCCCTCACTTACTTGTGATGCCCTCTGACATGAGATCGGACATTTTGCAGCAGGAGGAGAGGAGGCGGGTGGTAAACTGGTCCAGTATGAGGATCTGTGAGACAGATTTGACATCAATCACAATTACGGAACAGGAATCGTTAAAGGGATACTTTAGCCAAAAATGAAAACTATGTTGTAATTTACTCTCTTATGTTGTTCCAAACCTGTATGACTTTCTTTCTTTTACAAAAGACGACATTTTGAAGAATCCTGGCAAGCCAAGAGTTTCGGTTCCCATTGACTTCCATTATATTTTTTTGTCCATACAATGGAAGTCAATGGGAACCGAAAAGGTTTAGTTACCAACATTTTTCTAAATATCTTATTTTGTATTCTGCATGAGAAAGCATGCATACAGGTTTGAAACAATATAAATTATGACAGAGTTTTTCATTTTTTGCGTGGACTATCCCTTCACGTATTTTAAAAATTCTGGTTTCAATTCCACTTTCAAATCAAGGTGCCCTTTATTAAAACAACCATTCAGTAATTAAACTTATGCGGTAACACTTTATTTTACAGTATACTTCTTACACGTTACATGTACAAGTATGTGCTGTTAATTAACATTACTCAGTACTTTCTTATTTGTAACAAGATCTGTAAGAGGGTCACCTTAAAATATAGCTTCCTTTAAAACCTTTAAAATAAGGTTCCATTTGTTAACATGAACTAACAATAAAAATCTAAAGCATTTAATAACCTCAGGTAATGTTACTTTCAAAATGTACTAATATATTATTAAAATGGATGGATGGATGGATGGATGGATGGATGGATGGATGGATGGATGGATGGATGGATGGATGGATGGATGGATGGATGGATGGATGGATGGATGGATGGATGGATGGATGGATGGATGGATGGATGGATGGATGGATGGATGGATGGATGGATGGATGGATGGATGGATGGATGGATGGATGGATGGATGGATGGATGGATGGATGGATGGAGACTAACTTTTCCAACTTTTAACTTTTCTACCAACTTTCTCAGTTGGTCGCACCATCATATGATTTGGAAATTGGTAGCACCTTTTTTTTTTTTTGCTACATGCCATGGGATTAATCAATGCATGCTGATGAATAGTGGTCTTAATCTGCATACCCTAGTTTTGCACTGATGTAAAAAGACTGGCAGTGACACAAGACCTCATGTTAGCAAAATGTTTTAATCTTTTAACTCTCAAAAAAAAAAAAAAAACATGTTCTTTAATGTTTGATTATAATTTTACTGTCTTCACATAGGGATGGGAATTGGGAATTTTGATAAGATTTTATCAATATCAATGCCACTGACGATTCTGCTTATCGATGCGATTCTTTAACGATTCTCTTATCGATTCTTGATAGCACTGTATGGAAAAATGTAGTCATATGCTTTTCAAAAAAACAATTTGTTTTATTTATTTTAAAGCTTAAGCTTGAGTAAGCAAACTGTACTTTTTTATGTAATTTATGTAATAAATAGAACCTTATTGTAAAGTGTTACTGATTAGTTATACACCGATTCAGACGTCTCCTGAGTTCACTGTTGGAAAAATCAGTTGTTTTAACCATTCATTAAAATGAATCGGTTCAAATGAGTCATCAGTTCGCGAACGTCGTGGACGTGTCATGCGCGTTGTGTGATTATCCCAGCAGTTAGGACATGGACATCCAAGATTTTTGTCAACACAGAAAACATTTCATCACTGGATAGTTTTTTTTTCGTTTAATTAAAGTGTTGTTTTATGTCTGAATGAATGTCTGAAACGCTTTTCAGAGAAGATAAGGCAACTTATTTAGCATAATTCATTTCACACCTAGCGGTAATTCAGGAAAAAAAAATCTCTGAATGCTCCAAGTGAAATTTTGGTCTTCCGACCTTTTACCACCGTGTCAATTTATTTTGATTAATATGTGCGAGGGAGAGAGAGCAAGACAGCGCTTAGTTTGGAGACGGTGGAGTCTTGTTTACATTTTCGCCTGGCTCCGAAGCGAGAGAGTGCGCGACCGGGTCTCTCTCTCTCTTCTCGTTCTTTCAGTTAAACATGCGCCCTGTCACAAGCGCAGCAGTTCATCTACATTACTCACCGATCAAATAAGACTTTGGCGGGACAAAAAATCACTTTGGCGGGCGCTAAAACAAGTTCGTTGCAGGAAAATTCATGCGTGAATTTAACTTAGGCTACATGACCATGCACTTGCACAAATGCGACCACATAAAATTTTAACTCGCACATTCTCATAAAATGGTCGCAGTCTGGATGGATGGATGGATGGATGGATGGATGGATGGATGGATGGATGGATGGATGGATGGATGGATGGATGGATGGATGGATGGATGGATGGATGGATGGATGGATGGATGGATGGATGGATGGATGGTCTCTACAGGAATAAATCTAAACGCATTCAAACTGACCTTCCATACTTCTGACTTTCTGCAGTCGGCAATGATGGTGTCCTTGATTCCTGTGACGTCAGATAAATCAATGTATTAGTTAAAGCAGTGAATCGGTTTTGCTGATGCACCATGGAACTAAAAATCAAGAAAAAATTCCAAGAAACTTTATTTCCTATTTTGAGTTTGTTCTGCTTGAGAGCAAAGACATATAATTGTCTGTAGAGATACAAAAAAAGTATGAATATGTTAAATGAAAGTAAAAGTACAAGAGATTTTTTTTACCAACTTCTGAACTGAGCTTCTCTTTTAAAAAAAAAACATGATTCCACTTCCTCTCTTTAGATTTATTAATATTATCTTATTTATTTTTTTGTTATTTGAAGTAGTGAAAAATCAGTCTGCGAAATTGTATGAGTGAAAGGTGAATTTGATTAATATGTCAATTTACATGCAGATCCTGATCGGTTAATGTTTTTTTTTTTCCTCCACATTTTGATCTACTGGGTCTCTCTAAAGGGCCCTGGTTCAGAACCACTGCTATATATACCCGTCAAAGTGCATATACCCCCTTAAAATACTTTAAAAACACATCAGAATCTATACATTGAACAAGGTTAACGTTAAATGACTTTGTGCGTGTCACGGCACACATGGCTCTCCTTTCATGGAATAACTCAAATGTCACAACACAGCAGACCGGAAGTCACTAATAAAGTTCACAGAATGACATCATCAAACACTCCGCGTCATCCAAAGTCATGGCAACATACAGAGCCCACAACTAACGTTATAACCCCGTTCTCCATTAAAAACAGGCACAACTCCTGCAGTTGAATTGTCAAAGTGAGCTGAACCGGACAGGCTAACATTAGCTAGCAGAGCAGCTAACGGAAACAGTGACCCAATGACACATGTAAGACATTTACCGAGACAAACAAACGGGACACGCCCCATATCGCACTTTTTTCTTATTAAACACCAAAACAAACACCTAAACAACTTCATGGGGCGGCTGTAACTCCTCTGAGCAAACCCAGCACACTAAGAGTGTCTCTTCAAACTTCTGACAGCTCTTCCTCTGAGCTGAACTCCAATAAGTTAAATGATGAAGTGTTGCACTGTGCATACAAGACGTTGGAAGAAAATCAACTGTTGCTCTCAATGAACTTACTTTGCCAAACTATCTTTTTCAAGCCGTGTTCTGCTCCAGTTGCCATCTTGAGTGAGTCCAAGCAAATGCGCGCTCCCGTCATCTGGGAGGAGGGAGTGAGTGCGCGCACGCGTGCGAGTGTTGGATACAAGTAGAGGATATTATGCGCAGATTTATAAGCTTAAAAGTCTGATTTACAAAAAAAGCTATTGAACATTTCCACTATTACTGCCCAGTGAACAAAGATTCAGTTCATTAAACGGGTCATTTGTCAATTGGAGTGGCAATAAAACTTTACATTAAGGTCTCATTTGTTAACATATGCATTAGCTAACACGAATTATCAGTGAGCAATTTAGAGCATTTGTTAATCTTTATTAATGTTAGTAAAATATTGTTCATTGTTTGTTCATGTTAGTTTATAGTAGGCCTAAGTGCATTAATATTAACAAATAGCCTACAACTTTTAATTTAAAACAATTAATTAAAATGTACAGTATGAAATTAACATTAACTAAGATTAATAAATCATAATGATTGTTTATTGTTAGTAAATGTTATAGTAGCCTATATATTTATAAGCACTGTGTGACCACTATTTCCACCAAGATTTTCCTAAAATGGGGACTGTCATCATGATAGAGTCAAGATCAGGGGACATTTTGGAAATATTAAGAAGACTATATGTTTATGAAAATATAGGTTAAAATGTCAAATCTGCAAGTTATCTAACCTTACACAGAAAAAAAGTAGTCCAGAACAGAATTCACAGAATTCCCCTTTTATTTAAGTGACATCCATTGACACCACAGAGTTAACTTTTCCTTACAATATAATAAAAACAATTAAATTCAATGTTAAAATCTATATTCACAATATAACCACTCTATGTGTGTAAAACATTTATTGTTGCAATTAACCTGATGTATGTGGGAACATTCAGATTTTGTTATACATGACTCTCAAACTCAATTAAATATGTATGTATTTATTTATTTTATTTTTTAACAGTGCACAAATGACAAAATACACATATGCAAACATTGTATGATTCATAAAGTGTATTTCAACTGTTGCAAATTAGTGGGACAGCACTTGTCACCATAAATAAAGAATTACCCAAACACATGTTGAACTGTTAGCGGGGCATGTCTTCACACAGGGTATACGTTAAAGAATACACCAACCATTCAAAAAATGTAAAAGGTAACAAAAAGGATTCCTGGGTCCAGAAGCCTTTATAATTATACATATAAACTAAATGCCCAAAATTTACCATCTCAAAATTACAAAAAGAAAATTTAGTCTCCTTTCTTTATTTACTTTTTTTTTTTTTTTTTTTAAGAAATGATTGCAGGGACAGCATATGTAACACATTATAATTAATGATTTGTACATAATTGGCAACTAAACTGCACAAACTTGAATAAACTGCACTATTTGCATTAGACTGCATAGGCTTCTTCCCCCAGTCTTCTGTTACACCTGTTTGCATGCATTTCACATCTCCACTTCTGATTGGCTAGCCCATTTTCATCCCATGCTCTTATTGGCCAGCTCTTCTGAGGAGGCGGGGCTAGGTTAAAGTATCTGAGATGCCTTCAAGAAAAGCTCCATGTATATTCAGCCAAAACACAAGAAACAGAAGAGAGGGCAGAGTTTAGTCTGTTTTTCAAAAAAAGAGAGAGAAACCAGGATTTCAAACAGAGAAAACAGATGGCAGGTCTTGGAGCAATCAAGGGACTGGTGTTTTTGCTTGGAGTATTCTCACAGGTACAGTGTTATTAGTCACTTTATTTTTTTTTTACCCTTTATTCATGTACGAACAGTTCCATAAGATGTAGTAAAGAATGATGTAGGGATAAGTTAAGCAGTACTACTTAATACAATAAATTATATATATATATATGTATGTATATGTGCATATGTATATGTGTATATGTGTATATGTGCATATGTATATGTGTGTATATATATACGTGTGTGTGTGTGTGTGTGTGTGTGTGTGTGTGTGTGTGTGTGTGTGTGTGTGTGTGTGTGTGTGTGTGTGTGTGTGTGTGTGTGTGCGTGCGTGCGTGCGTGCGTGTGTGTGTGTGTGTGCGTGCATGCGTGTGTGTGTGTGTGTGTGTGTGTGTGTGTGTGTGTATATATATATATATATATATATATATATATAAACATGTTTTCCATGATTATGTCATTCATTAATATTTTAACTTTCTATTTGAAACATTATTCAGTTACGAAAAACACTTAGAATTCAAAATCTAATAATAGGGACAATGCATGCAATTGTTTACTTATAAACGAATGTTTAAATCTAATAAAAGTAATTTTGAATTGTTTCATTTACAGGCATCAGGTACTGCTCATCTGGATCCAATTTACAGTATCTGTTTAAATTCAAACTCATTAATACACTGTTCTTGGTTGTCATTTGTATTAAATCAACATCATTGATGAATACCTCAGAAAGATACGTTTCTTGTATTATTCTTTCAGCGAGCACAATGAGCGTGAGTATTTTTACGGTGACATCAAAGAGTGCAGTGCTGCGCTGGAGCAGGTATGAAGGTGCATTGTCCTACAGAGTAACAGCTTCCCTCAGGAACTCTCCAGTCCCTGTGGTCTTTGCCAGCTTTGGACAGAACACTATTATGGGCTCCGTTAATTCCCTGAATCCCAACACTGCATACACCTTTCGTGTCGAGGCCCTGGGCAGCCTCATGAACATGCTTGCAGACGCTAGTGTGGATGGATCTACTGGTGCGTATACTGAAAACTGGTGATGTCTTACTCAAGAGTAGTCAGTGTGACAGTGTGAAAAACTTTAAGCGATTTCAGAATTGTAAGAAATTTCAATGACCTTTCTTTGCCTGGAAATTCCCAGTCATAAAACCCCTTTTTCAGGCTTAGCATCTTGTTTGATAAACTGACCTTGTTGCAGCTTAATATTTCTAAATCAGTTTGGCTCCTACCAAAAGCATCGTTAATTGCAGTAAACTGATGATTTGTTAAATGAATGGAACTGTGGAAAACATTCTGAATATGAATTTCTCTTCTTATGTTTAGCTCCCGATGTGCCCACCATTGAGATGGCCTCCTCTAAACAAAGCCAGAGTATCACTGTGGAATTCACTCAGGTCTCGGGTGCAACTTCCTACATCCTGCGCACTGAGACAAACGATGGATCTTTCTTCTCAGAGATCCCAGTGCCCACGTCTCCGGGGACTGTCACCAACCTCCAGCCATACACAGACTACACTCTCAGTGTCATGTCTGTCAACAGTGCAGGCAGAAGCCAGCCATCCATCTCCGTGGAGGCAAAGACAGGTATATTTTTCTCCTCTCTCTCCACCCTCTTTGACCTAGAGGCCAAAGAAATGATCCATTCATGAAGGGACAGAGTTGGCTATTCTCTAACCCTCACCCAGTGCAGAAACCTTATACCTCTCTTTGAAAAAAAAGAAAAAAAAAAAAAAACCATCAGGATAAGCTACATAGCTGATCTCAAGGGCTTGTTTTTTAGCAGTATGCATATATTCACATTTTTAGTGAAACAGGTTTCTCACGCATGTATACTTATCCAGGTATAAAAATCTGAACTATAACAAAAGGGCTGCCCTCCTCAAGGGACTGGGCACAGAAAATGTGTTCCGTGTCTTCACCTTAGGGCCCTCAGCAGTTTTGCTTCATTGTTCAGGTAGCACGTTTTACACCTGAGATGGTCACAAGAAAATAATAAGGGAAGAGACCTTAATTCCCAGAACAGGATGCATATCACTTACAAATATCAACAGAATTACGTCATGCATACGATCCATAACAGCACAATGGGATGTTTTCTTCAAACATTTTAAGCAATGTTTAACTCTTTCACAACTGCCTTGAAGTTTCCAGTGATCTTTAAGATCATGATTAGCTGGTTCAGGTGTGTTTAATTATGGCTAAACTCTCCAGAAGCAGGACTGGACATGCCTTTTTTAAAAGGGTTAGTTCACCCAAAAATGTAAATTCTGTCAGTAATTATTTAAGAAATATTTAAGTTTATCAAGTGACGAGAATACTTTTTGTGCGCACAAATATAACTACTTTATTCAACTATTAATTTTCTTCTGTGTGGGCCTCTGAGTGAGTTCACGTAGTGTAACAGCACAACGCTTCTGGGTTGTACGTCAAAACATAGGCGTACAACATATGACCAACTACATTTACAGTAGGCTACATATTAAAGACACCTACTGAAATCAGCCATATTCATTGGTTCTGTTACTTATTTCACATGCAAAGAGGTTAGTCAATCCTAAACTATGCCATTTAGGCCTCATCCACACTACTGCGTTTTCGTTTAGAAACGGAGACCTTTTGCTACATTTGCACCTCACGTCCAGACTAAAACGGCAATAAACGAAGACCTAAAACAGAGAAGTTTAGAAACGCTGCAGACCCCGTTTCGCGTTTTGAATCTCCGGAGGGCAATTTAGTCAAGACAGGTCAAAACGGAGGACTTTAGAAAGAGGCTCACGCTTGGCTCTATGATTGGGTGTCATCAGTCATGGAGTACACACAGGTAATATTCAGTGCCAGTAAACTCCACCCGCTGGAACAGTTTCTTACAGTAAACTGCCACGTCTCAGGTGCGGCTCGTGCGGTAAACGCATGCTAGAAATAGAATCGACGCCTATTTTTCATGCATACGATCCATAACAGCACAATGGGATGTTTTCTTCAAACATTTTAAGCAATGTGAGAACTGTTTTAGCTACGACACATCAGGAAGTGGTAAGAGTAGAACCCATGCCTAGATCTGATTAAAAAGAATGGGGAAAGGAAGGGATTAGAAAAGAACAGTTGAGGGACAGTCAGAATATGGGGAAGGGCAGGACTGGAAAGGAAAGGACTGGACAGGGAAGGGAACAGAGGGACTGAAGGTAATGGATGAGAACAGTGGGGACCTGAAGAACGGGAACAGAAAGGAACGGGAGAGGCACAGACAGGAAATGCCAGAGAACGTAAGGGAATGAAAAATTACAGAAAGGGAACAGAAAGGAACAGGAGAGGGACGAACATGACATGCCAGGACGAGGGCAGGACAGGACAAGAAAGGAAATGATGAAACAGGAAACGAGTGGAGGGGAAGAGAAAGGGCAAGTAGGAAAGGACAGGAATGAAAAGGTACTGCTCTGATTACTTTACACCATCTGACACCTGTCAGTTGTCTCTCATGTCTATTGCACTTGAACAAAATTAACTTATACCTCAGAATTAGATCACTTAGCTTGGGATTCAATCTTCAGTGAGAAAAAAATACTTTTGGTCACAATGCAGCTGTCTGTCTGATCTCTTACCATTATTGTTTCTCTCTCTTCCTCCTTCTGTTGGACCCCAGTCCTCCCTGCTCCTCAGTTCAACACCAGCTCTCCCAGTAACAGCAGCATCCTGGTGAAGTGGGAGCCAGTCAATCATGCTGTCCTCTACAGCCTCAGCATCACCAAAGACAGCTCATACAGCCAAAGTCGCTTCAACACCACAGACATTCAGTTTCTCTTTCAAGACCTGGAGGCAGGAACCCTTTATTGTTTTAAGGGAAACGCCTGGAGTCCCGAGAACATTCCCGGAGATGACTTCACAATTTGCCAGATCACACGTAAGAGGATAGGAATGGAAAGAAAGATACTTAAGTTAATTGAAAAAATGTCATACCTCTAAATTACTCTTAAGGAAGAGAAAGGGATCGATAACAGAGCAACCAGCAACGAATGCGCACCAAGTACAGCATATTAGACAGGGCTTTACGGGACGTCCTGCAGAGTTTAGCTTCAACCTGTTTTATCACACCTGCATGAAAGGCCTTGATTAGCTGATCCAGGTGTGTTTAATAGGGTTGAAGCTACACTTTGCAGGATTGGAAATGTTCATTGATAAAAAATCTGCTGTAGTTAAGGCACATTAAACTTTGTTTGTGTGTCTCCGCAGGTGCTCCCACTCCTCAGTCTATTGCTCTGGTGGTGACAAGCACCCCTGATGCAGGTATTGTGGTGTCGTGGGACCCAGCCAAGGGTGCAGAGCAGTATGTCGCCCTAAGCTTGACTGGCCAGAACTGCTCCTCATCTAGCAACTCCTGCATCCTGATTCCTTTGAGCTGTGGAGAGACCAACTCTGTCACAGTGATCGCTGTCAACAAGGGCGGAAACAGTGTCCCCTCGTACCCAGTTCAGATTATTTCATGTGAGTAAAACAATTCATGCTTGGAAAACTGGACTTGCTCATTATGATGTACTTAATATTGTCAGGGTTTTCCGCAGAGTTTAACTCTTTCACAACTGCCTTGAAGTTTCCAGTGATCTTTAAGATCATGATTAGCTGGTTCAGGACAGGTGTGTTTAATTATGGCTAAACTCTCCAGAAGTAGGACTGGACATGCCTTTTTTAAAAGGGTTAGTTCACCCAAAAATGTAAATTCTGTCAGTAATTATTTAAGAAATATTTAAGTTTATCAAGTGACGAGAACACTTTTTTGTGCGCACAAAAATAACTACTTTATTCAACTATTAATTTTCTTCTGTGTGGGCCTCTGAGTGAGTTCACGTAGTGTAACAGCACAACGCTTCTGGGTTGTACGTCAAAACATAGGCGTACAACATATGACCAACTACATTTACAGTAGGCTACATATTAAAGGCACCTACTGAAATCAGCCATATTCATTGGTTCTGTTACTTATTTCACATGCAAAGAGCTTAGTCAATCCTAAACTATGCCATTTAGGCCCCATCCACACTACTGCGTTTTCGTTTAGAAACGGAGACCTTTTGCTACATTTGCACCTCCCGTCCAGACTAAAACGGCAAAAAACGAAGACCTAAAACAAAGAAGTTTAGAAACGCTGCAGACCCCGTTTCGCGTTTTGAATCTCCGGAGGGCAATTTAGTCAAGACAGGTCAAAACGGAGGACTTTAGAAAGAGGCTCACGCTCGGCTCTATGATTGGGTGTCATCAGTCATGGAGTACACACAGGTAATATTCAGTACCAGTAAACTCCACCCGCTGGAACCGTTTCTTACAGTAAACTGCCACGTCTCAGGTGCGGCTCGCGCGGTAAACGCATGCTAGAAATAGAATCGACGCCTATTTTTCATGCGACACGCAAGCGTGTTGGAAGCGTTTCCAGGCAAAATAGAATAAGAACAGATGTTTATATGTCATTTTGACACAAATACATATTAATAAATGACATTTTGATGTTTGAAAGCATTTTTTTACAGTCTATGTTTGAACGTCTGTAGGTTTACACCGGCACGCGCATGCCCAGTGTTGGTGAATGATCACGTGATCCGCATTTTCAGTCGTTTTAATGTGGACGGAGATCAATTCTAATATGCAGCTAAAACGCTGGTGTGGACGGAGATTGTATTTGTTTTAATTCTCTAAACTAAAACGCAGTAGTGTGGATGGGGCCTTAATCATTATGTACGAAGTGCTGTATTCCAAGTCTTATGAAGAATCATTAACTTTGTGTGAGCAGCTGAGTGAAATTTAAGCCATTATCACTGAAAATCTTGCCCTTTGCAATTCCTCTAATTGTCTATCCTGTTGTTTGTCAGTCCCTTGTCCCCCACAGCCTATCTGGGTGGAGGAGGTGGTGGCTGGGAACTGCTCTGTAAAGTGGAGCTCGGTCTCTCATGCAGAGTACTACACTACCTTTATTAAGAGTGATGATGGCATCGAGGGGACGTGCAACTCAACTGAGCCTCGCTGTCAGTTTAACTGCAGCTGCGGATACTCCTACATCATGAGTGTGTTTGCACACAACCAGGCTGGACCCAGTCCCCCGGGACCTCTCGTCAACCACACCACCTGTGAGAGCTTCATGTTATTATATGCAGAAAGCACTTTAACAAATATAAAATGAACATACCTTTCTTCCGAGAAAACAAGCCAAAAAGATTGATGACATGTTGTACTCCCAGCCTAATTTGTCCAATCAAATGCTCTCTAGAATGATCTACCCTGTACTAGCAATATCGAGTAGCAAATCATGGGGTGCTTTCTTATTTGTGCATCCTCATTTCCTTTCCTTGTGTCTTTGCTCCACTCCCTTAGATGTGAGGGAAGGATACACCTGTGTATCGTCGTAGATTTTTCCCTATCTAGCTCCTACTCTAAGTCTACCGGGAACGTCTCCAATCGATGTTCTCCCTATAAGTCTCCAATCGACGTTTAATATATAGTCTACCGGGGACGTCTCCAATCGACGTTTAATAAATAGTCTATCGGGGACGTCTCCAATCAACGATCCCTAACGTCTCCAATCGACGTTCAATATATAATCTATTTCTCTAAACTAACTCACCTGTTGCGCAGCAGAAATTAACAGACAGACTTCAGCAAATGCCCTTTAAATGCTTTAATCACGGCGGGAGGATCTCTCAAGCAGTTTTCAGAAAATCTCCCCCAAGAAGAAGCAAGTCCGGAGGATCTCAGACAAATTCCATTGAGAATCCCACCAGCTAACACGAATACAACAGTTTTTATAGAATAGGGAGGTATGGCAAAATGATATGAATTTGATTGGTTCTTCATATGCAAACCCTTCTGTTACTAGGTAAAGCAAACTTTGTTTTAATGATCACTTCATTGTTAATCACAAGGTTCAAATTTAGTCATCTGTCTAGTTTCAATGGAGGACGGAGGAGCGAGCAAACGAGGAAGCATACATTTGAGTATAGAGAGGCACCCATGGTCACGGCTGTGATGTAAACTAAAGTATTTAGTCTATTTAAACAAAGGGACAAACCATTTGATATATCCTATCCAGACTTACCCTTTAAACTGCAATTACATCAACACAGGGAAGAAAACTCAAGAGTCTTTAAACAGATCAAATGTCTTTACACCCCCCTTTAAATGCTGTTTTTGTCCTGTCCCACGGTGCCATAATTTTTACATAATTACAGAAACTTAATATATAGATTTGTGCCACATTTTGCCCCTAACTGCATGGGTTCCTCCATTAAATTGCGACGACTGCTTTAATTTATTCATTTTAACCTGATTTATCTTCACTTGCTGTCCACAGTGCCTTGCTGTCCAGAGCTCACAATGGTTTCTGCAGTTTCTTGGGAGACGCTGATGATACAGTGGTCTCCTGTGCGTGGTGCGGATCTGTATGAGACTCGTGCTGTGGATGCCACAGAAACGGTTCTGTGTAATGACACGGCACCCAGCTGCGCCCTCTCTGACCTCACTTGCAACAGCAGGTACAGCGTAGTCGTCATACCATGCAACGACGTAAGCGGCTGTAACCTCACCTGCAGTTCACAAACGCACGAAACTGGTATACTCACACTCAATTAAAATTTAGATCATGAATATGTGCCAAAGATGTATAATATACACACACTTTCTCTTTTTTTTTCAAAAAGCTCCATGCATGCCTGAGATCATCGGTGTGAGCCAGAGTAACTTGTCTAGTGTGCTGGTTAATTGGACTTCTGCTAACACAGCTGCAAACTACACTGTCACTGTGATTGGCACAGTGGGCGACATGCATGTCTGTCACTCAAATGGCACTTCCTGTCAGGTGCCCAACCTGCCCTGCGGCTCCGTCTATGAAGTCAGTGCCACCGCGTCCTCCTCAGCTGGAAAGAGCATGCCCAGCTACACCATTCCCCTGGAAACAGGTTAGCTTTCGATGGCCATTCAGAGAGCCAACATACCAACTGTGTCAAACAAGAAAAGTTCCAAAACCAAAAAAAAAGTTTTAAGAGTATATAAATACATTTTCTTCAAAAAGAATGAATACAACTCTTAAAAATGGGCTATTTAAACCAATATTTGTACAGTATGTGCTGAATATTTTAATCTTATGGTAGCATTAGCTTAGCAACATGCTAACAGAAAACGATTGAAATCAAATATGAGGAAAGTCGCTTGTGTGCTTTGAGCTTTTGACTATGTAGAGCATTTCCCCATTTCAGCTAGAGTGCTGATTTTGGGTTCTGGAACACACATGTCTTTTTAGTTGGAAAGTCTACAAATATAATTTTATTTATATATTTTTTTCAGCACCTTGTTGCCCAGACAATCTCACTGTGAGCCAGGTGACCCAGGCCATGACCAACGTGACCTGGTCATACGCTATCGGCGCCCAGACCTTCATCGCCTCCCTGTCTTCACCACGAGGCAATGCGCAGTGTCACACCATGGAAACAGGATGTGTGATGGGATGCATCACCTGCGGCACTAACTACACCGTCTCCCTGGAAGCGATCAGTCGCACCGGGCACAAGGCGGAGTGCACCTATCATGGGTTTTCTGCCAGTGTGTTCTCAATAACTTGCCATTAATAGTGGTAGAAAAAACACAAATGCATATTGTCGCTGTCCATTTAATAGTGTTTCCAAAAAATGCATATTTCTAGAGAAAAAAAAACTATATCTTATTAAAAATCTTACAAAATTAAATGAAAATTACATAATTAGTCACATTTTGCACTATAAATTCTATCGTTGCACGTTAACTGTTACATCTATGGTAAAAATTCTAAATTGCACAAAGTGGACATTTGGGTTTTTCATCAGACAGTAACCATATAAAACACAGAACTTCTTCTGTAAACTTCTGGTGTGATTATTAACCTGCCTTCATGTGCTATTGGAAATTTCCAACTTCCCACTTCTGAAGTCGCAATTACAAATTTGATGCATTCAAGTGCGTTGTTGTCATAAAGAATATGGAATCAAGGAGGACGGCAAGTTCATTCTCGTCTATTTCTTGGGAAAATCTTATTAGAGCCAAAATATATAGTAGATATGTAGTCAATATCCAACTGAATGTAAATAAAATGCTGCGGCCCGTTTGTTGGCTGCCATATAAACATTCACCTCGCTATCTAGACAGTCAGCTTACTGACAATTCAGGAATTCTGTCAAATAAATGCTTTTTATTCTCTGTAAAGTACAATATGCATATATGTATATTAAATATGCAATATGCATCAAATATATTGTAAATAAATGCACTACTGTAACTGCAAGAGAAAGCAATATATAGAAAATATAGAAAAAAATATAGAAAAACAAATACTTAAAACTACAGAAATGATTCACTTTCTTCTACCATGTTTAAAGTTGAAAGGCCTGGCAAGTTAAGCAGACAGTCCACTAATACTCTAATGACAGTTAGTTGACATGTAGTTGCAAAGTTACTTGGTAGAATGTCTAAAGTGGACTATCGAAATAAAGTGTTACCAAATTAGTTTCCCAGTCGTTAATAATTAGTCATAGTCTGTGTAATGAATTGGAAGACTCAGTAGGATCCAGTTGCAGCTTTTAATGAAGGAACGTCAAAACAGGCAAGGGTAAATCAACAACAAACAGATCAACGGAGAGAACACAGAGCAGAACGAGGTCACAGGCAGAAGTCAGGGCAGGCAGCAAAAGGCAAAGTCCAATAAGCAATCCGGGTCAAGGCAGGCAGAGAACGATCAGAGGTCGGAGTACACAGTCCTAGGTCAATAATCAGATCAGCAACCAGAGATAAACGCTTGGAATTGAAAGCCGGGGCAATGCAATCCTTCGCAGAGAAGTGGAGTATGGAAGTGGCTTTTATGTGTGTGTGAATGAGGTGCAGGTGTGTGTGTAATCAGTGCAGTGCAGGTGTGTAATGCAATCAGTCCCAGGTAAGAGGTATGATGGGATATGTAGTTTTGTGAAGTGATCAGTCTGGTGTGGAGTGCCCTCTGGTGACTCTCAGAGGCACTCCAGCTGGTGATCGTTACAGTCTGAAAGACCGTCTAGGAAGTTTGAATTTACTATATTTAATTACTATAACACTTCTAACACTTACTTACTATAAATACTGTACTACAACACTAACTATAACACTTAGACAAAATATTGTAGATACATTTTTATTTAGAATAAGAAATAAATTTCCCTTTCAGCTGACATCATCTAGGCCATGAAGGTGGGGGAAATAATATTAGCCAATAGCCAAGCTATTTAGTAATTCATGCCGGCTATCGTGTGTAATAGCAATAATACCCCATGTTAAATCTAACGTTCTCGTCTCTCTCAAGGTGAGTGCTGTCCCTCTGGCATCCGTCTCTTCAGAGGAACCAATAACACGCTGCGTGTGCGCTGGAGGTCAAGCAGCGCCCTCACCAACTACACGGCAGAGGTCAAGGGAAGCGACAGCACTCACGTGTGCAGCCCAGAGCCCGGCAGCAGCGCATGCGATGTGTCAGAGATCGTGTGTGGGCAGGTGTACTCAGTGGTCGTCGCCCCACTGAACCGAGACGGAGCCAAGGTCCCGTTCTGCAACAGTAGGGTGTATTCAGGTAATGAGGTTCTTGAGGACAGGGGCCCCAAAAATGATTCAGACACACTTAAAAAAAATTATTTCCATTGCATTAGGTAAAATATCAGTTTTGGTAACACTTTATTTTACAGTGTCCTTGTTACATATGTTACATGTACTTACCATAGTAATAACAGTAAATTATGCATAATTACATGCAACTAACCCTCAACCAAACCAAACCCTATAGTAAGTACATGCAGTTGCTTAATATTACTCAGTACTTAAACATATTACACTGTAACAATGACACCTTAAAATAAAGTGTAACCCACTTTTTATTTTAAGGAGTTACAGTGTAATTATACATTTAAGTTCTGAGTAATATTAATTAACAACATGTACTTACTATAGGGTTTGGTTTAGGCTTAGTGGCATTTAATTATGCATAGTTTTCTATTATAACTATAGTAACTACATGTAACATGTGACAAGGACACTGTAAAACAAAGTGTTACCAAAATATCAAACCAGTTCTCATCTGCATCAATCCAAAAGGTGATTTTTATTGGATGTATGAAGTCAGTTTTCCCTTAGAGTTCACACACGGTCTCAGAGGAACCACAGTATGAACGTGAATCAAGAAGTGTGAATCTTTCTTTGAAATAAATGTCACTTCCTTTGCTATTGTTCTCTAATGCAAGGACATTCAGACACTTTTAAGTGTTGCATGGCAATGTTGCACTGTGATTGAACATTACATAACTGAAATGAATATAAAAATGCATGACTTTTGTCTTTCAGTCTCGTGTGTGGGCAGCAACGTCGGAATGGGTAAGAATGTGGACATCTTAGCATATGAAACTGAATAAATTGCTCAAATCAAACCAAAAATAAGGCAAACACGTCCATATGAAGTATCAAATGGTCTATTATTCAAAATCTAGGAAATGAAATATTTGACATTCAATAACTGAAGCCTTTCTTTACTCTCAGTTCTCTATCGAGGAAGAAGATAATGATGAGATGGATGTCCTTCAGACAGTGAGTTACGGCCATACAGACGCATGTATCATCATTACACACATTGGACTACCAGTCCTTTTCCACTCCTCATAAATCCACAATAAAATTGACTTAGTTCTTTTTCTCTTGTACAGCTTCTGGTAATATTGGACGACTGGATTCTTCAAAAACTGCCCTCAAACCTGTATCGAATTCAACAAAATAATTTACTGTGTAGCCAATGAAGTCAAGCAATTAACAAATCTGAATGTTATTACTTGAATAATGCAATTAGTCAGGATTCAACATGTCCAGTCACTGATGTTTATACATTTAAATTGCTTTAAAGATTTGTAATTTATGTCAATCATTAAATATAGAAGTGACACCGATTTATGGGAGAATTTATTTCGTACAAGTTGCAAGATTTTCTTACAATATGCAATTGACACACAATCCATTCAATTCAACAAACAATGAATGTGTGTTATTATTATGTTATTAACTTAATTTTCAGGGATCCCAAATGTTATCTCAGGGATTTTCACAAAAGACAATTAATGACCTGTTGTGTCAAATTATTTTCTGCTATTGGAATTTCTACAATTCTCCCCTCAAAACATCAGTTGATAGTAAATTGAAAGTTATTTTGGTGAAGCAGTTCTTTTTCAACATCCAAACATCTCACTTTGTAAAGTCCAGTGGTTACAGTTTACTATGCATCAGTTTCCAGGAATAATTGACATAAAATGAAGCTAACAGTAATTTCCCAGATTTTAAAAAAGAAAGGATCAATCTGAGGGCTAAATGAATTGGATCTCCTCTACAGTATGCGGTGCCTCTGAGGGAAATCTAAACCTTTTAATTGAACTTCCCTTGGATGTTTGTTAAATACATTATTTGTTGGGATGTGAATAAACATCTATATTTAACAATAAAATGAATTCCCTGCATTAATAATGCGTATCTGTGTTTGTTTCCCAATTAGCAAATAGCCACATAGTCACAACTGTAGATGCCTACAGTAGGGGGTGTGCTGGAGTTCTGCAACTTAGGTGTTAATATAATGATAGACAGACCGAAAGAAAGATAGTTACAGAGCTAGGCAGGGAAACAGTATCTATGGCAGCAATCAATGTGTCACGACTGAAAAGTTCCCAAATGTCCTCGAAAACCAGCCAATACACAAGTTTGGGAAACCAGTAAACCATCATATGTTTTTTTTTTGTGTGTGTTTTTTTTTCTTCAAAACTAAAGAGGAATTCATAATGCATAAATAACATATACCACTGCTTAAACAATCTAGAATTATGTTCAAAGACACATTTAGCCAGTAGTCCAATTACCAACACATTATTCAGATGTTCTAAAGACAACGATGCAAATAAATTAGGGCTGTCAAAGTTAGCGCGTTAATAACGCGTTAACGCAAAATCATATTAACGGCACTAATTTTTTTAACGCGCGATTAACGCAGCGCGTATTTTCTGTTTGACCCGTGACCCAACCCCTAGTTGGAGAAATGAAGATACACAGTGTTGCTAACTTAGCGACATTGCAGACCCCTTTAGCGATTTTTTTCCCTTCAACAAAGCGCCCAAACCTTATTTCGTTTCTGAGAATCTCCCGGTACCGCCGGTACTGCTCTCCCAGCACGCGCGCGCGCCTCTCTCTCTCTCGCGCTCTCTCTCTCTCTCTCTCTCTCTCTCTCTCTCCCTCTCTCTCTCTCTCTCTCTCTCTCTCTCTCTCTCTCTCTCTGCGTCTCGCGCGGAGGAGCAGCTCTTTAATTCACAGATATTATGTTGCTTCTCTAATTTTACAAGTAGGCCTATAGCCGAAATCAGAGCACAGATATTGTCTTTATCTTATGTGTATTTGATTTCACCAGACGACGGCTCGATTATCAGAATTTTTGTGCAGATTAACTTAACATCTTAGAAGGGAGAGCTGGTTATGTCTTAATGGGTCGCGTTTCAGTCACCTTTTCAAATCCATTCCGTTGACAACAGAAACAGTAAAATATACCAATGAAAACATTTTTATTGAGAATTTAGCTTCATCAAAATGGGCACAGAGAGAGACAAACTAATATGTAGCCTACATTTAGCATTTTCAGAAGAGCTGCCCCTGTCATGCAAAAATCTAAACATGTTTGTGTTAGTAGATTGCTCAGGGCAAAGAAAGAGAAGTAATGGTAACCTGGCTTTTTTTTTTTGTTCTTTCTACATGTCTAATAGAAATGAACAAGTTCTTTGAAAAACATCTATGACCTTTGAAACATGTCTCCTCCTTATGCTCTATATTGACTATGGTTTCAATAATAAACATACATTTGCATAAAGCATCTATTTATCCATGCCCACGTTGATTAGAGTATTACAAACTTGAAAAGTATTAATTTAAGGTACATTTAGAACAAATAAAAAACGTGCGATTAATCGCGAGTTAACTCATGACAATCATGCGATTAATCGCGATTAAAAATTTTAATCGATTGACAGCCCTAAAATAAATATATTTAAAAGACAATATTTGCAATAAAATGAATTTTGATTATATTGAGCATTTTAAAAGGGCACGGTTCAAGGGCCATTTCTCCCAAAACACAAAATCAACATCAGCACAGTGTTGTGGTTAGATTAATAACAGTATCTGAAAAAAAGAAAGAAAGAAGGGCCCCACTTTAAGTGGCGTTAAGTATGTACTTACATTAAAAAATAAGTACAATGTACTTATTGTGTTCATGTTGTATTGTAAAACATCTTTGCTGCTATTGAGGTGTGATACGGGTAAGGTTAGGGACAGGTGTAGTGGATTGGGTAAGGTGTAAGGGAAGGGTCAACTGTGTAATTACAAATGTAATTACATAAATTAATTACAGCTGTAATTACATGCAGGGATTTTTTAAATTTAAGTACAATGTAAAAACATGTAGTTACACAATAAGTACATTGTATCAAATTATTAATATCAATGTAAGTACACTTAAAGCCACAAGAAGAAGGAAAACAGGGTATTTCCAATGAAACGCCCTCTTGTGGCATAGTACAAATGGATGATATAGCAGTGGCTGCAGGTTCAGGTTAAGCAGGTGGTTTAGTTTGTGTACATAGTATCAAGATCCACCTACCATCTTAAGTCTTGTAAGAAAAAAATATAATAATTTTTGGGACCTTATGTGAATTCTTTTAACAAATAAGATTATGGAATAGAAAGCTCATGCAGCAGGTGGATTAGAGCAACAAGTAGCATCAAGCTACATGACACAATTTAAAAGATTAATATTACACTTTTATTTAAAGCTCACTTTAAACCACCATCCAGTATTTGCATCATATTCTGGCTCTGAGAGAGAGCGCTGAGATCATAACTGACGCAAATCAGGAAGAGGAGGTACAGATCTAGCTTGTTTGAGCTCTTCAGATCGCATAATTCAGTGGAAAATTTATAGAAATGTTATTCTGTATGATGAAATATTTTACAAACATGTGATGATAAATCATGATTCCTCCAAATATGCGCACCATTCGACTAAGAGCCCTTGCGCCTGGCGGATGCTGTTTATTGCATGTATGTGAACACAAATAAACCGGAGAAGACCTGAATGACTGCTTTATGAGTGATGATATCTCTTCAAAATAACAAACACTACAGATTAATAAGTTTGCACTCCTGTGATAAATTAAGAAATGAATGTCACTGCAAACCAATTTTATCATAAACAGTGGTCAATATCGTCTTAAATCTTTCTAATGATGCTCAATTTATCCAGATCAAGTAGGCCTAAGAGTGTGATGTTTAAACAACTAATGAATGTTGAACAACAATAATCTGGGGCCGTCTGCAATCTTTGCAGACTAATAAACTTGACAATAACAATAGAATAGAACTAACAGGCAAGATACAAACTCCGATCACAGGAATAAACAGCTCACAGAACAGGATGACAAGATACAAAACGAACAAGCACCGAGTAACAAACACAAGGACCTTAAATAAGAGACATCATCACCAGGGCACAGGTGACACCGATGAACAATCAAGACTAACGAGGAGAACAAGGGGGCGTGGTAAACACCACAAGACAACGCAATCACATAGCCCAAAACACAGGCCACGTGTTTGCACACACAACATGAGAACAAATCTTGACAGGTCTGTATTTAACGCATTCATGAATTACAACCATTTAAGTTTGGATTGTGCATTTTCATGTCCAAATGCATCATCATCCTTGTTACGAAACTGCTCTGAAGCACAGGTTGAAGATCCAAACACAGATTTTATTTGGGTAATCCACAGCCGTTATCCAAAGGCGTTAACAGGAAGAAGGTTAAAACCACAGGGCAAACAACCCAGAGAGCAACAGAGTCCAAGACACAGGCAAACAGGGAAATCCAGGAAGGCAGAAGACCGAGACAATAACAAGGAAACCAGGAATAACAAGGAAACCAGGATAAAGCACTCAGAATTGCAGTGAGTGAAAACAAAGAGCTTATAAAGGCAAACACAAACAAGATAATCACACACAGGTGAAAGAAATCAGACCATAACGTGTTCAGGGTTATAATGGGTTATGAGAAGAAATATAGTTCATGATGGGAAAGTAAAGGAGAATGGATGAGTGTCCTCTGGTGGAGATCATGGGCACTTCAGCTGGTGGATGGAAAAATCCTGTAAGCTAAAGATCATTTCTCTAATTTGTTCTACAGCGAGCATGCAAAGATCCTTTATTTCAATACTTTTCATAGCTGTAAAACTAGAATGGCATTATCTTAAGTGTTGTGTGCTACTTTTTAAGTGCTTTGGCATTAGAAGTTGTGAGCAAACAAATTGTCACATCTTTTGTGTCGTAAATGTTCCCCATGGATAATGGTTCCCACATCTTCAGCATTCACCTATGAAACCACCTTTTGTGTTGGTCTCCCTTTAATACAATAAAGTCATGCTATTATTATCATCACGGATCTAACTGAGCCTTTCTGGGTCTGAGAATCAGGAACATTAATGAGCCTCAGGGAATGTCGTGAGTGTTTTGTTGTCTACTGATGAAATGTGTTTTTATAACTAACTGAACTAGTTGACTAAAATTATTCAAAATAGTTTAGAATTATTGAGAGCAACTTCACACACACACTTTGCGTCCCCCAAACCTTCCTGCAAGTCAGGCTGCTGTTTGGACATGCAAAGAATATTGGACCACCCAGTTATCAAATACAGCAACAAATATGTGTCTATGCCAATGGGAACCTCAATGTGAGCATGATCCTATATTAATCTCTTGTGTGGCGATGAGTATCAAATCACATCAGTACACATGCTGATTTATGTTTCTTTGTTGACACAACAATCAGCCAAATTATGTTTCCCAGTCTGAACTGAATGTGGACCATTTGAGTTGCTAATCGACATTCGATCACAAGAACTGAAAGCTCAATGTCAAAGCTCAATTTCGAAGCTATTCTTAAACCGTTTGACAAGTTGGAGTCCTGAGAAAGAAAAGCAAGAAAGAGGCAACACACAACAAAGCAAAGGTATTTATGGTCGCATGTACCGTATACTTTCAACATTAAACACCTTTCATTGTCATGAGGCCTTTTGTCCGTGGCATTCAGTTCCTCTTTGAACAGAAATTGAGATTTTTGTGTATCGAACTGAAGTATAAAACAAGTAAACTGTTCATATTACGAAACAGCTTGATATGAGTCTGGATTAGTTTATTAGTTTATTAATTATCATTTTAATTTGTTTTCTTGAAAATCTTTCCTTAAACTGCTTTGCTTCAAGTTCTAAAAATGCACTTTTAAAATAAGTTCAAAACAAATGATCCATCAGAGAGGATGGACAGATCTTTCAAAGACGTCTTCAACTAATTTCAGAATAGTTCACTCAGAAATTATAATTCTGTCATCATTTTCTCTCCAAACCTGTATGGTGATCAATACTGCCGTACAACAAAAAAGGGAAAAAAGTGCTATCATAAAAGTCTCATAAGAAGTAGTTCATTTGACTTCAATGTGCTTCATTCTTGAAGTCCCTGTCATCTTTGTGTAAGAAACCAGCTTGTCGCCTCCCTTTGCCTGAGCTCATGAATCTCATTAGTGCTTGCAAGACTCCAGTGGTTTGTGTGATGAATGGGGTGATTTATGTTACTCAATGAGGGATATTGTGGAAGGGAAGATTATCAGTGAAGAATGACTTATTGGTCACCTATAACATACAGCATATAACAGTCCCCAGAATATAACAAAGATTGAAAAAGAGTGAAAAGTCCCAGTGCTGTTAAACTGTTATCTCAACATCCTTGGACCTTGGCCCTAAAAAGTAAGCTACACATTATAAAGAGTACTTATTATGAAAATAATACTTAACTTTAACTGAATGTAATGTATTTAATAAAGCAAATAAACCATGTGAAGCCATGATTTACAGTGAATTTAGAACAGCTAAAACCCACTCAGCTGTTCTAAATTCACTGTAAATCACGACTTCACAGGGGTTATTGCTTTTATAAAAAGGTTATTTCCCATACCTGGCAAGGTTTCATAAAATAAACACACAGACACAAAAGTGTAATGCTATTGATAAAAAATATTATTATTACGCCAAGCAATGTTCTTCAGAAGCAGAATTGTTGATGCTGTAATACAGACGCATACAGACAAGTTGAAAATCACAAAATATACCACATAGCCTAGTGTATAGAAATGAGGAAAAAGAGTTTTAGTTTTAGTCTAGTTTTAGTCGACGAAATAAAATAAGATTTTGGTATTTATTATTTATTATTTTATATACTGTAAATCTACAGTAGATTTAGTCAACTAAAAATATAATGGGTTTATATATATTGTAATGCATTCATTTAGAATTTCTCTAAAATTTCCAAACTATACTCCAGGAGAAAACATTAACCTGTTAAAATGAATTATTTTAAAGTTTGAACATGCAATAGAGACACAGATTTAATGTGGCAATGAAATAAAACCACTTCTACTAAAGTAGAACACGGCCAATGAATGATGCATTCTTTATAACAACTTGCATACATCATTATTTTTTCTTTCAAGCAGACACATTTATTTGTATAAATTAAATATAATTAATCGGTATTAAAGAGCAGTAAATGCTTTTCTCTTTATCTTTTGTTGTTTGGTTAATATTAAGTGCAGACGATTAGGTTTATTACGCACTGTCACTTAAGACCAAATGTGCGGATCTAATTGCATCAAGCGCACATCCGATATTCTTCTTACAACTGTTAACAGTCTGTAAAAACATAACTGTGTCAACGTGAATACTCTCCATAACGGACATTTAGACATTATGTAGTGTGTATTAGTCCATTCAGACACAAAAGAGAGCTCAATTCAGTAGCCTACTCGCAGTCTCGCACGCTGTATAGCTTTCTGTGTGGATGGCTGCACGCTTCGGGTGTGGGCGCAATGAAAACCGTATAGAGCGCTCTTTTGCGTCTTATTCAGATGATTGCTCTTCTCTTTCTCCCAGACGTTTACATTTTTTAACGTTTTATAAAACATGCATCAAGCGCATGCCAACTCATGTCCCACTGGGTAGCCTAGAGCAGCAAGTTATTCAAATGTGCGCATAGACCACAAACACAGGACATCAGTTCTGACTGGAGATCTTCCCTACCGAACATTTTTGTCTTGTTTTTATTCGTTGACGAAAATGTCAATAGATTTTCGTCATAGTTTTTTATTTAGTTCTCGTCTCGTCTGTGAAAAAATTATAAAATGAAGAAAACGAAATGAACACTGGCCTGAACCACCTCATTTGGCTGCTTACACGGAGGAGCAGCTTTGTCTCTCAGGGTCAGCCCAGAAATTGTGTCCGTTTGTATCCCTGATATGGTTCTTTCAATCAATACTCAAGAATTATAAACATAGGTGAGGTTTGGAACATTGATCGACTAGTAAATTGCTTTGCCCTCAAATGTAGCTCTCTCTTCAACATGATGGTCTGGCACAATGACCACATTACTGCCACCACCGCACCGATCCGCCTGTCGATCTCATGCTATATGACCTACTCTCACTCGAGAACAAGATCCTGAGATACTCCAGCACTTGGGAAAGCAGCTCACTCCCCACCCAAATTGGGCAATCCATCGTTCTCCAGCCGAGAACCATGCAGATTTGGAGCTGCTGACCCTCATTCCCACCGCTTCACACTCGGCTGCAAACCACCCAAGTAAGCGCCGATGAGGCCATCAGGACAACATTTGTCAAGATCTTTTAACTACCTTACTTCCTCCAGATTATATTATCTGCATGTAGGTTTTAAAATATAGGCTACTTTTAAGATTGGAAGTGCACTACAAGTGCACATTCAATACAATTACGCACACTTCTTTAACAGAACTGTTGTATCATATTATAAATATTGTAAATATTAATTTGGTTCATGTCTTGTTTATTGAACTGTAAAAACAGTATCACTCATGCAATCATGTCGTCGTTCTGACATGCGCATCGTTGTAATCAAGGTAGCCGATAAAGGGGAAAAACTGGTCCTTTTGTCTTTGGGCCTGGCTTGAGAAGTCAAGTCAAGTCAAGTCAAGTCAACTTTATTTATATAGCGCTTTTCACAATACAGATTGTATCAAAGCAGCTTCACAGTATTAAATAAAATAGTACATCAGTGTATGTTTCTGGTGTAAAACATCCACGTTTGGCAATGCAGATCAATAGCACTGTTGAATCGATTAATCAAATTAAGTATCCCCAACTGAGCAAGCCAAAGGCAACAGTGGCAAGGAACCGAAAAACTCCATTAGGTGACCTAATGGAGAAAAAAAAAAACCTTGGGAGAACCCAGGCTCAGTCGGGGGCCAGTTCTCCTCTGGCGTTTATGAAGTAGAGACCGGATTTAACTGTAAGATTAAAATATTATATGAATGCCTGGCTGAAGAGATGCGTCTTTAATCTAGTTTTAAACTGGGAGAGCGAATCTGAGCAACGAACAGTATCAGAAAGGCTATTCCAGAGTTTTGGTGCTAAATGTGAAAATGCTCTCCCTCCTTTGGTGGATCTGGATATCCTAGGTATGACCAGAAGCCTCGAATTTAGTGAGGATAGAAGATCCGTTAAATAAACTGGAGCTAAGCCGTTTAGGGCTTTATAAGTCAGTAGCAATACCTTGTAATTAATACGGAACTTTATAGGTAACCAATGTAGTGATGATAAAATTGGTGTTATATGGTCAAACTTTCTTGATCTAGTAAGAACTCTAGCGGCGGCATTTTGGACTAACTGTAGCTTGTTTATTGAGGATGCAGGACAACCGGCTAATAACGCATTACAGTAATCTAGTCTCGAGGTCATGAATGCATGAACTAGCTTTTCTGCATCAGAAACAGATAGCATGTTACGTAATTTAGCAATATTTCTAAGGTGAAAAAAGGCTGTTTTTGTAACATATGAAATATGATTTTCAAAAGACAAGTTACAATCTAATATAACACCCAGGTCTTTTACTGTAGAGGATAAAGTAACAGGACACCCTACTATGTTATATTGAAAGTTGTATTGAAGGAGGTTTTGTGGGCGGTTTTTTGAACCGATAAGTATTACCTCTGTCTTATCTGGATTTAATAAAAGAAAATTATGCGTCATCCAATCTTTTATATCTTTAACACACTCTGTCAATTTGGATAATTTAGCGTTTTCATCCGGCCGTGATGAAATATATAGTTGAGTGTCATCAGCATAACAATGGAAACTAATTCCATGTTTCCTTATAATATTTCCAAGTGGCAGCATATATATTGAGAATAATAGAGGGCCTAACACAGATCCTTGCGGCACTCCATAGTTTACTGGAGTTATGATCGATTTTTCTCCGTTTAAATAGACAAAATGGTAGCGGTCAGATAGGTATGATCTGAACCAGCTTAATGCTTGTCCTTGAACACCGGTATAGTTTTGTAGCTGATCTAAGAGTATTGTGTGATCTATAGTATCGAACGCAGCACTAAGATCAAGTAAAACTAGTATTGAGATACAGCCTTGGTCAGAAGCTAAAAGTAAATCATTTGTGATTTTAACGAGCACAGTTTCAGTGCTATGATGCGGCCTGAACCCAGACTGAAACTTTTCATAGATGTCATTTTCTTGCAAGAAGAGCCCAGTTGGGCAGACACAACTTTTTCTAATATTTTGGACATAAAAGGAAGATTTGAAATGGGTCTATAATTTGCTAGGTTATTTGGGTCTAATTGTGGTTTCTTAATTAGTGGTTTTATAACTGCCAATTTAAATGTTCTTGGAACATGACCTAAAGATAAAGACGAGTTAATAATATTGAGGAGAGGCTCTTCCACTATAGGTAACACTTCTTTCAATAGTTTAGTTGGTATGGGATCTAATAAACATGTTGTTGTTTTAGAGGAAATGATAAATTTATTTAACTCTTTTTGTTCTATAGTTGTAAAGCACTGTAATTGTTCTTGCGGGGTGATAATCGAGGCTGAATTATAAGGCGTGATTGAAGATTGAACGTTTACAATTGTGGATCTGATGTTTTCTATTTTCTCAGTGAAAAAATTCATGAAATCATTACTACTAAACTGTAACGGAATATTTTGTTCAGGTGACGCTTGTTTATTTGTTAGTCTAGCCACGGTGTTAAATAAGAACCTAGGATTGTTTTGGTTATTTTCTATTAGTTTGCGGAGATGCTCAGCCCTGGCCGCTTTTAGGGCCTTTTTATAGCGTGACGTACTGTCTTTCCATGCGATTCTAAAAACCTCTAAATTAGTTTGTTTCCATTTACGCTCTAAATTACGGGTTTCTCTCTTTAGAACACGAGTAGTATTGTTGTACCATGGTGCTTTAATTTTCTCTCTGACCTTTTTTAGTCTCATAGGTGCAACAATATCCCATTTTCCAGAGAGAACGGTGCTCATAGTGCTGGTTAGTTCGTCTAGTTCATCTGTTTGTTTAGGTTCAGGCAGCAGCTGAGACAGATCCGATAAGCAATTTGAAAAATTATCTATGGTGGATGGAAGGATTGTTCTGCCTAATCGATAACGCGGCGCAGCATGATATATTACCGGGGTACGTAATATGCAAGTTACCATGTAATGGTCAGTTACATCATCACTTTGCGGAATGATATCTATATCGGTTGGATCGGTTCCATGTGATATAATTAAATCGAGTGTATGATTAAAACGATGAGTCGGTCCGGTAACGTTTTGCTTAACCCCAAAGGAGTTTAATAAGTCTATAAACGCAGCCCCTAACGTATCATTTTGATTATCTACGTGTATGTTAAAATCTCCAACAATTAATATTTTATCGACATTGACCAATAGATCTGAGAGAAAATTTGCAAATTCTTTTAGGAAATCAGCATAAGGCCCTGGTGGTCTATATACGGTAGCCAAGGCTAAAGATAATAGGGATGTTTTTCTATCATCTAAGAGCGTAACATTTAGTACAAGTACTTCAAATGAAATAAACTTATAACCCGTTTTCTGAGTAACATTGAGAATATCTCTATAGATAGTTGCAATACCGCCGCCACAACCAATCAGACGGGGTTCGTGCTTATAGGAGTATCCTGATGGAGTAGACTCATTTAAACCGAAATAATCATTTGGTTTAAGCCAGGTTTCAGTAAGGCAAAGTACATCGTAAACGTACCTATTAAGCTCACCAAAATCTACATTGAGACATTTTTAGTGCACAAGATATTGGTTTTAGTACAAGAAGTTATTTTAAAATAAAATATTAATCTCTCACACTATAATATTTCATTTTATTTTAAATGACAAAAGTATTTCAATTAAGATGTACATTATTAAATATAAAAAGTCTGGCTGTGCTTAATGGGTACGTTTTGTACCCTTTAAGCACACCCCTGTTCCCAATAAGCTCACAACAAGTTTTATTAAAAATTCTTGTTTATTTTAAACAACCTTTTTAAGGAATAATTGAAAAAAGTTTTATTTGAAGGTACAGAGTCAATCACAAAAAAACAGAACACTAAAATCAAGCAACAAGGCATTCAATTTGATCAGGTAGCCTATCCTATTCATAGTGACGTGTCATTCAAACTCATTGCAACATCTAGACTAGTCCACGTTCTGGTAACCCATATTGAAAAATCAAATAACAAAACAAACCAATGTGCTCCTTAAAGGGATACTCCACTTTTTTTGGAAATAGGCTCATTTTACAACTCCCCCAGAGTTAAACAGTTGAGTTTTACCGTTTTCGAATCCATTCAGCCGATCTCCGGGTCTGGCGGTACCACTTTTAGCATAGCTTAGCATAATGAATTGAACCGGACAAGACCATTAGCATCTCTCTCAAAAAAATGACCAAAGAGTTTCGATATTTTTCCTATTTAAAACTCGACTCTTCTGTAGTTACATCGTGTAATAAGACCGACGGAAAATGTAAAGTTTAAATTTTCTAGGCTGATATGGCTAGGAACTATACTCTCAAAATCGCACCTTTTCATTTTCAGTCGGTCTTAGTACACGAGGTAACTACAGAAGAGTCAAGTTTTAAATAGGAAAAATATCGAAACTCTTTGGTAATTTTTTTGAGAGAGATGCTAATGGTCTTGTCCGGTTCAATTCATTATGCTAAGCTATGCTAAAAGTGGTACCGCCAGACCCGGAGATCGGCTGAATGGATTCGAATACTAATTTCTGACAGCGCGTGATGTTTCAAGAGCTAACCGCCGGTCTCTCAGCTCGGCCTGTCTCACTAAAAGGTCGTGGATCTGTTTCTCAACAGCTTCCAGCTCAGACTGTACCGCGTGCAGCTCAAATGTGTCCTCACCTGCACCAAAAGGTAGACTACTTGCATCTGATATATTCGCCATTTTAACAGATGGACAGTAAGTTAGCAACGACACTACCAGTGATGCTATCAATTAATACTAATTTCTGACAAGCGTCTTAGATATAATCCGTCTTTTAAGTGGTACGGGTGTAGAGTAGACGCACGATAGGTGAAAAATGTTTGTAAGTGAGTGTTGAGAAGACGCGTTCAGCCGTGATCCCCGGGAGTAACCTATAAGAGTATCCAGCGTTGAATCACTAACAGGCTTGAGACGCGTCTGCTCAACAGTCCGCGTTGTAACTATGAGGTTTGAGCAGTAGTGCTTCTCAGTGAGGAAAAGTAGAAAATGTTTGTTGTAACGTTAAGTAAGTTTAAAGAGTAAAATCAAGAATTATAAATCAAATCGATAGAGCTCCAAAGACAACAACGAAGGGCCCAGATGACATAAATCAAAAATATTTGTTCTTTCTGAGATCCAGTTTCCAAAGTTAACACAGATTTCTTTAGTTTCACCATCACCTTGGTCTCAAAGCTGGCAGCTCCTCCCTCTCGTTTATCTGCATCTTTAACAGGTCAAGTCCAGTTCCCTGCCTTTGTTCCCAGAGCAAAGGATCTCTCATATGCCATATTCATTTCACATAGGAGCTATAGGAAATTATAAAAGTTATATGATGATGTTTTAGACAACACTTTTTTCTGGGTTAGGTTGAATAACCATGGTCATAAAATGCACAAAGTATGTGACACAGTTTGTTGAAAATAGGGCAGCTCAGACTACAACTGTCATATCCGTCTTCACAAAGATGTCTATCACGCAACATCTGGAATAACTACAAAATTAGACAGCTTTAGATAACATTATAGTTTGATAAAAAAAAGTCAAGAATATATAATTTTCTTTCATACATGAAATCAGTTGGAATAGAAGATAACTTTTTATCTGTCCTGTAGGTTTCAGTGGAAGTACCTCAGTAGCTTCTTTATATAATATTCCTCATTATTCATGCCGTACCAAACCTGTATGATGCTTTCTTCAGTTGAACGCAAAGTTATATATTTTGAAGAATGTTCACACCATTCGTTTCCATACAATGAAATTATACCAAGGGCTGTCAAGGATAAACAAAATCTGATTAAGTCTTTCCCTGCCATTGACGGTATTTTCCATAGACTGTAAAAAGAGATAGACGATGCAAATTCACTCTCTTCCATTGTAGAAAAGTGTCCCAATATGACGCTGACATCTCACGCTGATTACACAGACTCCGAGCCCGAGTCTGCCTACTTCGCTCAGAGAAGCTGTCAATCTCACCTGTCAATCATGACATCACATTGCCGTTTTTATTTTTTTATTATTTTTATTTTTATTATCCTTTATTTTTCCAGGAAGGTCCCATTGAGATTAAAATAAATCTCTTCCTCCAGGGAGTCCTGGCCAAGATGGCCATACTACAAGTCACACACAAACATATAACACATATAAGACATTCTAGACAGTCAAAGCACAATATTCATAAATCAATAAATTAAGTAAAACAGCAACATGATTAATTCATTGTATACTGCAGTACATTTTTAAATATATTCAAAGGAGGAATTGTTTCTAGTGGAACAATAGCTTGAAATTCATTCCACAGCCATGGAGCATAGTAAGAGAAAGATGATTTTCCATGCTATGAATGTACCCTAGGTACTACTAATTTAATCCCATTAGATGATCTGGTGCTATAGTTCTTTCTACATAAACGACTAGTAATGTAATTTGGAAGCATACCCATCAATGTCTTTACAATAAATACTAACATATGTGATTTCCTTCTTTGATATAAAGAGGACCAACCCAAATAGTTGTACAGCAAACAATGATGAGTATGTGAACAAGAATTTGTTATAAAACGCAGTGCAGCATGATAAACACCATCCAGCCGTTTCAATAAATATGTAGAAGCATGCATATAAACAACATCATATGGAAGCTTGTTTCCGCCACAAAAAAAAAAAAAGATAATTGCGACTTTTTATCTCACAATTGCGAGTTTACATCTCGCAATTCTGACTTTATTTCTCAGAATTGCGAGATATAAAGTCAGAATTGCGTGTTTTAAAGTCGCAATTGCGTGTTATAAAGTCAGAATTCTGAGATATAAAGTCAGAATTGCGAGATATAAAGTCAGAATTGCGTGAAATAAAGTCACAATTGCGTGTTAAAGTCAGAATTCTGACTTTTTTTCTCGCAATTGCGACTTTATATCACGCAATTCTGACTTTATATCTCAGAATTCTGACTTTATATCTCAGAATTCTGACTTTATATCACGCAATTGGGAGATATAAAGTCAGAATTGCATGATATAAAGTCGCAATTGCGTGTTATAAAGTCAGAATTGTGAGATATAAACTATTCTGAGGTAAAAAAAAAAAGTCCGTCTTTTTTTTCCCCTTAGAATTGGACTTTATATCTCACAATTCTGAGAAAATATGTCAGAATTGCGAGATATAAACTCGCAATTATGTGTTATAAAGTCAGAATTGCGTGATATAAAGTTAGAATTCTGAGATATAAAGTCAGAATTGCGTGATATAAAGTCACAATTGCGAGAAAAAAAGTCAGAATTCTGACTTTATAAGACGCAATTGCGACTTTATATCTCGCAATTCTGACTTTATATCTCAGAATTCTGACTTTATATCACGCAATTCTGACTTTATATCTCAGAATTCTGACTTTATTTCACGCAATTCTGACTTTATATCTCGCAATTCTGAGAAATAAAGTCAGAATTGCGAGATGTAAACTCGCAATTGTGAGATAAAAAGTCGCAATTATGTTTTATTTTTTTTATTTTGTGGCGGAAACAAGCTTCCATAACATCACCATAGTCTAAAATAGGTAAAAAAGTACGTTGTATTATTCTCTTTCTAAATATAAAGGAAAAACATAGTTTTTCCCAAAAAAGAAAACCCAATCTTGGTTTAAGACTTTTCACCAAGTAATTAATATGAACATCAAAGGCTAACTTCTCATCAAGCCATATTCCTAAATATTTATAAGTTGGTAGGCTACTCTTTCTATATGTAAGTCCTCAATAGTCAGAATAGGCGGGACAGTGGACTGGGCTGCGTGTAAAAAATAATATACTTTGTTTTATTTACATTTAAATCTAATTTCAGTTTCAGCAAAGTAAGCAAAGTAAGCTGAAAAGAAAGAATCCTTGAAGTCCCCGTGAACCGGAAGTTGCAAACGACTTTTCTCCAGTGTTGTGACGTATTTCCAAGTGAAAGGGTATATTGAACAGAGGGCAGGGTTTTACTCTAGCGCTCCTCCTCTCCATCTCTGCTCATAGCAGACTAACGGTTTGAGGGGAGTGGTTAAGCATTTTCAAACCAAGCCGTCAAACCTAGGTCATCAGAAAAAGACGTCATTCCAGACCCGGAAGTAACTTTTCAGATTTTGATTAAAGATTACCATGGTAACAATTTTTTTATTTATATATATTTACTTGCACAGATTAATTGTTCACCACAAGACTAGTAATATGCGCTAACAAAGTAAATAGGGTCAATTTTGATTTCATGGGGACTTTAAGAATTTCAATAGCCTGAGACACAGAGGATGCAGTGGAATAAATAATTGTTTCATCAGAATAAAAATGTAGCTTTGCCGATTGTATTCCCTGCCCCAATTCATTAATAAAAATAGAAAAAAGAAGTGGTGCCAGTAAAGAACCTTGCGGGACACCCTTCCCGACTATTACCATGGATGAGGTGTAATTATCTACACTGTAAAAAAGAATACATTGATTTTATTGATATCTAATTAATAAAAATGAGGCAAAAGATTACAAGCAATATTATTAATTAAATTTAACAAATTAGAATTGAGTAATAATTAATCAAATGAATTCCTTAAAAGTTAACCATTTAAAATGAGTAAAATTTACAAAATATCTTTTATTGCCAACATTGAAGACACCTGGTGTTAACAAGCAGAATCACTGAAGGAGAAAACCATAATTAAAGTTACCATTGTGGAGATCAGTGTGTGTTTTAGTTGGGCTCTTGACCCTTAAATTATTAACTTTAAATTTTGTTTGGCTGCTGTACATGAGTTATAACAGCCAGATGAACAAAGAGAAAAGGTGATCTGATGGTGTTGGTTGTGTTTTAAAGGGCACCTATTATGCAAAATTCACTTTTACATGGTGTTTGAACATAAATGTGTGTTGGCAGTGTGTGAGCAAAACCACCCTAGAATAATAAAAATCCACCCAGTAGTTTTTTTACTATCTCAATAAATCATAAGCACTGTCTCAGAACACCCTGTTCTAGATTTTCCTCATTGTGACGTAGAAATGAGCTAAGCCCCACTGACGTGATTTGATTGACATCTGGTTTTGGCATAGACCCCGCCCTCGGTGATCTGTTCTGCACACCATCGCCATTATGTTTCGACGACAGCCGGTAATGAAGTGTAGGTGTTCTTCTGTGGGATGTAAGAATGGACATACTAGTCTTCACTGACATCAAAGCCACTGAAAACGCAGCGGATGGATTTTATTTATGAAGAAAAGGCACCACTTAAACTTCCTAAATACGAGATTCATTTTCTGACTGACTGTTTAGTGAACGAGGGTCAAAGTTAATCCTAGAGTGTGGATCGTTGCCTACAGTTCGCGATCCAACGTCACCTCCAGAAAAAGTAAGTGTATTTTATGATTTTTGAGCAAATCGATGTCAGCAAGTTCAACAACAAATGCGTCTAAAGCTATTTATTGTCGTCGTCGTCATAGGATGTCTCAACAAACAACGTCAGACAGTTTTATGTCACGTAGGCAATTTTTTGCAGCATTTACAAATGTAAATAAATTAAGGTCTGCTCTATCTCCATAGACAGTAGGCTATATAAACGTCTATCTCCCTCCCCTTAAGAAAAAAATAAAAAAAAATCGTTTGTACTTAACAGTAGTGTGTGTGTGTGTGTGTGTGTAGTTTCAAAAAATTGCGCGAACGTTATCACAGTTCGTGTGTGTGTGTGTGTGTGTGTGTGTGTGTGTTGCACATCCATAATGGCAAAAGGGACGCGATTAAAACTTTGTAAGTACAGAAAGGTATCAAATAACCATTCCGAGACGTTTAGTCCATTCTCATTCGTGTTTATTCTGTGCCGGAGTCTCTTCATCATCTGTGTCCAGCAGCAGGGCGGGGATATGCAGCTCATTTACATTTAAAGTGGTACACACAAAACAGCTCTTTTTAAAACAGGCCCCAAAAATGACGTTTTCAAATGGTTAAAATAAAGTAACTGCGGCGTATTTTGTGCTGAAACTTCACAAATGCATTCTGGGGACACCCAAGACCAATATTACATCTTCTAAAAAGGGGCATAATAGGTGCCCTTTAACATAATCATTAATTCACAATCATTTGACCTGAATCACTGAACTCATAGAGTCCAATTTATGAGTTAGGTTTACTTTATTAACTATAGCAGCACTGGCCTTGTACGGCATAATATTTTTTAACTTTTACAATGTAAGGCAAATGATTTCTAAAAAGTTTCTCTGACATAAAAAGGAGACACACAGACATCAATAATCAGCCTGTGATTCTCAACAATGGTGACAATAATAAAGCATGTTGCAGTGCATTCTGGGTTCCACTAATCAAAACTCATTCATGGCTCCCATCATGCATTGCTGCGTGAATAAATAATGAGCTTATGTTCAGAGGTGATCTGTTTGTCACCATTGCTGAGATTCATACGCAAAATCTTGATGTGTGTTTGTGCCTGAAAAAAAAAAAAAAACACATATATATATTTATCTATTTTTTATTATTGATTTGATCATTTGGATTTCATTGAAAAGGCTAAAAATATTGTACTGCTGTAGTTAATAAAGTTAACTTAACTCATAAATTGGACTCTATATGAGGTTCAGTGATTCAGGTCTAATGATTGTGAAATAATGATTATGTTAAATCACAACCAACACCATCAGATCACCTTTTCTATTTGTTCATCTGGCTGTTCTAACTCATGTACAGCAGCCAAACAAAACTTAAAGTTAACAATTTAAGGTCAAGAGCCCAACTAAAACACACACTGATCTCCACAATGGTAACTTTAATTATGGTTTTCTCCTTCAGTGATTCTGCTTGTTAACACCAGGTGTCTTCAATGTTGGCAATAAAAAATATTTTTTAAATTATACTCATTTTAAATGGTTAACTTTTAAGGAATTCATTTGATTAATTATTACTCAATTCTAATTTGTTAAATTTAATTAATAATATTGCTTGTAATCTGTTGCCTCATTTTTATTAATTAGATATTAATAAAATCAATGTATTCTTTTTTACAGTGTACAGCAACACATTGATTTCTATCCAATAAATAGTTTAATAAAATAAAACCAACTCACGGCCGAATTACCGAGGCCTATACTTTTAAGCCTCTGTAACAGTAAGGCATGATCCACTAAGTCAAACGCTTTTGTCAAATCAACAAATAAGGCCGCACAGTGCTGTCTCTTATTGAGAGCAGTGACTAAATCATTAGTAACTAATGTAGTAGCTGTTATCGTACTATGGCCCGCTCTAAATCCTGACTGAAATTCGGTTAAAATATTATGACTAAGTAGATATTCTTTCATTTGATCATTTATAATAGATTCAAAAACTTTTGCTAAAACCGGTAATTTAGAAAAAGGACGATAATTATTCAAATCGGAAGGATTGCCTCCTTTTAGTAATGGCATAACCATAGCTGATTTCCAAGATGGCGGAATTACATTAGTGGATAGACTTAGATTAAAAATTTATGCAATAGGTTCGGCAATAATATCTGCAGACACTTTTAAAAAAACTGGTTTAATTTTGTCAGACCCGCCTGATTTCTTACCGTCTAAATTTAAGAGTAGTTTATGAACTTGGGACGGCAATACAGGGGCAAAGGAAAATAAATCTGATTCACTATTAGTCAACTCATCAGTTCCCTGTTCATCAATGACCAACGAATTGTCTGTTATCAAAATAGCTGAAATAAAATGACTATTAAATGTATTAACAATATCAACCTTGTCTGTAATTAATCTTTGGTTCAGTTTTAAAGCTTTTGGAAGATTAGTAGATGTATTTGATCCTATAAGAGATTTCGTTAATTCTTAATTAATTCTTGATTAATTCATGTTATCATTAATCAGATTTAAATAATACTGACTCTTCGAACTTTTTATTAATTTTGTACACTTATTTCGTAATAATCTATATTGAGACCAGTCCTCCTCACCATTTGTTTTCTTTGCTTTAGACCAAGCCACATTTCTTTGCTTAATAAGATTAGAGACTGATTCATTGAACCAAGGATTATTTATTCCTCTCACCCGAAATCTGCGTAAAGGAGCATGTTTATCACAAATTTCTAAAAAGATAGATTTGAAATATTCCCATGCATCAACCACATCAGGTATAATTGAAACTAACTGTAAATCACTATTATATACATCATGCAAAAAAGCTTGTACATTAAAGTTTTTAAATTGACTGTGGCGAGCAGGACGAGGCCGAGGGCCGTGGGAGGACGGCGCGAGGCCGGTAGCTCATCATAATTACGCCACCGGCCTCGTGCCGTCCTCCCACGGCCCTCGGCCTCGTCCTGCTCGCCACATTGACGTTTAAATATAAATCTGAGTGAACTCTTAGGCATCTTAAAATTTCTCACACAGGATATTGCACAATGATATTACAAAAAATTCCTATTGCAGAAAAAACATGGGGTATATTAGTTAAAATAACATCAATCAGTGATGATTTGCTCATATCCTTTCCATTTAGGCGAGTTGGTGAATTTATCAATTCCTCCAAACACAAGGAATTACAAACATCCTTAAAATAATCTGATGACGGAGACAACCAGTCCCAGTTTAAATCCCCCATTATAACTAAATCACAGTTAGTCCAATTGTCAAGCATATCCGTAAGCAATGAAATTGCCTCACTTGAAGCTGAAGGTGGGCGGTAACAACCGACCACCATCATATCAGACCCATTAGGTAGAAATACTTTAATAGCTAAAAGTTCAAAACACTTTGAGAAACTAACTGACTGACTAAAAATACAATTTACATTTACTTAAGTATAAACAGCAACCCCTCCTCCTTTTTTACTACGATCGGCTCTAAAAACATTATATCCATTAATGTGTATCATATCATCTGTAATCGATTTTTTCAGCCAAGTCTCCGTGAGAATTATGATATCAGCATCAGTCGAATCTTCCCAGATTCGCATTGTATTCATCTTATTTACCAAACTTCTCACATTAAGATGAAAAAATCGTATGCCATTACTTCATTTAAGTTCCTCTGGTGTTTGAAGCTGGGCCAACTCTGGGCCTGGGTTAGGGTGAATACCTGAAAGCAACAGCAGAAGCACGAACCACTTTCTCCTCGCCATGCCGAAACTCGGACTGCTGTCGTCGCAAATAGATGTAGCATGATGAGCATCAAATAACTAACAAATAATGAATTGAAAATCATTTGAAGTGCAATTTGATTGTTTAGTTTGGCTAGATTACATGGAGAGGGCTGGGTTTATGAGCTATACTGCATCCAGCCACCTGGCGACGATCAAAACATTTTGGCTTCACTTTTCAGGCTTTGTAAAGCACACTTGGGGCCCTATTTTAACGATCTGAAACGCAAGTGTCAAAGCGCAAAGCGCAAGTAGGTTTGTGGGCGGGTCTTGGCGCTGTTGCTATTTTCCCGGCGGGATAAATGACTCTTGCGCCAGGCGCAAATCTAAAATGGGTAGGTCTGAAGTAGCTTCATTATTCATATGTGTGGTTTGGGCGTAACGTGAAATAAACCAATCAGAGCGTCATCTCACATTCCCTTTAAGAGCAGACGCGCTTTTTCTAAAGCGGATTCCTATTGTAACGGCGGATCTATCTATCTATCTATCTATCTATCTATCTATCTATCTATCTATCTATCTATCTATCTATCTATCTATCTATCTATCTATCTATCTATCTATCTATCTATCTATCTATCTATCTATCTATCTATCTATCTATCTATCTATCTCAGGGCCTGAATTTCATTTTGGAAAATGGGGGGGAAATCCCCCCTTAGGTGATTCTTATGGGGGGGAATTTTTAATTTGAGGGGGGAGTTTAGACTTTTTTTTTAATTACATTTATCTCGCCTAAATGTATGCTTAGCCTACTCATTGCATTTTTACAATGGGGTCATTTTGTTCTTAAGAATTTACACAACTCAAGGAAGCTTGATTTTAATCTTTGAATTAAATTGAAAAAAGTAGCACAAATAAATACAATAGAATAAAGATATCAATAAAGAGAAATAAAGAGAAAAGTTTTTGCTTAGGTCTAAAACTAGTAGGCTATTCAGAAATACTACAGAGACTGAATAAAGTAGCCTAATCAAATGTAAAATAACACTGGGTAGTATTTTAGTCCTGACTAAATTAAATTCATAGGCTATTAATCCTGATTCCTTAAAATGAAAGCTATGTTTTGTTGTTTTGACAAACAAATTAATGACAGACACATATGGCTGCTGTCCCTTTAAGAGCTAGTGCACGGATCCTGTTTTCATTATAGAGAGCCTAAGTCCCGCCCCTCCGCTTCCGGCTCATGGGACCTTACTTCGGAAAAAATATGTATGGAAGTCAATGGCGAGAGATAACTTATCTTTTTATTCCGTCTGAACTGTGCCCTGAACTACACATATGATGTTTGTCAATTTAAAAGGTAATTATGAAAGTCAAGAAAGTCGCAGTTTGTCATAAAACAGAAGAGTAACGTTTAGTTTTATGTGAAAATCGCTCAATGAACTACATCTCTCGTCTCGCACTATGTACGTCACAAGATCCGTTGCTCGTATGTGTGTATTCTGGCTCAAAACACTCAGGCATGACGGCGTAACGTTACGATTATAATGTAAGACTATAGAATAAAATGACAGACGTTAGCTTCAGTAAAGTTAGCTTCATTCATTGAGAGAAAAGGTATGACGTCGCATGTGCGCCTTCTGGGTTTGTAGTCTTTGTAATTACGTATTTTCACAGTCTTATACCTCAGCAGTTTTACATCAAGCTGCGACTTTCTTGACTTTAAAATGTATCTTTTAAATTGACAAACATCATATGTGTAAATCAGGGCACAATTCAAACGAGATCAAAATATTTGTTGTCTCTCGCCATTGACTACCATACAATATTTTTCCGAAATAAGGTCCCATGGTGGTCGACCGGAAGGGGAGGGACTTAGGCTCTCTATACGGTCACGTGCGATTTATGCTTATTTAAGACATAACCGACTGTGTTTAGATTAGAGGATACTCTCCAAGACCGAAATTGACATCATTTTCTTATGTTTTTGACTGTTAAAGCGATTTATAATCCACGAAAAATAACTTTTGTTACCCGCGAGCTGTTTGTGAGGCTGCTTTACTCTATGTATGTGTGCAGAGAAAAAAGCATCTCTCAGACAGCGCGCAAGTACCGAAGAGTTTAAAATCGCGTGACTGTTTAAACTGGTGAGACTTGAAAAGACGTGCAAATGGTAAACTTTAGTTACTCGTGATGCAATGCTGGCCCGATCGACTCCCGAAACGCGAGAGTGTATTTCCGCCGCCTGCTGCGCGCTTAACGATTGCATTGTGCAACCCATTTTGAGAGACGCGAGATAGAAGACGCAGCGCCGCTGAATCACTCACGCTGTTTGTGAAATTGCGTCTCGCAGACAGTTTTAAAATGACTGATTTGATTTTCCATCTGCGTGGATTAATTTACTAATACAACCTGAACCTACATGCTAAAGTGAATCAATGTTTGCGGGAATTTCCCGCATTATAAATGGGAGACCTGCGGGAATGATAAAAAATATGCGCAATACCCGCAATCCCGCACCGAAATTCAAGCCCTGCTATCTATCTATCTATCTATCTATCTATCTATCTATCTATCTATCTATCTATCTATCTATCTATCTATCTATCTATCTATCTATCTATCTATCTATCTATCTATCTATCTATCTATCTATCTATCTATCTATCTATCTATCTATCTATCTATCTATCTATCGTAATAATGTATGATTTGCAAAAATTAAAACTGCTGCTTCTGTGTAGATGAGAGAATCAAAGTGTATGCGCGTTGTGCACACGCTTCATTGATTATGGCCAAGCATGCGCCCTTAAAATAGCATATGAATAACATGCCACTGACATTAAACTATTTTTTTCCTGGTTAGTGGCGCAATTGTTTTCTAAACCTGCAAAATAGCATGAAGGAACGTTTGCGCTGGAACACACCTCCTTTTTTGCGCTGAATCGCCCAGGGAGCGCAAGTTCATTCCCCTAGTTTAGCGACGTGCTTCTGTGGAGGGAAAAGCGCGCTTTGCGCGGGTGCAAAATAGGAATGATACATGCGTCGGTGTACAAAGTCAATTGCGCTGGGTGCAAGATAGGGCCCTTGGAATTTTCCGTCATTTATGACACAATGGGTGCTTCTCAATATTCAAACTGATGCTTCCTCGTTTCCTCGCTCCTCCATCTTCCTGTCACCGTTATGTTCTGTTCGTTTCTGTTTTCATGGACTTTCAGTTTGTTTTCATTTGTCACGTGTCCTTGTGCAGATTCCCGCCACTCATCTGTCTCCTTGGTTACTGTCATTATTAGTTCATATGTGTCAGCTGTGTTTAATTAATTGTCCTAGTTTGTCCTAGTTCAATGTATCTGTGATGAAGAGGCTGAGGTGGTCGGATCCATCTGCAGTATTTTATTAACACAGGTGATGAAACAGAGATAAGCAGACATTCAACTCAGGAAGGCATAAATGAAGGGACAATCCAGTACTCGACTGATACACAGGCAAGGGTCAGAGCAGGTGGCGAAGGTTCATTAACAGAGTCCAGAGTCCAGGCAATGATCTAAGGTCCAGGGAAACACAGGGCACGGAGAAACACCAGGGAAATGCTTGGAATTGTCTGCTGGCAGACTGATCTCATGAAATGGCGTATGTATGACACGCCAATTCGTATTTCCATTTTTGGCGTGTTATCAACACGCATAATCGCTTTTCAGCGTGTTTATCAACGCCGTTGATTTACGTTACATTACTGTATATAAATATATATGACCTACCCCAACCGCGTCCCTAAACCTACCCATCACTCGGGTTAATACCATTTATGAGTGTTCCCCTACCATCCTAGGAAAAAAAATATTGCTCCCCAGATGTAGATATACATTTTCCTCCGTTTCGCTCGGACATTTAACGGCGTACACATACACGCGGAATCACTCTGACGTTTAACGGTGTACACATACACGCGCGTGGACATACACGCGGAAAGCTCAAAATGCGTATAAATAACACGCCACTTGACTTGAAAGTGGCGTGTATGTTTACGCAAAGTCATGATGTCATGTTGCAGCAAGGGGACAATGGAAGGAGAAGTCCAGATGAAGGGTAGATAATGGTGCGCAGGTGATAGTGATAAAGGTAATCAGGGAAACCAGGCAGGGATGGATAATAATGAGAGCAGAGGGGAGTGATGGGAATTGCAGTTCTAGAACTCAGGAGAGAGGGAGCGAGTGAGACCAGAGGGAGGCGTAGCAGCGCGCTCCGCCAAACGAAAAGAGACTGGGGTGATCTGACGAAGAATCTTGAATGGCCGATGAAGCAAGGAGATAATTTCTTGCTTGGGAGCTTAAGATGAAAATCTCAGGTGGAGAGCCACACCCACTGGCCAGGTCGATACAGGGGTTCACCACGCCTCCTCCAATCTGCATGATGTTGGTAGTGGCGGATGGCACGTTGCAAGTGGACATGGGCGGTGTCCCAGGTAGCCTCGCTGCGTCAAAGCCACGCGTCCACTGCAGGGAGGTCAGATGGTTCTCTAGCCCAGGGAAAGAGAGGAGTTTGAAAACCTAAAAAACATTGAAAGGGTGTTAGAGCAATGGCAGGCTTTAACAGAGAATTCTGAGCGTATTCCGCCCAGACCAGGAAGCGGCTCCAGTCCTGTTGGTTTTGATGGCAGTAAGTCCGCAGGAAGCGAGTGAGGTCTTGGTTTAAAAACTCAACCTGCCCGTTGGCCTGAGGGTGGTATCCAGAGGTGAGGCTGACGTTGATGTTGAGCTATGAGCAAAGTTCTTTCCAGACACGGGAAGTGAACTGAGGACCACGGTCGGAGATGATGTCCTCGGGGAGACCAAAGAGACGGAACACATGATTGAGGAGTGCTTCAGCTGTCTGCAGGCCAGTGGGCAGACCAGCCAGCGGGATAAAACAACAGGACTTAGAGAAGCGATCAACGACTGAGAGGACAGTAATGAATCCTTGAGACTGTGGCAGATCCGTCACAAAATCTACTGCAATGTGGGACCATGGGCATTGAGGCACTGGCAGTGGCTGTAAGAGACTTGACTGTGTTACAGGTGGTGCATTGATGGATGAATTTTATGACATCGGGTTGAAGTGTAGGCCACCAGAAGCGGTTGGAAACTAACTGGATGGTAGCAGAGATACCTGGGTGACCAGCGCTGGGAGTGCAGTGAACCCATTGAAGCACACGGTTGCGGAGCTCGAAAGGAACAAAGAGGCGATCCGCTGGGCATTCTGGCGGAGCTGGATGCTGTGACCTCAGAAATGATGTCCCACTGCACGGGTGCCACAATAAGAGTAGAGGGGAGAATGGGTTCTGGCTTGGAGGGTTCGCTGGGACTGTCGAACTGACGGGACAGGGCGTCAGCCTTTCCGTTCTTGGATCCCGGCCTGTAGGTGATTTTGAAAATAAATCTAAAAAGGAACAAGGACCAGCGAGCTTGACGAGCATTCAAACGTTTGGTGGACCTGATATATTCCAGATTTCTTTGGTCAGTGGCTGACACGTACCCTCCAACCAGTGCCTCCACTCCTCAAAGGCTGCCTTCATGGCCAGGAGTTCACGCCCACATCATAGTTGCATTCAGCCGAATTGAGCTTGCGAGAGTGGAAGGCACAGGGCAACATCTTGGCAGGACTACCATGGCGTTGAGACAAGATCGCACCCACTCCAGTGTTCGAAGCATCCACCTCTACGATAAACTCCTTCTCGGGGTCTGGGTGATGGAGAATGGGAGCTGTGGTGAACTTTTCTTTCAGCCGTTCAAAAGCCGAAGTACACTCGCGAGACCACACGATGAGACTGAAATTACATATGAATCTGCGATAAAAGTTGGCAAAGCCCAGAAAGCGCTGTAACTCCCTCACAGATGTAGGTTGAGGCCAGTTAACAACGGCTTTGACTTTGCTGTCATCCATAAAGACACCCTCGTCACCGATGATGTAGCCCAGGAAAACGATTCGGGTCAGATGAAACTCGCACTTCTGGATCTTGGCATATAACTGGTTATCAATTAAGCGTTTGAGGATGGCTCGCACATCCCTGACGTGCGCTTCGAGGGTCTCTGAGTAGATCAAGATATCATCAATGTAGACTATGACTTTCTGATTAAGCATGTCTTGGAAAATTTCATTGACAAAAGCCTGGAAAACGGATGGACTATTGAAAAGGCCGAAATGCATTACCCGATATTCATAGTGGCATTGTATGCATTCCGTAAGTCCAGCTTGGTGAAGTACCAGGCAGTCCAAAGCATCTCCAGAGCAGCTGGGACTAATGGCAGAGGATAACGATACTTCACAGTCACTTCATTAAGACCCTGAAAATCAATGCATGGCCGGAGACCCCCATCCTTCTTCTTTACGAAAAAGAAACCGGCAGATGCAGGAGATGTAGAGGTGGTAATGAAGCCCTTGGCAAGCTGCTCCTCGATGTAGGGTTTCATGCCTCAGCATCAGGTTGAGATAGTGGGTACACTCGTCCGAGCGGTGGCACGGCCCCAGGCAGGAGTTCAATGGCACAGTCGCCAGCTCGCGAAGCCTCACTCTCGCTGAATGCCAGGGCTAGATCATGATAAGCTGCAGGTATTTCTTGGAGATTCAATTCCTTGGGTAAGGTGTGGCTTGATTCAGGACCTTGGACAGTGGGTATACTGTGGCTTGCTTCAGAACCTCGGACAGCGGGCATGCAATTGATCTGACAAAAGGGAGACCACTGGGAAATCCTCCTCTCAGACCAGGGAATCTGTGGGTTGTGTCTCTCCATCCAGGGAAATCCTAAGATCACCAGGGGCCTCATGTATCAATCTTGCGTACGCACAAAAACTTTGCGTACGGCAGCTTTCACGCTCACGGTCGTATGTACTAACAGTGAAATTAACGCGAGAATGTGCGTTCCTCCACGCCAATTTCATGTCTGGCGTACGTATATTTCTCACTGTTTTTGTCCGTTGGCGACTCTTACAGGCAATGAAGTGAAGTTGCAAACATTACACAACGAATTGTTCTACAAGTCTATCGCACCACCACCTGTGGGAAACATTGCTATTAATTTGCAATTTATAAAATAAATGACATATATTGTCACACGAGCCTTATGAAAATATTCTATCAATTATGCAATTAAGTAAGAACATATAAAAGCATATTATGCAAAATGATACAGCCCTTATTCTATGGCAGCTTTGGTTTTAATGTCCACCTTTATATCAGATCATTTCTTTTTAAGGTAATTTAGAGTAGACTGTGTACAGTTGAGACACCTTAAATAACTTGCTTAAATAACAAGTTGTATTTTTGCTGTGCACGTGCGTATTAGTGTCCTCTTTGATCGTGGGAAATTTGAACAACGGACACATCTCCGATCCGAAGAAATCGGAAAAACTTTTTTTTTCTAAGATATGATGTTCACTTCACCATGCACTCTCCACAATGACTAGCTTATTATCCTTATGTGACTGTTAAACGTAACTGGTATCACCACAAACGTTATTCTGTGCCCTAAAAACGGGCATATTTCATGGTATTGTGTCATGCAAGGTAATTGCAAAATCTAGAGAAATGTGCGAGGTGGCCAGCGGGGTATAGTTGAGACACACATGTACCAACTGTACCCCCGATAGAGTTCTATTAGGAAACACACTGTTTAGTTGTTCAGCCAGCAATCATGTAGCCAGTATAGGACGCAAATGAAAATACAATTTGATATGTGTGATTCTACATATCTTGTTCCTGCTTTATACATTTTAACCAGTGCTAATTTAAATAAAATGAATGCATATAAATGGATGAATAAACAAAAATGTTGCCCAGTTGTTATTTTCTTTTCTATTTGTCTTTATTTTTTATATTTACATTTACCATGAATGGTTAGTTACCTTCACGACATTAGAAATGGGTCTCTCAACTGTACCATGCACTGTCTCAAGTGTACTACATGGGTACAGTTGAGACAAAGTTGAGACAAAAAGCACCTTATATTTAAAATAAAAACTACTTGTGGGTATTATTGATTGATAACATCTTAGTCTACAAGCTAATGTAATCATGTGGCATGTCATGTGGAAATTCACTTCTTTTCAATGTCTATTTTTGTGTGAAAAATCAAAACGCAAAAAGTGTCTCAACTGTACTCAGTCTACTCTACAGTACGACGATCCCACCGCATTGACGGCATCAGCCAAACTCTCCCACTCATATTTTTTTCCTTTTGTTATTAATTCCGGAGGACAAAGTTCCAAACTTTTCCAATTTTTTTTTTTTTTCGTTTCTACCTCCGATAGTAGCACTTCCAATTCACTTTCTGTAAAGTTTCATTTCTTGCCGTCATTTTCTTACTGTTTTCTTTTGCCAAAGTGGACTCATTACCATATTTAAATTGGTTTAATTAAGGGAGGAGACTGGGTGGGGCGTTGTGCTCGTGCATGTGCGCTCAAATTTACGTTAATTGGGATGTGCAAAGAGAATATGCGTGGGATCCTTCGTACGCAGAGATTCATACATCTGGATTTTTTTGTGCGTACGCACATTTACAGCTTTGTCCTTACGCAATGTTTTAGTATGAATTCAACGCAAGTCTTTGTACATGAGGCCCCAGATGAAGGGGCGAGTTGATAGTGAATAACTGAATGGTGTCCGGGTTTTGCGAGCCTATGTTGAGAGTGAGGGGTTGCATGGTGTACTGTACTTCTCCTGTCCCCAGGGGGCGCCCGTCTAGTGCTGCCACTGCCACACGGGATTCACAAGAGATGAGAGAAAGGCGATGAGATTTGGCAAAGGCAAGATCAATAAAATTCCTAGCGGCTCCTGAGTCAATCAAAGCCCTTATTTTAAAAGTTTCCCCACAAAAGTTTAAATAGATCTCTAAAGTTAGAGAATTACAAGAATGAACACAAGGACTCACCGCAGTAGGGTCTCTGGATGTGGGTCTCACAGGACAGGAAGCCCTCAGGTGACCGGCTTGCGCACAGTACAGACACAGATTATTCCGCCTTCTTCTCTCACGGTCTGTGGTGGTGAGGCGGGTGTAACCGATCTGCATGGGTTCGGGCTCAGCGCTGGCGGAGGAATTCTTGAAGAGACTGAACTTGAAAGGTGTGCGTCGAGCGTGGATGAGATTGTCGAGACGAATGGCGAGCTGCATGATTTCACTGAGGGATTTCCCATCGTCTCGGCACACCATCTCTCCCTGTAGATCTGTATTAAGACCCTTTCGGTACAGGAGCTTGAGCGGTTCATCCCTCCAGCCCGTTTGCGCAGCAAGTGTCCGGAAGGACAGTGTGTAATCTGCTGCGGTGGAGCTCCCTTGACGTAATGAGAGAAGAAGTTCTCTGGGATCCTTTCCTCCCGCAAGATGTTCGAACACCTCTCTGAATTGGGTAATAAACACATCATAAGAGGGAAACGAAAGCTGACCTCCAGACCAGAGTGCGGTAGCCCACTCCAACGCCTTTCCGGTGAGTAACGAGCAGACGAACGAGACGTGGCTCTCGTCGGTGGGGTAAGACTGTGTCTGCTGGTTGATATATAGGCTGCACTGCAACAGAAATCCTTTACAGGCAGCGGGTGAGCCATTAAACTTTTCGGGTAATGATAATCTGGGATTGTTTGAAGGTGTACTCAGGCTGGGTTGCAGAGAAACAGGTACAGCGGGGGCTTGAGCTTGATTAGTGGCCGCGTTCTGCGGAGATAAGGCTCGAAAGGATCTCACAAGCTCCTCGGTGAGAGATGTTAGTTTGACCAGCTGTTGTTGGTGTGTGGCCAGCACAGATGCTTGGGATGAAACCTCGGTAGCGAGACAATGAAAGTCTGCTGGATCCTGTGTCGGCGAAGTCTTCTGTGATGAAGAGGCTGAGGCGGTCGGATCCATCTGAAGTATTTTATTAACACAGGTGATGAAACAGAGATAAGCAGACATTCAACTCAGGAAGGCATAAATGAAGGGACAATCCAGTACTCGAAGTGATACACAGGCAAGGGTCAGAGCAGGTGGCGAAGGTTCATTAACAGAGTCCAGAGTCCAGGCAAAGATCTAAGGTCCAGGGAAACACAGGGCACGGAGAAACACCAGGGAAACACTTGGAATTGTCTGCGGGGCAAAACGAGACTTCGCAAGGGGACAATGGAAGGAGCAGTCCAGATAAAGGGTAGATAATGGTGCGCAGGTGATAGCGATGAAGGTGATCAGCGAAACCAGGCAGGGATGGATAATAATGAGAGCAGAGGGGAGTGATGGGAATTGCAGTTCTAGAACTCAGGAGTGAGACCAGAGGGAGGCGTAGCAGCGTGCTCCGTGACAGTATCCTAGTTTCACATCTGTCACAATAATTTTCATTTATGCTTTACCTTTGCAGTTTAAATAAACTATACATCAACAGGACATCTTGCTTTATCTTTATTATTAATATTTTTTTTTTAAGTAGCCAACTTTAACAACATAAGAGCATATCATTTGAACGCAGCTGATGACGCTGTGAAGTGACGCTTGAGTGATCAAGAATTTTCCAAGATACAGATAAGCTTTTCCTTCGACTCCTCCGTCCTCATTTTCTTTCCTTCCAGCCTTCCCTCGCATCCTACAGGGGGTGGAGCTGAGACGTGAGGAAAGGACACGAGGATGCACAAATAAGAAATGAGAAGCACCCTATGCTTTTGTGATTTTCGGGCAATCCATGTTTTCACAGTTATACGATAGGGGGTGCTATGACGCATCTTCTGAAAAGGTACTGAATCTCCCACAGAAACAAGTGGTAGAAGCATTGCTTACGTACATGTAAAATAATGCAAACATCAAACATTCAACAACATACAGTATAAATCAAAACTGCCTAATGTTACTGAATGAAATGTCGACCCAGGACGACATACAGGACTGTGAAGCTTTGGGGGTGTTGATGGACTCGATCTACTCCATCTGTGTTTTGATATATTTCTTTTGATATATTCCACGTTCAGATATCTGTACAACCAAACATTCTGTGTGGCATGAAAGTTTTGTGAAAATGATCAAAAATACTGTTGCTGGCTGGGAAATAAATAAATAAATAAATATACTGGTGGTGAAAGAGTTAAAGTCACCATATAAGTGGGTAATTTGTCTCATGACAAAGATTATTCCATATCTGAAGCCATAATGATAGCTTTATATGAGGTACAGACCAAAAAAGTTTTTAAGGTCCAATATAGCAAAAGACTGAAAGGGTGTGAATGTCATTAAAACAGTCTGCCAAAGCAAACTTTCCAGAAATCTTTGCTGTAGTTGCAAGGTTACTTATAGTCAGTAGAATGTCTGTTGAGGAGCATTAAAATAAAGTATTAGCAGATATTTAACTGACAGTCTACTAATACTCTAATGACTGATAGATGACATGAAGTTTACTTAGGAGGATGTCTAAAACATTAACAAAGTAAAGTGTAACAAAATTAATGTTAGATGGTCTTATGTACCTTTTGTAGAAGTTCTGAATCCCAGAACAGTTTTAAGTAATAAAATCAATTTTATACTATTGTTTGTTTTCACACAAAAGTTTTTGAAAAGACACATCAACTTTATTGCCAATTTACCAAAGCTGACTAACTGACTAACATGACGATGACATTTTTTTATCTCCCTTCCACTCTCTCTATATGTTCTTCCCATCAGTCCCTCCCTGTCTTCTTTTCTCACTGTTCCTCAGGGAATTAAGTTGGAGAGAATGGGCTCCCGTGGGCCCTACTGATTGGCTCTTTGGCCACAGGTGTTCCTGCACTATAGCTCAAAAGAGTCCAAAACAACATTTGTGTCTGACTATGTAAACCACTTTTTGTAATAGTTCAGGTATTGTCAAAGATGAGAGGGCTGGAGATACTAGGTGTTGTAGTTTTGGTGACTCTAACTCAGGTAGATTTATGATTCTGTACAACTAAAATATTTGTATATGAATGCTTTTTACTAAATGGATTACATGTCTATAAATGATTTTACCAATTTGTTGTTTTTAATCTATTTTGGCACAGATATGGAGCACTCAGGCACAAGGTAAGTTAACTCTTCTAGAACAGATTTGTTTCATTACAGGACAAGTAATTGTCCAGGGGTCCTTTCACATTTCAGATCTTTATGAGGTCTAAATTTAAGATTGTATGAAGAAGTGATAGAAAAAATATATGGTTGTTCTAATGGAGCGAGTTAACTAGATCTAGGGGATTTTGGGATGGGTTTATCATTGTAAAACTATAAAAAATGTAGGTGTATAAGAGTATTAAGAAATACAAAACACTTCTATTTTGCCTATCATCATGACAATTTGAAATTTTCATAATATTTTACATGCATCACAAAGGTGAAAGGTCTCCAACTGTTCATTTATTACACTTCAACAGAGGCCATAAATAGACGTGCAAAAAGGGTGCTATAAGTGCAAAGTGCAAAATGTTTTCGAGATCAACTCTTCATCATATATATATAAAGACATTTTTACTAAACCTGAAGATCATGTTCTTTAGCATTATGTTCCGAAGAACATCTGATCTTTTCAAATCAGTTAATAAGATCAATGTCACAAAAATATTTTTAGTGATTAGTCACAGTAGTGTTAGTGATCACATGAATGATTTTGTACTAGAACATGGCTCTTATGAGAGATCCTTTTTTTTTCACAGATTGCATAATCATTTCTATAACTTCTCCTACGGCATCATCACTGTTGGTTCAATGGAACAGAATCCAGGGAGCATCAAATTATTTTTTGGACCTTCGGGTTGCGAACGACACAAGCACCCGTCCAGTTGTAACGTCAGTCCCTGGGAGTGTGTCAAAGAGAGAGGTCTTTGGTTTAAGGACGGGGACACTGTACACTGTCACACTTAAAGGGTTTCAGCTTTATACTCCTGTGTGTCTCGATACAAAATTAGCAAGGACAGGTAATTTGTTGTTAAAACTGATTTTTTTTTTCAATGTTTAAATGTATGTGAGCCAACAATCACAATTCATCATCAGGAAAAATAATATCGACATGATGAATAGACAAAGATTGTTAACAATGATAAGATATAATTTGATATGGATTTCTTTAGCCTTCTTTACAACACAGCAATAAATTGTGTGCAGATGATATGATAACAACACTCTTTTCCTTTTGTGCCTGCTGTAGCACCGGGTACATCTCAGATAACCTATTCAAAGGCAATATCAAGTACAGCCATCGGGCTAGAATGGGATTCGGTGCAAACAGCACAACAGTACTTTCTGCTGATAAATTCAGCATTGACCACGGAACAGTACAACTTTTCCTTTACAAACAATAGTGCAGTGGTTAGAAATCTTCGACCGGCAACTACATATGACTGTGTTGTGGTCACATCCAATGCTGGAGGTCTAGGAGCAAGAAGCAATGTCCGAACTGTCACTACATGTAAGTGAACCTTACCCCACTTCTTCACTTTGAAAGTCTGTGAAAAAATCAAATCAAACGCTACAGTATCATTACCTCACTACTCCCTAACCCCACTGATATCTTGACTCTCAGTGATACAGCCTCCAGCAGTGATCACAGTCCAACAGACGGGGACCCAGTCTGCCCGCATCAGTTGGCAACCTGTAGACAAAGTTCTAGTCTACCAAGTTACGGTCAAAAATTGGAATTCACAAAACACTATAATAAACTCAAACAATGTGTTTGGCATCACATTGGATGTGCAGAATATTTTACCCTGTTCTTCATACCAAATCTCAGTGTCTTCACTTAATCCTTTCTTGGAAGCTGGAGAACCCAAGCAGGTCAACTATACAACAAACAGTAAGCAAAGCATTTTTCGTTTGTATTATTATTTATATAAGACATTTATAGTTATCACTTTTTTAGATCTGATGGTACTCTAGATCAGGGGTGCCCAATCTTGCTCCTGCCGATCGACTGTTCTGCACAGTTCATCTCCAACCCTAATCAAACACACCTAAAGCAACCAATTAATGTCTTCAGGGTCACTTTAAAATTAAAGGCAGGTGTGTTTGATTAGGGTTGGAGATGAACTGTGCAGGACAGTCGATCGGCAGGAGCAGCATTGGGCACCCATGTTCTAGATGCTCTTGATAATGGAAATAGTGTACAGGTAATGGTAATAGTGATTTTCCAAATAGCGCATCCTTTTCTTGGTCAGGGACAATATTCCTACCAAAATTATAATCCTAACCTACCCCTGAATCAGAAGGAGATGACAGGATAACAAGAACCATAATCTTGTTTACACCTGGTATTAAAATGCGTTTTTGTCGTGAAAACACATTCAACCTGATTGCTTTCATAGTGTAGACTCTTGCGTTTGAACAGCCACTAAAGAATGTCTACTCTACTGACTCAATTTTTAATCATTGTGGGACATGGAAAGTCCACCAAAACAAGTGATTCCCACTCGAAACATGCAATTTCTACGAGCGACTTTACGAACGTTCGTGTTCGTTCGTGACACATGAAATGTCACCTTGTAGAATGGCTGGTAATTGTAGCACACACTTGTATTTTGAAATGTTTAATCTAACTGTTTTCATCTGATGTGCATTTTCTACGAGGCCAATAATCTATAAAAGCACAAAACTACAGATGGAGACACCAGCAAAATAGCTGAACCAAAAAGATAAAGAAAATACCTTTTTCAAAAAGAGGAAATTAATGTCATTTTAGAGGAGGTGGAGCTGTACAAACATATTATTTTCAGCAGGTTTAAGGGCAGTCATACAAATAAACAAAAACAAAAAATCTGGGAGGATATTGCTACAAAAGTAAGGACAACTTAACAGGGAGGAAGAGGAGGAAGACAAAGATGACATGGACCACATGATGGCCAACCAAGAAATGTCCAATACATGGCTGGTTTTCTTGCATGTCAGCAAGACATATACAGATTTTTTTTTTAGTTCATCCCTATTTTTTACTTTGAAACATATAACATTTTTTTTTTCATTAAATTAATTTAGATTCAAATTATTAGATTTAATATTTCTATTTTTTTTTTTTTTTTTTTTTTTTGGTTTCTGCCCTATTTAATTATTTAATTTATTCATTAAAAAAAAAAAAAAAAAAAAAGTAATAAAGTAAAGTACAATCAAAACCTTATAATCACATTGCACTTGAATAAAGTTAAAGGTGTAATTTGCCAGTTGTCCTGCAGGTGACCTCATACCTCAAGGATTTACGATTACTCCAGAGCACTCGTAGATCTACGATGATTTTCAAGTGCTACTTAAGTTACGATGCTTTTGGGAAACAGACCGTAATATTAAGATCAGTCGTATGATCGTTTTTACAATGTACTAAGGCTTACGATGCTTTTGGAAACGCAGCCCTGGTTGGTTGATTAGAATGCTGTTCAAGGCCCAACCCCAGCCCTAAACCTAGCCATTATCTTTAAATCATCATTTGATAGCGATGTTGTTCCAGGACTAACAAAGATGTCGATCCACAAACTTGCCCTACTTGGGTAAATCAAGTTAAGCTTGAAATGGTAGTGTGATGAGATGAAACCATGGGGAACTGTAAGAGTGCTATGCTTTGAATAAATAAATAAAGCCTGTTAATTATGGAAAATTGTTAACTCTCTTCAATATCAGTTTTGTCCATTAATTCAGAAGCTTTTTCACACGTCTCTCTCTCTCTCTTTCTCTCTCTGCCAGCTTTGGGTCCAGTGACATCAGTCTCTGTGGACTACAGCTGTGCTAACAAATCTGCTGTGATCTCCTGGACAGCTGTGTTTGGAGCCACTGCCTACCGTGCCACTGCCATAAGCCAGAGTGGTGCAATTCTGTCCTGCACCTCAGACAGTACAAAGTGTCAAATCAGAAATCTAACATGTGGGGAGAACTATACAGTATATGCCACAGCCCTGTCAAATAACTGTGAGAGCACCGGCGATGCCACCACTTACTTTCAAACAGGTGAGATGATGGAACAAAAAAAATCTCCAACCTCTTTTCCTCTCATTCATCTTTCATAAACTTACTGGTGGCATTAAGGGAACTAATCTGAACAAGAATCAGCATTTTGCCAGCATTGTGTTGTGCATCCTGCATATCTATACTGCACTTCTCATTGTCAATGCCCTCTATTCATCCATGATGTTTAAAGACACCCGATCCAGTATAGAGAAGTCACACTTTCCCTGGAGGTAGCATTGTCTCTGCTGCATTGTTTTTGAATAGTCTCATAACAGCAAGTGTTATTTTGTTATGCTGACCCATTTCAGATAGATTTCTGCTGTTAGACAAAGAGCCGGGTCACAGTTTGGGTGGGAAGCGAGAAATTGCTCTTCATTCAATAGAGCTGTATTTGTTACATGAAAGATATGATGCTTATTGCCATTTATCTTGATTGTGAGGTCGTGAATGTGGCACATCATCTGAGAAGTCGTTGATAGTGTGTTGATAATCCACTTTAAAGGGATAGTTCACACAAATATGAACATTTTGTCGAAACTCGTAAGACTTTTGGTTATCTTTGGAACACAAATTAAGATATTTGTGATCAAATCTGAGAGCTTTCTGTCCCTCCACTGACAGCTACGCAACTACCATTTTGAAGCTTCAAAAAGTTCATAAAGAGATCGTAAAACTAATCCATATGAATTGAGTGGATTAGTCAAAATTTTCTGAAGAGACTTGATCACTTTTATATGATGAATCGATTTAATTTAGGTTTTTATTCACATTTAAACATTGATCATTAAACATGAGCAAAAGCTCAACTTGCTTGACATTCAAGAAAAAAAAACTCTTATGGAAGCTCAAACGTGCTGCGTAACACGAGAATGAACCTCATTGGTTCTTGCTGAAGCTCAAACGATCTGCGTAACAGGAGAATGAACCTCATTGGTTCTTGCTGAAGCTCGAACGTGCTGCGTAACATGAGAATGAACCTCATTGGTTCTTGCTGAAGCTCAAACGAGCTGCGTAACATGATAATGAACCTCATTGGTTCTTGCTGAAGCTCAAACGAGCTGCGTAACACGAGAATAAACCTCATTGGTTCTTGCTGAAGCTCAAACGATCTGCGTAACAGGAGAATGAACCTCATTGGTTCTTGCTGAAACTCGAACGTGCTGCGTAACATGAGAATGAACCTCATTGGTTCTTGCTGAAGCTCAAACGAGCTGCGTAACACGAGAATGAACCTCATAGGTTCTTGCTGAAGCTCAAACGATCTGCGTAACACGAGAATGAACCTCAATGGTTCTTGTAGAAGCTCAAACGAGCTGCGTAACACGAGAATGAACCTCATTGGTTCTTGTAGAAGCTCAAACGAGCTGCGTAACACGAGAATGAACCTCATTGGTTCTTGCTGAAGCTCAAACGATCTGCGTAACAGGAGAATGAACCTTATTGGTTCTTGCTGAAGCTCGAACGTGCTGCGTAACATGAGAATGAACCTCACTGGTTCTTGCTGAAGCTCAAACGAGCTGCGCAACACGAGAATGAACCTCATTGGTTCTTGCTGAAGCTCAAACGTGCTGCGTAACACGAGAATGAACCTCATTGGTTTTTGCTGAAGCTCAAACGTGCTGCGTAACATGAGAATGAACCACATTGGTTCTTGCTGAAGCTCAAACGTGCTGCGTAACACGAGAATGAACCTCATTGGTTCTTGCTGAAGCTCAAACGAGCTGCGTAACACGAGAATGAACCTCATTGGTTCTTGCTGAAGCTCAAACGTGCTGCGTAACACGAGAATGAACCTCATTGGTTTTTGCTGAAGCTCAAACGTGCTGCGTAAAACGAGAATAAACCTCATTGGTTCTTGCAGAAGCTCAATCGTGCTGCATAACATGAGAAGGAACCTCATTGGTTCTTGCAGAAGCTCAAACGTGATGCGTAACACGAGATTGAACCTCATTGGTTCTTGCAGAAGCTCAGGCGTGCTGCGTAACACGAGAAGGAACCTCATTGGTTCTTGCAGAAGCTCAAACGTGATGTGTAACACTAGATTAAACCTCACTGGTTCTTGCTTAAGCTCAAACGTGATGTGTAACATGAGAAGGAACCTCATTGGTTCTTGCAGAAGCTCAAACGTGATGCGTAACACGAGATTGAACCTCATTGGTTCCTGCAGAAGCTCAAACGTGATGCGTAACACGAGATTGAACCTCATTGCTTCTTGCAGAAGCTCAAACGTGCTGCATAACACGAGAAAGAACCTCATTGGTTCTTGCAGAAGCTCAAACGTGATGCGTAACACGAGATTGAACCTCACTGGTTCTTGCTGAACCTCAAACGTGATGTGTAACACGAGAATGAACCTCATTGGTTCTTGGTGAAGCTCAAACGTGCTGCGTAACACTAGAATGAACCTAATTGGTTCTTGAGGAAGCTCAAACGTGCTGCGTAACACGAGAATGAACCTCATTGGTTCTTGCTGAAGCTCAAACGTGATGTGTAACACGAGAATGAACCTCACTGGCTCTTGCTGAAGCTCAAACGTGCTGTGTAACAAAAGAATGAACCTCATTGGTTCTTGCTGAAGCTCAAACGTGCTGCGTAACACGAGAATTAACCTCATTGGTTCTTGCTGAAGCTCAAACGTGCTGCGTAGCACGAGAATTAACCTCATTGGTTCTTGCTGAAGCTCAAACGTGCTACATAACATGAGAAGGAACCTCATTGGTTCTTGCTGAAGCTCAAACGTGCTGCATAACATGAGAAGGAACCTCATTGGTTCTTGCAGAAGCTCAAACGTGATGCGTAACACGAGAATGAACCTCATTGGTTCTTGCAGAAGCTCAGACGTGCTGCGTAACACGAGAATGAACCTCACTGGTTCTTGCAGAAGCTCAAACGTGATGCGTAACACGAGAATGAACCTCATTGGTTCTTGCAGAAGCTCAGACGTGCTGCGTAACACGAGAAGGAACCTCATTGGTTCTTGCAGAAGCTCAAATGTGATGTGTAACACGAGATTGAACCTCACTGGTTCTTGCTGAAGCTCAAACGTGATGTGTAACATGAGAAGAAACCTCATTGGTTCTTGCAGAAGCTCAAACGTGATGCGTAACACGAGATTGAACCTCATTGGTTCTTGCAGAAGCTCAAACGTGATGCGTAACACGAGATTGAACCTCATTGGTTCTTGCAGAAGCTCAAACGTGCTGCATAACACGAGAAAGAACCTCATTGGTTCTTGCAGAAGCTCAAACGTGATGCGTAACATGAGATTGAACCTCACTGGTTCTTGCTGAAGCTCGAACGTGCTGCGTAACATGAGAATGAACCTCATTGGTTCTTGCTGAAGCTCAAACGAGCTGCGTAACACGAGAATGAACCTCATTGGTTCTTGTAGAAGCTCAAACGAGCTGCGTAACACGAGAATGAACCTCATTGGTTCTTGCTGAAGCTCAAACGAGCTGCGTAACACGAGAATGAACCTCATTGGTTCTTGTAGAAGCTCAAACGAGCTGCGTAACACGAGAATGAACCTCATTGGTTCTTGCTGAAGCTCAAACGTGCTGCGTAACACGAGAATGAACCACATTGGTTCTTGCTGAAGCTCAAACGTGCTGCGTAACAAAAGAATGAACCTCATTGGTTCTTGCTGAAGCTCAAACGTGCTGCGTAACAAAAGAATGAACCACATTGGTTCCTGCTGAAGCTCAAACGTGCTGCGTAACACGAGAATGAACCTCATTGGTTCTTGCTGAAGCTCAAACGTGCTGCGTAACATGAGAATTAACCTCATTGGTTCTTGCTGAAGCTCAAACGTGCTACATAACATGAGAAGGAACCTCATTGGTTCTTGCTGAAGCTCAAACGTGCTGCATAACATGAGAAGGAACCTCATTGGTTCTTGCAGAAGCTCAAACGTGATGCGTAACACGAGAATGAACCTCATTGGTTCTTGCAGAAACTCAGACGTGCTGCGTAACACGAGAATGAACCTCATTAGTTCTTGCAGAAGCTCAAACGTGCTGCGTAACACGAGAATGAACCTCATTGGTTCTTGCTGAAGCTCAAACGTGCTGCGTAACACGAGAATTAACCTCATTGGTTCTTGCTGAAGCTCAAACGTGCTGCGTAACACGAGAATTAACTTCATTTGTTCTTGCTGAAGCTCAAACGTGCTACATAACATGAGAATTAACCTCATTGGTTCTTGCAGAAGCTCAAACGTGCTGCATAACATGAGAAGGAACCTCATTGGTTCTTGCAGAAGCTCAAACGTGATGTGTAACACGAGAATGAACCTCACTGGTTCTTGCAGAAGCTCAAACGTGCTGCGTAACACGAGAATGAACCCCATTGGTTCCTGCTGAAGCTCAAACGTGCTGCTTAACACGAGAATGAACCTCATTGGTTCTTGCTGAAGCTCAAACGTGCTGCGTAACACGAGAATGAACCTCATTGGTTCTTGCAGAAGCTCAAACGTGCTGCGTAACACGAGAATGAACCTCATTTGGTTCTTGAGGAAGCTCAAACGTGATGCGTAACACAATAATGAACCTCATTGGTTCCTGCAGAAGCTCAAACGTGCTGCGTAACATGAGAATGAACCTCATTGGTTCTTGCAGAAGCTCAAACGTGCTGCGTAACACGAGAATGAACCTCATTGGTTCTTGCTGAAGCTCAAACGTGCTGCGTAACACGAGAATGAACCTCATTTGGTTCTTGAGGAAGCTCAAACGTGATGCGTAACACAATAATGAACCTCATTGGTTCTTGCTGAAGCTCAAACGTGCTGCGTAACACGAGAATGAACCTCATTGGTTCCTGCTGAAGCTCAAACGTGCTGCTTAACACGAGAATGAACCTCATTTGGTTCTTGAGGAAGCTCAAACGTGATGCGTAACACAATAATGAACCTCATTGGTTCCTGCAGAAGCTCAAACGTGCTGCGTAACACAAGAATGAACCTCATTGGTTCTTGCAGATGCTGAAACGTGCTGTGTAACACAATAATGAACCTCATTGGTTCCTGCTGAAGCTCAAACGTGCTACGTAACACAAGAATTAACCTCATTGGTTCTTGCTGAAGCTCAAACGTGCTGCATAACACGCGAATGAACCTCATTTGGTTCTTGCAGAAGCTCAAACGTGATGTGTAACATGAGAAGGAACCTCATTGGTTCTTGCAGAAGCACAAACGTGATGCGTAACACGAGAATGAACCTCATTGGTTCTTGCAGAAGCTCAGATGTGCTGCGTAACACGAGAAGGAACCTCATTGGTTCTTGCAGAAGCTCAAACGTGATGTGTAACACGAGATTGAACCTCACTGGTTCTTGCTGAAGCTCAAACGTGATGTGTAACATGAGAAGGAACCTCATTGGTTCTTGCAGAAGCTCAAACGTGATGCGTAACACGAGCTTGAACCTCATTGGTTCTTGCAGAAGCTCAAATGTGATGCGTAACACGAGATTGAACCTCATTGGTTCTTGCAGAAGCTCAAACGTGCTGCATAACACGAGAAAGAACCTCATTGGTTCTAGCAGAAGCTCAAACGTGATGCGTAACATGAGATTGAACCTCACTGGTTCTTGCTGAAGCTCAAACGTGATGTGTAACACGAGAATGAACCTCATTGGTTCTTGGTGAAGCTCAAACGTGCTGCGTAACACTAGAATGAACCTCATTGGTTCTTGAGGAAGCTCAAACGTGATGTGTAACACGAGAATGAACCTCATTGGTTCTTGCTGAAGCTCAAACAATCTGTGTAACAGGAGAATGAACCTCATTGGTTCTTGCTGAAGCTCGAACGTGCTGCGTAACATGAGAATGAACCTCATTGGTTCTTGCTGAAGCTCAAACGAGCTGCGTAACACGAGAATGAACCTCATTGGTTCTTGCTGAAGCTCAAACGTGCTGCGTAACACGAGAATGAACCTCATTGGTTTTTGCTGAAGCTCAAACGTGCTGCGTAACATGAGAATGAACCACATTGGTTCTTGCCGAAGCTCAAGCGTGCTGCGTAACATGAGAATGAACCTCAATGGTTCTTGCAGAAGCTCAAACGTGCTGCGTAACACGAGAATGAACCTCATTAGTTCTTGCAGAAGCTCAAACGTGCTGCCTAACACGAGAATGAACCTCATTGGTTCTTGCTGAAGCTCAAACGTGCTGCGTAACACGAGAATTAACCTCATTGGTTCTTGCTGAAGCTCAAACGTGCTGCGTAACACGAGAATTAACCTCATTGGTTCTTGCTGAAGCTCAAACGTGCTGCGTAACATGAGAATGAACCTCATTGGTTCTTGCAGAAGCTCAGACGTGCTGCGTAACACGAGAATGAACCTCATTGGTTCTTGCAGAAGCTCAAACGTTATGTGTAACACGAGATTGAACCTCACTGGTTCTTGCTGAAGCTCAAACGTGATGTGTAACATGAGAAGTAACCTCATTGGTTCTTGCAGAAGCTCAAACGTGATGCGTAACACGAGATTGAACCTCATTGGTTCTTGCAGAAGCTCAAACGTGATGCGTAACACGAGATTGAACCTCATTGGTTCTTGCAGAAGCTCAAACGTGCTGCATAACACGAGAAAGAACCTCATTGGTTCCTACAGAAGCTCAAACGTGATGCGTAACACGAGATTGAACCTCACTGGTTCTTGCTGAAGCTCAAACGTGATGTGTAACACGAGAATGAACCTCATTGGTCCTTGGTGAAGCTCAAACGTGCTGCGTAACACTAGAATGAACCTCATTGGTTCTTGAGAAAGCGCAAATGTGATGTGTAACACAAGAATAAACCACATTGGTTCTTGCCGAAGCTCAAACGTGCTGCGTAACACGAGAATGAACCTCATTGGTTCTTGTTGAAGCTCAAACGTGCTGCGTAACACGAGAATTAACCTCATTGGTTCTTGCTGAAGCTCAAACGTGCTGCGTAACACGAGAATGAACCTCATTGGTTCTTGCAGAAACTCAGACGTGCTGCGTAACACGAGAAGGAACCTCATTGGTTCTTGCAGAAGCTCAAACGTGATGTGTAACACGAGATTGAACCTCACTGGTTCTTGCTGAAGCTCAAACGTGATGTGTAACACGAGAATGAACCTCACTGGTTCTTGCAGAAGCTCAAACGTGCTGCGTAACACGAGAATGAACCTCATTGGTTCCTGCTGAAGCTCAAACGTGCTGCTTAACACGAGAATGAACCTCATTGGTTCTTGCTGAAGCTCAAACGTGCTGCGTAACACGAGAATGAACCTCATTGGTTCTTGCAGAAGCTCAAACGTGCTGCGTAACACAAGAATGAACCTCACTGGTTCTTGCAGAAGCTCAAACTTGCTGCGTAACACGAGAATGAACCTCATTTTGTTCTTGAGGAAGCTCAAACGTGATGCGTAACACAATAATGAACCTCATTGGTTCCTGCAGAAGCTCAAACGTGCTGCGTAACACGAGAATGAACCTCATTGGTTCTTGCTGAAGCTCAAACGTGCTGCGTAACACGAGAATGAACCTCATTTGGTTCTTGAGGAAGCTCAAACGTGATGCGTAACACAATATTGAACCTCATTGGTTCTTGCTGAAGCTCAAACGTGCTGCGTAACACGAGAATGAACCTCATTGGTTCCTGCTGAAGCTCAAACGTGCTGCGTAACACAATAATGAACCTCATTGGTTCCTGCAGAAGCTCAAACGTGCTGCATAACACGAGAATGAACCTCATTGGTTCTTGCAGATGCTGAAACGTGCTGCGTAACACAATAATGAACCTCATTGGTTCCTGCTGAAGCTCAAACATGATGCGTAACAATAATGAACCTCATTGGTTCCTGCAGAAGCTCAAACGTGATGCGTAACACGCGAATGAACCTCATTTGGTTCTTGCAGAAGCTCAAACGTGATGCGTAACAATAATGAACCTCATTGGTTCCTGCTGAAGCTCAAACGTGCTGCGTAACACGAGAATGAACCTCATTGGTTCTTGCTGAAGCTCAAACGTGATGCGTAACACAATAATGAACCTCATTGGTTCCTGCTGAAGCTCAAACGTGCTGCGTAACACGAGAATTAACCTCATTGGTTCTTGCTGAAGCTCAAACGTGCTGCGTAACACGAGAATTAACCTCATTGGTTCTTGCTGAAGCTTAAACGAGCTGCGTAACACGAGAATTAACCTCATTGGTTCATGCAGAAGCTCAAACGTGATGCGTAACACGCAAATGAACCTCATTTGGTTCTTGCAGAAGTTCAAACGTGACGCGTAACACAGTAATTAACCTCATTGGTTCCTGCAGAAGCTCAAACGTGATGTGTAACACAAGAATGAACCTTATTGGTTCCTGCAGAAGCTCAAACGTGATGCGTAACACTAGAATGAACCTCATTGGTTCTTGCAGAAGCTCAAACGTGATGCGTAACACTAGAATGAACCTCATTGGTTCTTGCTGAAGCTCAAACGTGCTTCGTAACATGAGAACGAACCTCATTGGTTCTTGAAGAATCTAAATTAAATCAAATTGAATAATTGAATAAAAGCCTAAATTAAATCTGTTCACATTATAAAGTGATCACGTCTCTTCAGACGTGTATATATAAAAAAAATTGGACAGACAAATGCAAGCAACAAACTCTAGTGCTCAAGGGGACGATAGAGGTATCTTCAAATGTCTGTGCAATTAATCTGGGTGTTACATTTTTCAAGAAGTTAGCAATACAAATGTTTAACTATACATTGAAATTTTTAGATTTAAAATATTAGACCAACAAATTTTCACCAAACTGTTGCTGAGTCATAATTACGGAGAAAATGTTACAGTGCCACTGGTGGCAATGCTGAGAATACAATGAATACTTCTAAATTGTACTCTGGTTTCAGTGCAGTTTCAATTCTCTGCATCTGAGAAACTGACCTTCAACGTGACAAAATTCCACTGGGCCTATGCATTGTTCCCCATTTTGAAACTTGAGGAATGGCAGTATAAGTAGACTTTCAGTTAACTCTCAAAATAAAAGAGTTATTTTGAACTCTTTTCAAAATCACACAAGAGCTATCCCAGGTGTTGTGTGATCTCAGAGTGGTGTTCTCCCTAGAGAACATCTTCTTTTTTGAGTCTTGTGGTCTACATTACATGCATCACTCTTTTCAGAGCAGCAAGAATTGGAGTAACAATACACTGAAACCCATTATAGAAATTCAAATAACAAGATTAAAAGATTGAGGACACCAAGGACTTTGCTTTGTATTGGCAATTTTATTTGTTCTTCCTTTCATGCTTATCTAACTAAACTTTTATCCTTTTCTTTCCATGCACACCTACAGTTCCCTGCTCCCCATCCAATCTGATGCTATACCGGGAGTGCAGCAGCAATGTCATTGTTTTTTCCTGGACTCCAAATAATTACTCAGCTTACTACCTTGCGAGGGCCGTTGACTCCAACAACAAAATAATGGAATGTATGACCAGAGACACATCCTGCTTCTTTACCGACACCACATGTGGACTCCTTTACACCTTCACAGTCTCTGGTCTATCATCGTTGGTTGGAGAGCAGTGTACCACCGCAACCAGTTCATCCATACAAATACGAACCGGTAACAATAAATATTTTCTGTCAAATTGTAAATGTTTATCTTGACTGTAGGCTTAAGTAAGCCTAAATCTTGACTTTAGGCTTGACTAAACTCACATTATAACACTTATTTAACTTTAATCTCACTCCTCAGCACCCTGTCCAACAAGGAACATGCAGTCATCAACAAACTGTCAGACAGGCCTTCTGACCAGCAGCTGGGAAGGTGCAGAGGGAGCAACGAGTTACATAGTAGAGGCTTTTGGTAACATTGATAACCAGAGCCACTATATGTGTAGCTCAGTGACACACAACTGCACAATCCCTGGCATTCACTGTGGGGAGAGTCTCACCATGATAATCACCGCTGCTGACGATGAGTGCTCCAGTGTTCTGTCTCTGGGAGAAGTAGGCCATACACGTAAGTGACATCGCCCCCTGGTGGACAAACAATATGAGCACATGCACACAATTAGTCTATCAGAGCAAAACAAAAAATAATGAATTAGTGAAATAGGTGATACAGTGGCTCAGTGGATATCACTGCGACCTCACATCAAGAAGGTCCCTGGTTTTACATTAAAGAATCAATACGACAAGTGGTTCTTGGAAGCTATAAATTACATTTTGCCAACTTGCACCAAACTTAGTCACTGAATTAGACTGCCCTCCATAATTTCAACCACATACCTTCTCCCGCAACCCTGTCCTCCAAAGAAATGCAAGCAAACCTGAATGTGGAAAAATTTGCTGTTTATGTGACAATTTCCACATGCTTTAAATATTCTTATGCTGTTGTTTATGTTTTTGTGTTTTTTTTTATTTTTTTTTATCCAGCCCCCTGCGTACCTCAAAATGTGACCGCAGTGATGGACTGCAGCTCAAATTCCATCAGTTTGAGATGGCAGGCCTCCTTAGGTGCTTTCGTATACATTGCCACGGTGGTGGATCAGTTCGGGACTGTTCACACTTGTATATCAATGGATCCAAATTGCCAGATAACTGGGCTTAGCTGTGGAACCATGTACAGTGCTTTTGTGATCGCATCCAACTTCATATGCAACAGCTCCTTAAGCTCCACCATCAGTGTAGAAACAGGTACACACATGCAGATATACAAGAGTGTAATTATCGTGACGTCTGACATCTCATAACCAACTCCTTGCCCCCTCTTTCAGCTCCCTGCCCCCCTGGGGATGTACAAGCTCTGCTGGACTGTCAAGAGAACCAGGCGTTGGTGAGCTGGCTCGGATCTCGGGATATGATATCCTTCACTGCCACCATGGAGGACCAGGTCGGTGGTCTTCTCAGCTGCAGCACCACTGCCAGCAGCTGCCGTATCCCCAACCTGAAGTGCGGCCAAGCTTACGCCGTTAGTGTCATTCACCATGATGGAATCTGTCCCAGTATGCCTTCCCAAGCCATACAAATGAAGTCTGGTAAGGGAGGTTTAGTGCTCTTCGCTTCTGTTATAGGGTTTTCAAGGTGCATTCACACTTATAACAAATAAAATCACCGGAGGTCACCAGTCTCTGCTGTTGGTTTCTAGACGGTGTTCTTTCTCAACTGTTTATTATTAATGATTTATCTGTGCGCATCATTATTTTTAACTTAATTGGTTATTTTTTTAATTCATATTGTTTTTGACGTGAATAAGCTTTAAATAAATGTAAACAAAAGTAAATTATACTGCACGATGGCAGCATAAAAAACGTAGCTTATTATACTGCACATAAGGTTATTATATTACCTTATTATACTGCACATAAGGTTATTATATTACCTTATTATACTGCACATAAGGTTGTACAATCAGAAGTAATTCCAGTGCTATTCTTTTAAACAGTCTATTCATCAAAGAATCTTGAAAAAAAAGGTAACATTTTATTTTACAGTGTCCTTGTTACATGTACTTACCATATTAATAACAGTAAATTATGCATAATTACATGCAACTAACCCTCAACCAACCCTAATCCTACCCTGACACTATAGTAGGTACATGTAGTTAATATATATCACTCAGTACTTAAATATATAATTACACTGTAACAATGACACCTTAAAATAAAGTGTAACCCCCCCAAAAAATCTACAAAAATATAAAGTAGCACAACTCTTTAACATTGATAGCAATCAGAAATGTTTTTTGAGCATCAAATCAGCATGCTCTCTGAAGGACCTTGTGACACCGAAGACTGAAGAGTAATGATGCTGAAAATTCAGCTTTGTTTAGGCTACAGGAATAAATAATATTTTTTCAATATACTGTATTTGTCACATTCACTCTAAGGGATGAATAAATGAGACAAAGTAATTCCAATATAAATGTAGTTTATAGTCCAAGTGATGAAACACAAATGAAACAGTGTGCAAGGACAAACAATACCGGACAAAGAACTGAATGCAAAGAGGAACTTAAATACACAGTGATAATGAACTAAATACAGACTGGTGTGCTTGTTAAATGAATGTCCACGAAAACTGATTAGTGGCGGGAAATTAGAACAAAGGAAACAGATAATTGAAGAGAAACAAACTAAAAGTCCAAGAAAATGAAACTAAAGCTAAAGTGAACATAATGGTGACAATATATTTACATAACAACAGTTCTTTAAAATGACAATAATATTTCACAATATTGTTGTTTTACTGTCATTTTGATCTAATAATTGCAGCCTTGGTAAGCAGAATAAACTTTCAAAAACATTTAAAAAAAAATCGTTAAAACGTAAAAAAACAGATCCCAAGGTGTTAAACGTTAGAACAACGTTCTATCAGACAACGGAATGAATATGAATATGTTAACCAGCAGTCCAATAAGTCACTAGATTTGTCATTAGTCGCTTTAAAAAAAAGGTCACTAAAGGAGTCTAAAAAGTCAATAATCTGGTGAAAAAGTCCCTAAGGTAGCAAGACTGGTCAGCAGTGAGTTTAGCTCCAACCCAAATCAAACATACTGGAACAAACTAATCAAAGTCTTCAGAATATCTAGAAAGATAAAGGCAGACAAGTTTGATCAGTTTTGGAGCTAAACTCTGCAGGACAGTGGAAACCCCTGACCCCCAGCATTGTGAAACTGTGCATGGACAAGCACCCTCAAAACTTATTTTTTTTAATTAATAACATTAAATTAACTTTACTTAACCAAATACCTTCTCTGGCCAGATATCTGAAGAACTTTCAAACTCCTTCCATACCAGATAATAAAGCTAAAATGATCTCTCCACAGTGCCGTGTGGTCCAACACATGTTCGGGGTGAGGTACAGTGCCTCTCAGGGGTTCTCTCAATGAGCTGGGACAGGACAGAAGCTGCTGAAGGTTATATTGCCACTGTGGTCTCCACGAGCACTGGAGGACTGGTTTACTGTAACTCCACCATGCCTGCCTGTAACGTGAGCAATCTTCAGTGCGGTGATGCGTACTCTGTGCAGGTCAGGTCGTACAACGGCTCCTGTCTGAGCATGCTCAGTGAACCTTTAGTGATTAGAGAAGGTGAGGCACTGGTACACTCTCAAAACATTAGTTTCATATTGTCATTTGACTTCAGTGTGCCATTTGAGTGTTATTCTAATGCTTTCTACCCTGCCCCGCTAGTGCCATGTGTGCCTACTAATGTGACGGCTCAACGGACCTGTGGCAACAGCTCAGTGGACGTATCATGGCTTGCAAGCCATGGTGCTCAGTCCTATGTTGCTGTGGCTGTGGGTGAAAGTGGGCACCGTACCAGTTGTTCCTCCAACACCACGACATGCAGCATGCTTGACCTGCACTGTAGCAGTGTGTACTCCATCAGCTTGATGGCTGTAGACAGCAACTGCTCCAGCCTGGAGAGTCAGAGCGTGACCCTGCGCACAGGTGAGGGGTGTCTGATTTACAACACATTGTTCTTTTGAAGGATTCTTATGAACCAGTAGCCTGGTTGACACCAGACCCTTCTCAGTCGTAACTGAGAGTGGGTCTGGGGAAGCTTCATCCAGTTATCTATCTATCTATCTATCTATCTATCTATCTATCTATCTATCTATCTATCTATCTATCTATCTATCTATCTATCCATCCATCCATCCATCCATCCATCCATCCATCCATCCATCCATCCATCCATCCATCCATCCATCCATCCATCCATCCATCCATCCATCCATCCATCCATCCATCCATCCATCCATCCATCCATCCATCCATCCATCCATCCATAAAATAAGTACTAAAATTCTAATATGTGACCCTGGATCACAAAACCAGTCACATGTCGCACGGGTATTTTTGTGGCAATAGCCAACAATACATTGTATGGGTCAAAATGATCGATTTTTCTTTTATGCCAAAAATCATTAGGATATTAAGTAAAGATCACTTTCCATGAAGATATTTTGTACATTTCCTACCGTGAATGCAGCACAATCGCCAACATAAATGGACAACTTTAAAGGAGATTTTCTCAATTTATTCAGCTTTCATGTGATGTATAAATCTCAATTTCAAAAAATTAAAAAATAATACTAAAATATTGGTTTCAATAGGTTTTTTTTCACAGTGTGTAACGTACGGACAGAGGCAGTCGGATCCATGTGCAGCACTTTATTTCAACTCACACACAAGCAGACATAAACTCCGGCATACAGTTAAACAAGGGGCAATCCAGTAACTCGTGGTGATAACAGGCTTAGGTCGAGGCAGGCAGCACAGGTTCATAAACAGTCCAGGAAGCAGGCAAGGGTCAAGAGTCCTGGGAAACACAGAATACTAAAACAGGGAAGAATGCTCAGAGATGTACGCTTACAGTGTGACAAGACTTCGCAAAGGACACAGGGAGGATCACTCAGGCGTAAATAAGGAACTCAATAACCAATAATCAAACACAACTGAAACATAATTAAACATAATGGGCCCTATTTTAACTATCTGAAACGCAAGTGTCAAAGCGCAAAGCGCAAGTAACTTTGTGGGCGGGTCTTGGCGCTGTTGCTATTTTCCCGGCGGGATAAATGACTCTTGCGCCAGGCGCAAATCTAAAATGGGTTGGTCTGAAGAGCTTCATTATTCATAGGTGTGGTTTGGGCGTAACGTGAAATAAACCAATCAGAGCGTCATCTCACATTCCCTTTAAGAGCAGGCGCGCTTGTTCTAAAGCGGATTCCTATTATAACGGCGGATTTGCCAGGCACGCGTGACCTGCTACCCTCCCCTCAAAATCTGATAGAGTGGTATGGAGAAGATCCCGCCTGTTCCCTGTGTCAAGTACCTGCATCCCTAAGGCACATTCTATCAGGGTGTACTACAAGTCTCACCCAAGGACGCTATACTTGGCGGCATAACCAAGCACTCAGAGAACTGGCATCAATACTGGAACAGAAACGAACTACAACAAACAATCTCCCACAAACATCGGCAGGAGAGGTCAGCTTCACAAATTTCGTACCAGCTGGCCAACATAAAGAGCATAGTACAACACCTAAGGATGCAAGCATCCTGCAGTCAGCGCGGGATTGGAAATTGTAAGTGGACCTTGATAAGAAGCTTGTGTTTCCCCCAGAAATAGTGGCAACAACACTCCGGCCAGACATGGTCCTGTAGTCTCCAACAACAAAGTTAGCATATGTTATGGAATTAACAGTACCATGGGAAGATGGGGTTGAAGAGGCTTATGAGAGGAAAAAGAACAAAACATCCCAAAACGGCTGGAAGACCAGTATCTTCCCAGTAGAGGTGGGATGCAGGGGATTTGTTGCCACATCTACCACCAGTTTTCTGAGGAAAATAGGGGTGAAGGGTTGATCTCTCCAACAGGCCATCAAGTCCATGTCAAGTGCTGCCGAAAAAAGCAGTAACTGGCTCTGAATCAAGCGTAAGGACCCCAACTGGGCAGCAAGGTAGAGATGGTATGCGGTCAGGCTTAGGCCCGACTCAGGGAGAAGGACGCCTCTGCCATGCAGAGTCAATCAGGGATATGGAGGGTATGGCATGGAGGGGGTGTACCTGGGACGCTGGGTACACTGTTGAGCCTTCTGGAAACGTTGTGGGCTTCAATCAACGAAACGTCGATGAAGCAGGGTGCCCACCTGAAGACCCCAATGACATACCTTACCCTCCTTTTTCACAACTCCACACAGACTGATACTGTCAAGAGTTTCCTACTAAGGGGGATTGAAACATCTAGTTCTATTAGCTTTAATAAAAAACTATGTCTATGCACATTCAAAGTGTAGTCTTTCACATATGAATATGACAATATTTTTTTAGCATTTTTAAAATGACTTTTAGTTTTAAATTCTAACTGATGATTTAATACAAATGTAAAAATGTCTATGTATATGTACAAAAAGTATATGTACAAAATATCAAAAATTAGTGGCTTTTATAATATAGGGTGCAAAAATCTTGATGTAAAAGGCATTTAAAAAACTGACACCTGACTCACTCAAATGTATCAATTTTCTCTTTCCTCTCTTTCTCCTGTTCAATAGTTCCCTGCCCACCAACTGACGTCCAGAGCACGGTGAACTGTAGCACCAACTCCGCCACTCTGTCCTGGACCGCCAGTCTTAACGCTGTGTCCTACAGAGGCAGGGCATTAGGCAGAGATGGCCATAATGTGACGTGTGATGGCAGAGCTCCATGGTGCCAGTTAAACGGCCTGCACTGTGGACAGGAGTATGTGTTTGTCGTAACTGCTTCTGACGGTCTATGTGAAAGTCCAAACAGCGTGGAGTACAGACATGAGACAGGTAAAACAAACAAACTCGGATTGTCTTTATCTTTCACTTGTTTCTCTCTGGAGCAGCTAAATGTCAAACCTCCAGAGAACCACCTGTTTAAAACAAACGCCGAAACAGAGGAGAGTCTGCGAACGGCAGCAGAGCGCGTAATAAAACCAGAATCAACATTGGCTTGGCTTTTCGGAGTTTGAAATGTTGTAAAAGCGACACAGAGATGAAGCCGTTTTTATTACTCGATCGATGAGAAAAGTATTTTATTGAACAGGTAAATTGCCATATATGAGCCATATAAGTTCCTTGTAAAGCATTATCTATTGTGAAGGCTCAGTTCATTAAGGTTGTTGTAGCGCTGTGCTGGAATTTATTTTCAAGAAAGTACCGTACTATTAATGGTTAAAGCTACAGTAACGTCTTCAGCTAGTCAGCTTGAGATCCTTTCCATCTAAACTGGTAATATCTCTTAAGCCTAGAAGGGAATGTTTTATGAGCATCAGAATAACTATATTAATCTGCACAGTCAAGCAGAGCCGAAGCACAACCAAAACAATGTTCTTCCGCAAATGCATGTAGTTTTGTTTTTAACCGCTAGAGGGCCAAAAGGTGCACCTTTAAATGTACTTAAAGAGAGTATACTTTCATGACTGTTTCATAATGACACATAAGTGCACTTTTATAGCTTGTCATAATGACTAATTAAAAAGTCTGTGTAATTGTACATTTTAAATCATTGTATTTTAATAATCTTGTGTCGTGCTTTAAAGTACAATAATTCTGATTTGTATATGTATTTGTATATTTGTATATGTACAAACCATATTCATTTTAATTGTAGTGAGTTATTCAGCATTACATTTAAACTTCAAATGTACTAAATTGCAACATCGTTACAAATGTGTAATTACAAAAATATGTTTAAATACATGACATACAAGTCATGTATTTATAGAAATTACTTTAAAGTACATTTTAGTTTGCCATTCATTCTTGTCAGTACATGCAACAGTACCCATATTTTACATTATGTTACATTTAAATATGCAATTAAGAAGGTCAAAAACACTCTTCAGTTCAACTAATTGCATTTAATAAATGTAAACATTAATAAATATAATTTAATTGTAAATAACATACAATTAAGTGTCCAAAAACATTACATTCAGTTCACACATAAATATATTCTTTTAGAATATATTATTTGTGCAATAAATACGCTTTTTAATGCTAAAGTGTTCTTCTTTTTCACAAGGGCAAATTGTAAGAAGTGGAAAAGTAGTAACTTGATGAGCTAAGACTAAATAATCTGAGTTCCGGTTAAATAAAAGTTTAATTAAGTTGTCTCACAGATTTCCATTGTACTGCAAGTACATAACATTTTCTGTGGCAATCACCAGCATTATTTTGAAACCAGAGCATTACATAAATCTCTCTCTCTCTCTCTCTCTCTCTCTCTCTCTCTCTCTCTCTCTCTCTCTCTCTCTCTCTCTCTCTCTCTCTCTCTCTCTCTCTCTCTCTCTCTCTCTCTCTCTCTCTCTCTCTCTCTATCTCTCTCTCTCTCTCTCTCTCTCTCACTCCTCATGCGTTGTTTTCCAGCACCGTGTGCCCCTCAGAATGTGACCAGATTCCTGGACTGCGCCTCTAACAGCCTGAACGTAAGCTGGGCTCTTGGTCTCCGAGCTCTAAACTACACCGTCCTCACCAGGACTACAGATGGCGCTGTGCTCAGCTGTACCACAACGGCCTCCAGTTGTATCGTCACTGGCCTGCAGTGCGGTCAGAACTACACCGCGGTCATCACAGCAACCAATGGAGAGTGTCAAGGGCAAGAGAGCGTAACCCGTCCTGTCCAAACAGGTGAGATCAGATCACATGACAGAAGAGCGAAACCTTCCAAAGTCATCTTTCACCCCTCAAAAACTAAGAGAAAAATGACACATAAGAAATCCTCCCTGTCTCTCTTCTGGCAGTGCCGTGCATTCCCACATCGGTCCACGCCAGCGTGGAGTGTGCGAGTAACACGGTGAAGGCATCATGGGGTCCAGCAGCAGGAGCTGTGTCCTACATCAGTGTTCTGACCGGCCCAGGCTATTACAGAGAATCCTGCACGACCTCTGACCTCTCCTGCTCCTTCAGGGGCCTGACCTGTGCGCAGACCTACACCCTAAATGTCATCTCTCAAGACACCCAATGCAACAGCTTAGTCAGTCCCAACGTCTCTGTGACAACAGGTAGGAATTACAACCCAGAGCGGCTCTGGACATTTGAGCAAAAGCACAAATGTTACTGGTTGGCCAGTTTTCTTTGCAGTGCCATGTAAAAGCCGTTCATTCGAATATACTTGTTTACTGCATCAAATTTTCGCACCGAATATTCACTTTGGTGTGAACAGGCCTTTAATAACTAACCTTTAAAATACATTAAAATATTAAAATGCAGATTTGAAACTAAAAGTTGACTGTTAGCCATCAGCATGTTGCTAAAGCTAACAATGCAATAGTTAGTAATTAATTAAATTGATCTATTTTTACAGATACGTTCTGGCGGTTTAGATATTTTTCTCATTCTGGTGTTGTCTTCTCTGGCAAGGATACAGGCAACACCGCCTTCGAATTTGACCAAAAGATGCTTAGAAGGCAACATCATTATGCATATACAGCATGTCTAGGTAGGCAGAAATAAAGCTTTGGACTAACCTTTGACCTTTTCCAGCTCCCTGCGACCCTGAGAGCGTGACTGCAGTGCTCAACTGTGACGCGCGTACAGTGAATGTGTCATGGCATGCTGGCGCTGGTGCCACCAGGTACACCGTCCTAGCACAAACACAGAATCAGAGCATTCCTTCCACTTCCTGTCATTCCTCGGCCACTTCCTGTGAGCTCGCGCAGCTCCAGTGCGGGGAGGTTTTCAATGTCACAGTGTTTGCTGATAATGGAGCCTGCAACAGCTCGGCTCGGGCCAGCACTACACTGGAGACGGGTACGGAGAGTTTATAGTCCAGTTTAGAGCGGTTAACTAAATTTAATTTAGCCTGATCTTGACTTAATTTCCCTTCGTTTCTCTTCCTGTGTATTGTCTCAGCGCCGTGTGCTCCGACAATGAGGTCTCCTCCTTCACTGAATTGCAGAAGTAATTTGGCCCTGGTGTCTTGGGCGGAGGACCCGGATGCTGTGAGGGTCCGTGTCAATGCCACCTCTGTCCTGGGACACACTGCCACCTGCAGCTCTTCGGCAAACAACTGTTCCTTGGCTGCCTTACTGTGTGGCCAGACGTACAGTGTGTACGGTACAGCCCAGGGCCCTCAGTGTGAGAGCACACCTAGTGCTCCCTTCAGTATTATCACAGGTAAATACACCACATATTCATCATTCAGCACCACATGAGTCTGACTTTTTAAAACTGCATGTACTGCATGGTGGTTAATTCTGGCAGAAGTTACCAAAACAGCTGAAATAGATATAGCACCTTTAAATTCTCCATCATTTTTTGCAGAAAAAAAAAAATGGATTAGCGCATCAAAATGTTTACTGATATTGCTGATGGAACTGACGTCGACACAATCTTTTTTTAGTGCATACAGTCTATTTTAATTCTTCAAATGTTGCAAAAACTAATTTAGATTTTTTTTTTCTAGAAAAAGAGCTTTAATGCAAATAAATGTGGTATCACATGACAAAATGACAATGTACCCCCATTCATAAATTGCTCCCATTAAAGCAAGGGTACTTTCAATTTATTTGGACAAACACAAACTAAATGCTGAAATTTTTTTACTGGATTAGTAATTTCATGGTCCTATGAACTCCACATTGCATGTTACAGTTCAATTAACCCAGGTTTTTTCAGGGCCGCTTTTCTCGTAGAGATTAAAAATGGTTCAAAGGACGATTTTTTTTTTTTTGCAGAGCTTAATAGAAAATCAGAAATCTATAGTCATGTTTTTTCTGTTGTGTAAATCTATAGACCTATACCTACAGATTATTTATTACTTATTAAAATATCTGAGACATTTCATTTAATTTGAGTAAAATATAATTAATTTGAACATATAGCTGACAATGACAATATAGCAAAAAATCATTTTGTTACACTTTGTTTTAAGGTGCCCTTATTACAGTGTAATTACACAATTAAGCACTGAGTAATTTACTGGTATAACTACAGTAGGTACATGCAAGGTGCAACACGGGCACTGACAATAAAGTGTTACAACAGTATTTAAAATATTACGGTGGCTGAATGGTTGATACAATATTTACATATTTTATTTAATGAAAAATTAACTGACAATTGAATTGAAAGTCAACTGTCTACAATGGAAGCTTGTTTCTGCCACAGAATAAAAAATAAAAAAGGTAATTGCATCTTTTTATCTCACAATTCTGACTGTTTTTTCCTCAGAATTGCACAATATAAACATAAATTCAGAAGTGCGTGATAAAAAGTCTATATTTAAAAAGATATACAGTACCAGTCAAAAGTTTGGAAACATTACTATTTTTAATGTTTTTGAAAGAAGTCTCTTATGTTCATCAAGCCTGCAGTTAAAAAAACAACAACAAAAAAACAGTAATATTATGAAATATTATTACAATTTAAAATAATGGTTCTCTTTTTTTAATATATTTTAAAATGCAATTTATTTTTGTGATGCAAAGCTGAATTTTCATCAGCAAGTACTCCAGTCTTTGGTGTCTTATGATCCTTCAGAAATCATTCTAATATGATAATTTGATACTCAGTTATTATCAATGATGGAAACAGTTGTGCGGTTTAATATATTTTTTTGGAATACTTTTTTCAGGATTCATTGATGAGTAAAACATTAACAGCATTTATTCATAAAAACAGCATTTATTCAAAATAAAAACATTTCTAACAATATAAATTGTTACCATCACCAATTTAACGCATCCTTGTTGAATTAAAGTACTAATTTCTTAAAAAAAAAATAGTTATTGTTCCCAAACTTTTGAACGGTAGTGTATATTGTTACAAAAGATTTCTATTCTAAATAAATACAGTTCTTTTTAACTTTTTATTCATCGAATAATCCTGAAAAAAGTATCTCAGGTTATAAAAAAATATTAAGCAGCACAACTGTTTCCAACATTGATCATAAATCATCATATTAGAATGATTTCTGAAGGATCATAAGACACCAAAGACTGGAGTACTTGCTGATAAAATTCAGCTTTGCATCGCAAAAATAAATACATTTTAAAGTATATTAAAAAAGAGAACTATTATTTTAAATTGTAATAATATTTCATAATATTACTGTTTTTTTGTTGTTGTTGTTGTTGTTGTTGTTGTTGTTGTTGTTGTTGTTTTTTAACTGCAGGCTTGATGAGCATAAGAGACTTCTTTCAAAAACATTAAAAATAGTAACGTTTCCAAACTTTTGACTGGTACTCTATAGATGTGTCTATAAAATCTAAAGTTTATATCTCGCAATTCTGAATTTATAACTCGCAATTGTATAAAGCGGCATTATAAAGTCTGAATTTTGAGATATAAACTTCTGAAAAAAGTCAGTCTTTTTTTCTCCTCAGAATTTAACTATAACTCGCAACCAGAATTGTGAGATATAAACTTGCAATTGCGAGGGACAAAGTTTATATCTTGCAAAAAATCTAGCAACTTTATAACTCGCAATTGTGAGTAAAAAAGTCAGAATTGTGACATAAAAAGTTGTAACTATCTTTTAAATTGTTTTAATCCGTGGCGGAAACAAGCTTCTTTAGTCGGCATTATTGACAGACTTATAAATCAGCCAGGCCCATTTAGACTTTAATATTCTTTTATAGTCTCAACATAAACATGTAGAGTGAGTGAAACTGCTGTTCTGTCACTGTTTGCCAGCGCCCTGCAGCCCTGCTGAAGTGAGCGCCAACTACAGCTGCGGCACCAGCACGGCTCTGCTGAGCTGGACCGAGAGCCTGGGCCGAGAGAGCTTCTATGTGCATGTGGAGACCAGCGCTCACTCAGACTCCTGCAGCACAGCCCAAACCAACTGCTCCATCAACTCGCTGAGGTGCGGGAGTCTTTATAATGTCTCTGTGGATTCAGTGTCTGGACGCTGCAACAGCAGCAGCGCAGCTCACACACAACTGCAAACAGGTGATCACACATTTAAACACACCACTCATGCAGGAAACATTTGCAAAATCTTCTTCTGAGGATTTACCTTTACCTTGTTTTACTTGCTTTTCAAGGTTACTTGCACCAAAAACAGTATTTTTTTTTTCATAACCATCTTCCACCCTCTTTATGATCCTTATAATTAAATAGGCCTTTTTTTGCTGCTGTACATTTCTTTGAATGTTCTCTTATTGCATATTTCATTTAAGTAAATACTCTATAGATGATGTTCTGAAAAAATATTTGATAGAAGACAATAATGCCACTTCTCTTTCTCTCAGCCCCTTGTGCCCCACAGAATGTGACTGTAAGACTACAGTGCTCTAACAACACCGCCTTTGTGTCCTGGGTGGGCAGTCCTGGAGCCGTGGCCTATAACGTCACTGCTGTTGGCCGCGATGGTGATGTCAGGCACAGTATCGTCACTGGCACCAGCTGTCAACTACCCAACATGCACTGTTCTCAGACCTATGATATTGTAATCACACCGTTCTCTGAAACGTGTGCTGGATTCCCTACCACTCCCTACACTTTCAGTGCAGGTGTGTATTAGCTGTTACCCATTAAGGTATGCCCAACTGTGAGCTACGAGGTTGTTAATCCATGGTATTTGCTTCTGCTGAAGCCGTTAGCCCGCATTATTTCAGCTTAATTTTTTTTAATAATCGTGTTTAACAGCATAAATTATGGTGATAAAACTACATCACCCATGATGCTGTACAGAAGATTACACCAATCAGAGAGTCGAAGAAAGCAACATGGGTCAAAAGATCTCTTTAGCTCCGCCCACTCCCATGAAGCACTGTGAATGACGTAATCGAAGACGATCTCTTTACACTCTCAAAATACTGAAATGTTTGTATATATATGCATATCTTGCAATTATCGTAACATATTGTTTTTATACATATAATCAACATTTCTAAATGAGTAATTTTATATTTCACCATGATTTTTAATTCGATTATGCTGTTTGCAATACTTCATGGGATTTTAGTTCTTTCCCTCACTAAAACCTTGGGTCTTGTACCTTTGTCTTTTTGTTCAATTAAAATTGAATTTTTTGCTTTAAATCAAAGTTTGTAGTTTTGTAATTCTCATAGCTGATTGGCTTGGTTAATGGCTTATAACTGTTTAATGAAAACTATTTTAAATTCCCTTATGTGTGATTACAATTTATGAAAAGAAAAATACTTCCGGAACCAGTGCCACTGAAAAAGAGGGCGGGCACTAATGCACTCTATTAGATAAACTAGTATTATGTAACAAACTTAAAAAGTAGGTCGTTTTAAACACATCAAAAATGTACAGTCCATGTCTCACCTGCGTCCAACGATAAAACATCATAAATCTGTAAATTAATTGTAGAATCTTTTTTTAAAATAATTATTAATCTATTTTAATTACCAAGCAAACAAACAAGTTACCATATGATTTTTTTAACTATCACAAAGATGGAACATTAGATATATTGTTTGTGCCATCCAGGAAGTGACATGATTTGGACTAACAGCATTTTAAAAAAAAAAACAGTAAATTATATATCTCCATTTTCTCTATTTAGTGCGAGCCACTACTGAGTGACAGCTTGATTTAGGCTGAATCTACTACCTTGTGGATGAACAACATTTTCGGATCAGTGCTTACTAATCATTTACTAATCATCTGATGGATTTTTAACAGTTGTGCACCCTATCTGTGAAAAGTTCCTGTTACAAAGCACGCACTAAGGGACTTTAGTTTAGTGACCGTGAATTTGTTACATTGGGGACTAAGAAAAACATTTTCTTCCCTAAAAACCCCCTTCAGGTTCTTGTCCTCCCAGTAGCGTTGAAGTTTCTCTACAATGCAGTGGTAATGTGGGACTTGTCAACTGGACTGCCGCCAGGAATGCTGAAATGTACATTGCCACGGCAAAGGGTTTGGATGGCCACACCCACACTTGCTCCTCCAATGGCACCAGCTGCACTTTCAGTGAACTTCACTGCGGTGAGAACTACACCGTTACTGTGTCTACAGTGGAACGGGGGTGCCAGAGTCAACCCAGCACACCTGTCAACCTGAGATCAGGTCAGGAGACTGGACACACAGTATTAAAAAATTTGTCTTATCCTTGTTTTCAAACATAGGCATTACACACAAATGAACATGTCTTAGCAATTTAAAATCTAACTGGTGTTTGATTTTGACCCAATTCCTCTTTCTTCTAGCTATCTGCCCACCTTTCAATCTGGTAGGTCGTACCAACTGCGCTACTAATGACATCAGCATCACATGGGACCCCAGCACAGCGTCTGGAGCCTCTTACTTCCTGTTCATCCGTCAGGTGAATGGGCTGAACTCCACCACCAGCACAGTGCAAACATCCCACGCTCTGACAGGGTTGCACTGTGGAATGAGCTTCATTGCTCAAGTGGCTGCTCAGGACAGCACCTGCACCAGTCCGTATGGAAGCCCAACAACGGTCTACACAGGTACAAATGTCATTACAACTCAGCATTGGTCTACTTACTGTATAGTATCAAATATGTTATGAATAACGTATGGTAAGCCAGATATTATGGCAAAATAATCCCAGACAGGATGAACAGGGTCTTGAATGGTCTGATTGTACATTATCGTGCTTTTTACATGGCAACCAAAAAAAAAAAAAACATGGGTTGCCTTGTGCACAGCTATGGCATAGCTGTGGCTCCAACGTAACAGCTTATATACATCTTTGGGTTGTTCTATTTCTTACAGATTTCTGCTCATTCTAAATCAGATACAGATAAAGTAGCACAGTAAAGATTATATTTATATATTTAGAACTTCTCAGTTTCTAAGCTATTTAATTGATCAATCACAGAACAGTGTTGAAAAATCTGTGCTACTGAATGTGTGTGTGTGCGTGACAATGCAGCATCGCATTAGTATAGAACGATTTACTTGCGTGTACAATAAGCTATTTAAAACATGTATTCAACCGATCAATTCTGAGCATCCAGATGGTATAATAAAACGTCTTGCGGAGCGCTCTCGGAGTATGCATTTGTTTGACATTTTAACTGTTGGAAATGGAGCATAAAAATGAACTTCAAAGATTTCTTATCCAGTTGAAAGACCCCTCTATAGGTCATGGTCAACGCCAAGTCTGCGTCAAGCTTAAAGCGTCATGACAGAGCATCACAGTCTGTGCAACCCCTACCACCAAGTGGTCCTACTTTCCTTGAAAGGGACTTTGTTTAGGGTTAGGAACCATGGAGTGATATGAGAGATAAGAAACTAGCACATTTATGTAGGAAATCACTTTCCTGGAACAACAGGAGTTTTCACATTGTTTCACTGCTCAGTTGCATTTTTTGCATAAAGTTAAATATCTGGACATGCCCCCTTTATGCCACCAATGGCTGCAGTCACAGAAAACCGCCAACTCTCATTGAAAAAGAATGTTGAAGAATTTTCAGAACTTTAATGAAGAAAATGAATGGAATATTAAATACGGTCACAGTACCAAGGCCGCTGAAAACGTGTATTGATCTGAGTCTCATCCATTGATCCACAGCTCCCTGTCCACCCAGTAGCCTGGCTGCTGCTGCCAGCTGTGGCACAAACAGGGGCACCATCAGCTGGCAGACTGGAGCAGGGGCGCAATCCTATACTGCCAATGTAGTGGGAAACAATGGACACACGGTTTCCTGTACATCCAACACCACTTCCTGTTCTGTGAAGCTCGAGTGTGGACTTAGATATACGGCCACTTTGGTTTCTGCGGTTGGCTTCTGCAACAGCACCGCTAACAACAGCATCCAGTTTGACTCAGGTAATTTAAAACATTAATCTACAATGTAACTGCCTTTTTTCTTTGGGCAAACTTGACAAAACATTTTCCTCTTTGTTTCACCTTCACAGCACTGTGCCTGCCAAGTAACGTGACAGCACAGTTAGATTGCAATGCTAACACGGTAGCTGTACATTGGGACCCCAGTGCAAACAACCCTGACTCCTATACAGCCCTGGCCATCGGTACGGATGGCACTCGGGTTTCCTGTAACACAAACTCAACTTCCTGTACCATTCAGAACCTGAGATGTGGCCGTACCTATAGCATTGCTGTGACAACATCCCAAATTAACTGTGGAATCATTGAGGGTTCAGACTACCATATCGAGACAGGTAAACTGACTAGATTAATCCTAACATTTCTAAACCAACTCCAAACCAAAAAAGCTGAATTACTCTAGCCCTCTATCATTTGTATCCCATCAGCCCCCTGCCAACCAAAGAGTCCATTTGTTCTAATGCAGTGCGGCACTAACATTGCTACGGTAACATGGGACAATAATGGGGCGGATCAGTTTGACATGGTGACTGCGCTCAACTTTACCGGTGATGCGACGGTGTGCAACAGCACAAAGAGATCTTGCACATTCACACAGCTAAACTGTGGAGAGTCATACACACTCAGTGTGGTTGGATTCCATGGAAACTGCACCAGTGAACCCAGCGAGAACTTCAGTCTTGACACAGGTGAGACAAAGCTGCACACAGGTTAGGGATAACTTTAGCCTGAGACTGATATTGCTAATAAAGAATGAGACCAATATAGCTGATAAAGAACCGATAATAAAGCAGTTTTGAAAATTTACAGAAAGAGTTTGTTATGGTTCCAAACTCTTCAACAAATATTTCTATTTAGTGGACGCCACATACCTTTTGCTATACTGCTTCATGAAAAATAATACAAATTCTGCCCATGTTTGTGGATCTGTGGCTTTCCTAACACACACTGCTGTTTCTCTCAGCTCCCTGTGTTCCCACTTACGTTGTGGCGACAACAGACTGTGAGACGTCCATCACCACTGTAACCTGGGATTCAGCACGGGGTGCCAGCAGTTACACTGTTCATGCCGTGAGTGCCTGGGCGAACAACAGAACATGTACCAACACAGATACAACCTGCTCTTTCCCAGACCTGGACTGTGGACAAAACTACACCATAACAGTCACAGCTGAAGATAGCAACTGTGTTAGCCTGACCAGTGCACCCACCACTGTCACAACAGGTACTGGTCTCAGACACTAAACTACTGTTAAACAGCCAGTTAAACAAGCAAGAACAGAGTGCACATTTAAAAACTAGTCATTATTCCACAATAAACATTTCAAAGTAGTACGCTTCATTGTTGACATTCTAATGGTGGAGAAATTTCACACAGCAGCTTTAACAAAACTACTACTGTTTGTATCCCCCTTTACTAGTCCCATGTCCACACTCCAATCTGAAATCAACTCTGGACTGCAGCACCGACACTGCTCTGATCTCATGGACGCCCGGTAGCGGCAATCTGATGTATAACGTTTCTGCCGACGGCTTTGATGTAAATCACAAAGTCAGCTGCCGTACATCTGGCTCCGCCTGCAATATCACCAACCTGTACTGTGGCAGCCGCTACCAAGTTAGTGTGAGCGAAGAAGGGCTCATCTGCCACAGCCAATCATATAACTGGATTGCTCTCAATTCAGGTAACAAACTCATAAGTCACTAGTTTATATGCTTGTGTATGGTTCATCAGTGTGCTGTTATAAAGAAAAAAGTTTGTCACCGTATACTTTCAGCTAAATTACACGGCCTCTCAAATAACTTTTCTTATGATGACATCACCATGGCCATGTGGGCTGTTGGTTAAAGTAATTGGTAACACTTTATTTTACAGTGTCATTGTTACATGTTACATGTAGTTACTATAGTAATAACTTTAAATTAAGCATAATTAATCCTAAACCAAACCAAACCCTAATCCTAACCCTATAGTAAGTACATGTAGTTACTTAATATTACTCCGTACTTAAATGTATAATTATAGTGTAACAAAGACACCTTAAAATAAAGTGTAACCAAGTAATTCTTGTTGAACCTGTTTCACTCAAAAATATGTCATATTACAGAAGTGAATTTGATTGTCAATTCCATTTTGATGTAGAATTTCTCCATGAAATTTTCTATACTTCATATAAAATGTTGACATTACTGATTAGCATGTTACTTTGATGTTCTTTTGCTTCTTCAGCACCATGTCCACCCACTCATGTATCCATCCAGTCATCCTGTGGCTCAGACACCGTGTCCGTTTCTTGGGAAGCCTCTCAGGGCTCAGTGTCCTACATGGCAGTTGCCGAGGGCAGCGGAGGTCATAGGGTGACCTGCGACACCACCCAGCAGACCTGCAATATTATCGGCCTGCAGTGTGGACAGACTTACCAAATTTATGTTTCTGGAGTGGATGGTGACTGTATTGGATCCAGGAGTGAAGTTCACATTCTTGAAACAGGTGAGACTTAAAGTCTCTTTTTGACATCCATTTGCAATATATAATGCATCTTAAGATCTATCAGAGCATATTAGCGTTTGCACATTGACACACTTGTAACCACCCAAAACACCCTAACACAGGCAAAACTCAACGTATAAATCACCTACTGCAGTCAGTGGTCTTAAATTACTATATTAAAGGCCTGAATACTCCAAGCCCACGATCAGACAAAGTCAGGTCATTGTTGAGCCCAGTTTTTGCGGTACGATCCATACCGTTGGCACTAGAAGACCATTGATGGCTTTTTGGCCAAGTCAGCATGTTGAATCAGCAGCAGAGCCCGATGGTACTGTAAGACAGATCACTCTGATTGGCTGTTCAGTTTAGGAAACTGAGGCCCTTTTTACACCTGGTATTAAGATGCGTTTTGGTTAATCGGATCACAAGTAGACGAGAGAGACACATTCATACCCATTTACACCTGGTCATTTTTGTCCATTTTCTATGACTTCTGTCCGGATTTCTTTGAGGAGAGGGTTTATGGGCAGGTAAATGTATGGTCTTTTTCTGATCTTTTGATCTACTGGATAAAATAAGCTTGAGCAATTTTCGCAGCAGCTTTCGTTTCATGGCTTGTGTGTTAGAAATCAGGAATGATGAGAAAACATTGTGCTTGTTATGTTTTTCATCTTCAAGCCAAAGTCTAACCAAGCCTCCCGTCTGGCTAGCACACTTTCCAACATGTTTACGCATTAGGTCAGTAGGTGGAGAGAAGACGGTCTTTTGTGGCTATTTGAATGCATTTGACCACATGAGTGTTTACACTACGAAAGCAATCCGGTCAAGTCTATTTTCGACTACCTCTGGAAGTCGTCGAAATTGGACAAGCTCAAAACTATTTAGACCTAATTTACAGCTGTATTTAGAGTCATCTGTTGTGCTCCGATCTACCAAAATGCATCTTAGTACCAGGTGTAAACAGGGCCAGAGAAGAAAAATGGAATTAAAGGGTTAGTTCACCCAAAAATGAAAATTCTGTCAGTAATTACTCACCCTCATGTTGTTCCAACCATGTAAGTCTTTCGTTCATCTTCGGAACACAAATTAAGATATTTTTGATGAAATCTGACATAATTTTTACTCCTCCATAGGCTTCCAGTGTGACCGAAACTCACCGGCCCAGAAAAGTTATTAAAAAGATCGTTAATATAGTCCAAGTAACTCCAGTGGCTCAATCTTAAGTTTATCATGCGACGAGAATACTTTTTGTGCGCAAAAACAAACAAAAATAACGACTTTATTCCACTTTTCATTTCCTTCTCTCTGGGCCTCGTAGTGTTTTTGCGCTGCGCGTCTGTGTTTCACGTCATCACGCAACACACACATGACCGGCGTCGGCCAATAGTGAGCCTACTTGGTGACGTGTAACACAGACGCGCTACGCATTGTGCGCAAAAACACTACGCGAACCAACTAGAGGCCCAGAGAGAAGGAAATGAAAAGTGGAATAAAGTCGTTATTTTTATTTGTTTTTGCGCACAGAAAGTATTCTCGTCGCTTGATATACTTAAGATTGAGCCACTGGAGTCACTTGGACTATATTAACGATCTCTTTAATAACTTTTCTGGGCCAGCAAGTTTCGGTCACATAGAAGCCTATGGAGGAGTGAAACATGGCTCAGATTTCATCAAAAATATCTTAATTTGTGTTCCGAAGATGAACGAAGGTCTTACGCGGTTGGAACAACATGAGGGTGAGTAATTACTGACAGAATTTTAATTTTTGGGTGAACTAACCCTTTAACTAAAGCAAGAAAACGACAAAGTCAAGAGGGCAAGAAGTCTCTTCTGGTTTCCCTTTTTTAATGATAAATACAGACTACTGACACCTGCTGGTATGGAGAGTTATTTCATGTCGCACATGCGCAGAATGTACGTCCTAGTTGGCTGTAGTGTTTGCGGTGTGTCCAACTAACAACTAACGTGAGGCGACACTGCAGTCAGATTCAAACGCTGCAAGTTCATTGATGTCGGATTGATATGTCTGGACCTTTAGGTGGGTGGTCCACTTGTAGTGACCTTTGACTTCTGTGTCCCCTTCAGCCCCTTGTGTGCCTCAGAATGTGCTGACTATCATTGAGTGTCCATCTACTGTTCTCAACATTACCTGGCAACAGACAGGACAAGCCCATCACTACCACACCACAGTGAGAAGCAGTGATGGACAAGTGCTGGGGTGTGACTCTAATGCAACCTTCTGCCAAGTACCTCACATTCTTTGTGGCCTGACTTACAACGTGACAGTGGCTGCCTATAGTCAAACCTGCAACAGTTCTCAAAGCTCTGTGCAGCATGTCACCTCAGGTACCTGTGAAAGATAACATATATAGTGTATAAGAATGTTTTGTATTTAATTGAATATTTGGATGTCTCTAACATATCTTTTCTGGATTCCTCAGCCCCCTGCCCACCAGATGATTTATTTGCAGTCTTGGACTGTAAATCAAACACTGTCTCTGTGTCCTGGAACTCTAGTGTGGATGGTGTCCTTTACATTGCAAAGGCCTTTTATTCCAATAACAACCACAATTACTACATGTGTAATACTACTAAGACCAGCTGTGACATCACTTTGACCTGTGGAAGAGATTATAATGTGACTGTAGTGCCAGTAAGGGATGGCTGCACTGGGGCAAATGCTCCGGTCCAGTATTTTATGGCAGGTTAGTCACATTTAATGCATCATATTTTTCCATAATTGAATATTAATTTGTTTATCTGTTTGTCTGTCACAAATTTCACTTTTGGGATGTGTGTTTGTGTATATAGCTCCTTGCACTCCCCTCATGTTGGGCGTCGAGATGGACTGCCTGTCTGATTCGGCTTGGCTGACATGGGAAGAGTCAGCAGGGACGGAGCTCTACATCGCCATGGCAACTGACAGTGATGGACAGGTGTACCAGTGCAACTCAACTGAAAACCAGTGTACAGTTGAACAGCTTCAATGTGGAAGATTCTACAACTTCAGTATCACTGCATCTAACAGTCAGTGCGACAGCCACTTGAGCAACACTATGGAATCTGAAACGGGTGAGAGACGGGAAGTTTTTCAGTGTAAAATATATAACATAATTGTCAGGGTTATGTTATGTTTTGTCTTTGTTTGATTCATCTTATTCACCTGTCCCTGATTAATTATCGCGTTAGCTTCTTTGTTTGCCCTTTTACTTAAGCCCTCAGTTTCTGTCAGTTCTTTGTCCTGGATTGTTTAGACTCCCATGTTTAACATCAATGTGTATGTGGTTGTGTTTCCTCTTAGTTACAGCTAGCCACCGTGACAATAATTCGATAATTATAATCCTGTCTCCTTTTCCCTTTCAGCCCCCTGTCCACCTCAGAATGTGGTCACGTCAGTGGGTTGTGACTCTGATATGGTGCGTGTGTTGTGGGATGAGAGTGTTGGCGCATTGAGCTACACTGCAACTTTGGAGCGTGCGGATGGAAATACCACCTGCTGCACGGCAAACGCCACTTCCTGTGAGGTCACTTCCCTTCCCTGCGGCCAGATGTACGTCCTGACGGTCACTGCTGAAGGACGGACATGCAACAGCTCTCAGAGCATTGAGGTCATCGTACGGTCAGGTAATACACACTGACCATTTAACCCTGTTACCAATGCTGCTTTAAGAAAATTAATACAAAAATAATCTAAATTTGATATATGTGTATAAATTATTTTTATTTACTGTAACTGTTACTGTAATTTGCGTGTTCATTAAATCTTTATTGGTAGAAAATCAATCAAACATCAGAGTAAACTCAATTGGTGTCCCAAATTATACTAACAGGATTGCAAAACTAATGAGAAAAAAAAAGATTATAGAAAGTCAAATGTGATAAAAGGCTAGGCACCTCTTTCCACTTACTCGAGACATTTTTATTCTTTTTTGAAGAGTTTGAAACTCTATTTTGTATCATCTTTGTGAAAAATGCTGTATAGCCTCTGGATGCTCTTTCAGTCATTAAGGTGTATTTCAACCCACAGTTCCCTGTGTCCCGGAGAGTCTGGTGTCCAGTACAAGCTGCAGTGATAACGTAGCCACCATGTCATGGATGAGCAATGAAGTCGGTGAGCTCTACATGGTCAGGGCCATCAGCGATGACGGGCTTCACTTCGACAGCTGCTCAGGGTTTGGTCAGTCATGTGATCTTACAATGCTGATGTGTGGTGTGCCATACACTGCCACAGTAATAGCACAAGACAGTATCTGCACCAGTCCACCCAGTCAAGCTGCTCCAATCAGGACAGGTTTGTGTGATTTTATTGCAATATGCATTGTAATTGCTGATGAACGAGATGGTGCCGAAAAATCTGCCATAGTTATTCACAACATACCTAAACTTTTCTTGTTCCTAATCAATCGATTTTACTGACAGTCACTTCTCTCATGTTCAGTGCCCTGTGTGCCGGATTATGTGACCGCTAATGTGACCTGCCAAGGGAATGGCCTGTCCGTGTTCTGGCAGAAGAGCGCAGGAGCAGGATCTTACACGGCTATGATTGAGGACAGTTACGGCCATTTCACCAACTGTCAGAGCATGAACGACACCACCTGTACAGTTAACAGACTCGCCTGCGGACAGACCTACCATGTCAGTGTGACAGCATCAGACGGATACTGTGACAGCTCACCCAGCGCCGTCATTGACATAGATTCAGGTAGAAAGCAATGAGAACATTACACAGACACACCAGTTGAATTCCCCCAAAAGATTCTGTTGTAAAGTATTTGAATCCAGAAACCTCATTCTCACTGGGTCACACTCCCCATAGTAAGTTGAATTGAAATTTGAATAGGAAAAATTTACTGAATTGCAATTTAAAGATATTCGACATAGTCTGTCAAGGAACAGACCAACACGTTTTGTAATAAAACATTTCTGTATCATATTACATTAAAAAGAAAAAAAAATACACTTCTGTGAATTTCAGCCATTTAAATATGTTTAAAATTTGGTAATTCTTTTGGAATGTAATTTGTACTTCAGTTCTGAATGCCGTGTGCTGGTACACGTCAAAAAGTTGTTAATACTTAATGTTAATGGTGCCATGGCAGAATCAAAAACTTTTGTAGGCTTGTAACATTTCTTTGAATTGCTAAATAGTTCATGACTGGAGTATGGCAATTATATTCCAACTATTTAGTTTTAGAATTTAGAACTTCTGTGAAAAAAGTACCATTAAATGTATCAAATCTTCTCTCACACATAAACGATGCAAAATACAATGTGGCATTCAATGCTCCATAGATGCTGTGAAATTTTCACAAAGTTCATCTGGACCCTGCTTTTTGGTTCCTTATAATGTTTTATGATGTAGCATGTTATTTGTCTGTATTTTTTTAGCTCCTTGTATGCCTCGTGACATTCGGGCACTAATAGACTGTCAATCGGATACGGCTACATTGTCATGGCAGCCAGGCACTGGGGCAATGCAGTACATGACCACAGCAGTGGGTGAATCTGGTCATGTACTCACCTGTGAAAGCAACAACACCAACTGTGAGCTGACAGGACTGGCCTGTGCAGAGAGCTACAACATCACTGTGTCAGCAGAAGGACAGAACTGCAGCAGTGTTGCAACCATGAGGGGACAACTGAAGACAGGTGAGCAAAACTACTCAGAACACCTCCTAGAATTCTCCCTAGCAATACTTGAACAAATTCCCAGAACAATCCAGCAATCCCACAGCAGCACGTTACAAACACCTCGGAGCACCTCAGCAACTACCGCAGCTACCCACAACATCACCCTAACAAATACCTAGTAATGCCCTAGAAACCATCCACAACGCCCTCTCAACCACTCAGAACACAGCAGTATGTTAAAACCTACACAGAACACCTCACTGTTTTCGTCAATCAGACTACAAGTGGACGACACTGAATTCAGTTGTGAACGTGGTCGAAAGTGGACAAGCTCAAAACGTCAAGTCAAGTCAAGTCAAGTCAACTTTATTTATACTGTATAGTGTTTTTCACAATACAGATTGTACAGTATCAAAGCAGCTTCACAGTATAAAATAAAATAGTACATCAGTGTTTGTTTCTAGTGTAAAACGTCCACATTTGGTAATGCTGATCAATAGTATTGTTGATTGATTAATTAAATTAAGTATCCCCAACTGAGCAAGCCAAAGGCAACAGTGGCAAGGAACCGAAAAACTCCATCAGGTGACCTAATGGAGAAAAAAAAACCTTGGGAGAACCCAGGCTCAGTCGGGGGCCAGTTCTCCTCTGGCGTATATGAACTAGAGACCGGATTTAACTGTAAGAATAAAAATAAAATATATAAAAATATTATATAAATGCCTGGCTGAAGAGATGCGTCTTTAATCTAGTTTTAAACTGGGAGAGCGAGTCTGAGCAACGAACAGTATCAGGAAGGCTATTCCAGAGTTTTGGAGCTAAATGTGAAAATGCTTTCCCTCCTTTGGTGGATCTGGATATCCTAGGTATGACCAAAAGCCTCGAATTTAGTGACCTTAAAGAGCGCGATGGATTATAGGGCGATAGAAGATCGGTTAAATAGACTGGAGCTAAGCCGTTTAGGGCTTTATAAGTCAGTAGCAATACCTTGTAATTAATACGTGACTTTATAGGTAACCAATGTAGTGATGATAAAATTGGTGTTATATGATCATATTTTCTTGATCTAGTTAGAACTCTAGCGGCGGCATTTTGGACTAACTGTAGCTTGTTTATTGAGGATGCAGGACAACCAGCTAATAAAGCATTACAGTAATCTAGTCTCGAGGTCATGAACGCATGATCTAACTTTTCTGCATCAGAAACTGATAGCATATTACGTAGCTTAGCAATGTTTCTAAGGTGGAAAAAGGCTGTTTTTGTAACATATGAAATATGATTTTCAAAAGACAGGTTGCAGTCAAGTATAACACCCAGGTCTTTTACTGTAGAGGATAAAGTAACAGGACATCCTACTATGTTAAAGTTGTATTGTTAGAGGTTTTGTGGGCGGTTTTTTGAACCGATAAGTATTACCTCTGTCTTGTCTGGATTTAATAAAAGAAAATTGCGCGTCATCCAATCTTTTATATCTTTAACACACTCTGTCAATTTGGATAATTTAGCGTTTTCATCCGACCGTGATGAAATATATATTTGAGTGTCATCAGCATAACAATGGAAACTAATTCCATGTTTCCTTATAATATTTCTAAGTGGCAGCATATATATTGAGAATAATAGAGGGCCCAACACAGATCCCTGCGGCACTCCATAGTTTACTGGAGTTATGATCGATTTTTCTCCATTTAAATAGACAAAATGGTAGCGATCAGATAAGTATGATCTGAACCAGCTTAATGCTTGTCCTTGAACACCACTATAATTTTGTAGTCGATCTAAGAGTATTGTATGATCTATAGTATCGAACGCAGCACTAAAAACGTCTTCGACACTTTCCAGAGGTAGTCGAAAATGCATTCGACCAGATTGCTTACCTAGTGTAAATGCTCATGTGGTTGAATGCATTTGAACAGCCACAAAAGACTGTCTACTCTCCGCCTACTGACTTAATGAGTAAACATAATGGAAAGTGCACTAACCAGATGGGATTTAAACTTTGTCGAATGAAGACCTACGTTTGGTTTGAAGATGAGAAGTCTGGTTCTCTCACCATTGCTGATTTCAAACACACTCACAGCGTTCAGCGTGATCTTGCAGCTGTCAGAGAAGAATCGAAAGCTACGTTTTTCTATTTTCTCCGGCCCTGTTCATATGTAAATTGTGCAGGCTTATTTTGTCCATTAGATCGAAAGATCTGAAAAAAGCCCATACATTTATCCACCCATAGACCCTATTCTTGAAGAAATCAGGACAGAAGTGGTGGAAAGTGGACAAAAGAGACAGATTGAAACACCAGGTGTAAACAAGAATGTGTCTCCCTCGTCTACTTGTGATCTGATCGACCAAAACGCATCTTAATACCAGGTGCAAACAGGGCCTTAGCAATCACCTTGCAATCACCCAAAAAATCATTGCAGCTGCATAGAAGTGCTCTGAAACTACTCAAAACACCCAAAAATTGCATAGCTGCATCCTAGCCACCACTCTCAACATCCTAACAAACGCACAACAGCATGCTAAAAACACGGAAACCTTAACAGTCGGTTATAAATGCCATGGAAACTACACCTAACATTCTTGCAATACTGTAATACTATATTTTGCACCATGATAATGAATTTCTTTCTCTTCATTATGAACTTAGGTCCCTGTGTACCTCAGCATGTTGAAGTGCAGTACGGCCTGTCTATTGGCCAGCTGTCCTGGGACAGGAGCAGAGGTGCTACCAGATACAACGCACAGGCTGCCACTGATCTGGGATCAGTGTTGTCCTGCTCCACCAGCGACACCTCCTGTGTCCTCTACAATGTGTCCTGCAGTCAGACATATGACATCACTGTGACAGCACACAACAACATCTGCCAAGGAGCTGCTGTATCTGCATCAGCTACTCTAAACACAGGTGCATTCAATTTACCATTATCCCAATGATTTTAGTGCTTTATGCGTCCAACAACTGATTGTGTGTGCTTTAACAGAACCCTGCCCACCCCAGAACGTGCGAACCCACCTGAATTGCTCAAGTGATGTAGGGACTGTGTCTTGGGAAGAGAGTTTGGGAGCAGTGGCATACGTGGCTTTCCTGGAGGGTCGTAATGGTCAAAGCCTGTCCTGCTACACGACAAGCTCCAGCTGCAGCGTGACCGGGTTGATCTGTGGCACTGTCTATAACACCCATGTGCGAGCCATTGGAGGAACTTACAACAGCACAGACAGCGAGACAGTTCTTCTCACATCAGGTTAGGCATTTTTTCTTGCTTTCTATTTTAATGCCATGCCAGCTTCTATGGCTATATTCATGGCAAGAGCCAGGTTTAGTTTTTCAAAAAAAAAAAAAACTAAAGATTTTCCTAAAAACCTTAATACTAAATTTGGATTTACTTGGTTTAAAATCTTTTCAAACGTATCGACAGAATCAAACAAGTTCCTCAAAGGGGTAGAAGTAATACAGTCTGATAAAATATGTTCAATGGATAGAAGGCATCTAACAAAACAGGAACCATTCTGTAATGAATCCAATGGAGGCAAGTTGAACTTAGTGATGGGCGATTTCAAAACACTGCTTCATTAAGCTTTGAAACCTTTACAAATCTTTTGTTTCGAATCAGTGGTTCGGAGCATGTATCAAATTGCCAAAGTCGCGTGATTTCAGTAAACGAGGCGGGGGTGGGGTGGGGGGGGGATCATGTGGATTCACTGAGTCATGAATCATGTGGATTCACTGAGATTTCCCCACCAGTGGCAAGTGTTTATGGGTTTTTACCTGATCTCTGATCAGTTTTATACATATGAACACGTTTTAATTAGGCATTAGTATAATTAAAATGAACAATAGTAGTTAATAGTCTCTAATTGGTCTGTTTAGCTAAGCCCACGGTTGTCAAACTGGGGTACGCGTACCCCCAGGGGTACGTGGACTGATTTCAGGGGGTACGCGAAATAGGGCTGTGCCGGTAATCTTGACAACCGCACCACCGCGGTTGTAAAGCGCCACCGCGGTGGCTGAGTAGTACCAGCGGTGGTTTGCCAAAAATATGAATGCTGTTTTACATTAATATTATGACACACAAAGCTTTGTTTACAAAAGAAATGATAGGTTAGCAATTAAATGTTATATCGCAGCCATGGAAAAGTTTGAATTCATGACGAATGATAGAGTTGTCCGTGAGCCCATAAACTTAAGCTTTGTCGGCTTTGAATTCTGGTTTGCGATCTGGTCACCCGATTATTAGCGAATTTAAAAATATTCCATTAGTTATTCCTTATAGAAAGCTTGAATTGTCTACTTTTAAACAAAACAATTCAAAACGAAAATAAACCGAAGCATATCCGTATGAAGTGTGCATTTCTCTCTATAGGCGCGTTCACTGTGAAGATAAGTCAGCATCGTCAACTTCATCTTTGCAGCCCGACACTGACACAAAAAAACAAACCCTTTATTAATAAACTATTCAAATGTCTCCTTGCTATATTTGACACATTCATAATCATTACTTTTGCCGGCTCTTTGTGACAGCTGTTATGTGCGTTATTGGCAGCGTCACCCTCCAGTTACATGAACTCGTCACCACCGCATCAGCACCAGAACATGGAGATTTAATTTTAGAGAATGATCGCACAACAGACATTAGAACATTAGATATTCTATAATTAAATCAACAAATCGAATATTCAAAAATCGTGACTCATCCCTTGCATGGAATCTCTTGTTTCTTTTCCCATATCTTCACTCGCGTCTCACCCATTTCCAAAGGGGATTATAAACGTTTCTTCCTTTGTTCGCTTTTAGGTCGATTATTTTCGTATTCTTTACTGTGTTAAAGTAGAAAAACGCTGTAGGACAGATAGCCTACATTTGTACTTGTACGTCAAATTCTTTTTAACACAGTTTGTGCTTGTTATTAGACATATGATCATTGGTAAGGCGCGTCAAGTTCATTTGTAAAGTGCGTTTCACACGCGCGGGTGATTTTAGTTTGGCATTCTCTGGCAGCGCGCAAACATAGCCAAAATATAGATGGATATGGAGTGGGTCAGACATGATTTTGACCACTTCATTAAGTTTTGTTTAGTAGAAACCTTTTTTTAAAGTGAATTTCGTTTTCTATAAATTGTATCTTAATTTTAATCATTTTTTCATCACCCAATTGTCTGGATTCAATAAGAGAAGCAAACAGACACTAATCATAGAGGCGCCCGTGAGGTCACTTGCATTGCACGTCAGCTGGAGCGCATCTCATCCTCCTAACTTAACGAAACTCAGCGTATGCCTCACACAGACATGATAAATACATCAAATACACAAAGCTTGAAATGTCTTCAAACGAAATAATTCAAAACGAAAAAGAAAAAGGCTACTCTCTGATTATGTCTTTGTGCATTTCTCTCTAGGTGCGTTCACTACAAATATGGCGATCGTCAACTTCATCTTTGCAGTCGACACTGTCAGAAAACACTAGTTCATTGATAAAAATCATATGAAGACAAGGCATATATTAAGTTATTTTAGCTGTTATGAGAAAAATAAATCTAACAAAACCTAAAATCTAAATCTAATAAATAAAAAAAAAATATATTAACGCCAATTCAACATGCCAGAAAAAAACCTGATTTTTGAACAATGCGTAACGCCACTCGGCCTGGTGTGCCAAAACACTTAAACTTCAATGTTTAATTCAAAACAATCTCAAAACGAGTTGTGATTTTTTTTAAAGCCTAGCATATACATTAAGGGCATTGAAACCAGGATCTTAACCAAAACGTGTTCCGCGTAATCTCTCAAAAATTATGCCACACTACTCCATGTAATTTTTTTTTTTTTTTTTAAGGACTGCTTTTGAAATCACTATAAATTGTATCGCTCACGAGAGCTCTTCGTTTATCTAATTCCTCAATAGAATAGTAAAAATATTCAGCGTCATTGCTCCTAACATCGTCTCTATTTTTAACTTTTGATTCTATTTTTTCAGCTGTAAAATTGATTCTATCTTTGGTTCTATTCTGTTGTAGCCTAATAGGCCTATTTATATAAATGAAAAATATGCCTATTATTTAACCCACTTACATTTTAAAATACGGCAATTGCTGCTGTTTTGCACAATGTCCCTTTGCGCCACCTGGCGGTCATTTCGGGAACGACTTTGAAATGCGGCTGGTTTATTTTCGGCGCGGTAATTTCGCCGCGGCGGCTGGCGCGGCGGTAATAGGCATTCTGGTTGACCACCATCTGTAAATGCCTTGCCCTTGTGGAAGATAGAATTCGCTCTTCATACCTTTTACAAGTAGAAAACATGAAGATATCAGAAAATAGATTGATGGTCTCTTTCCTGCTCGTGTCCCACATCCCTCTCAAGCAGAGCGCTAGGCTGTATCCACGCGTCTTTGTGTGGAAAACTTAACGAAAGTTTTTATTCATTTTTTTTTTTTTTTTATAGATTCAACTTTATTATATTATGTAAGTTACCAGTATTTACTGATATTTATTTCAATGCTTTACAGGCTTTAGTGTGTTGTTTCTTTTTTTTTTTTTTTTTTTCTTTTTTTTTTCAAAACAACGTCCCCCGACCACCGCAACACCGCCGGTATTTGGGTCCATTACTACCGCGGTGGTAAAAAAAACTTCCACCTCACAGCCCTATATCATATGTTGACTTTTGATGAGATTTGTATCATATGTTATGATTCACTATTCTCAACATAATTGATAAAAATAAAAAATAAATAAAAAAAACTTGTTGTTAACAATTGGTGGTGTTGGGGGTACTCCGGAAGATCTATAATGTCTCAGGGGGTACATGCCTGTTAAAAGTTTGGGAACCACTGAGCTAAGCCATCCATGGAACAAACAAGGCAAGCCCTAAAAATTTATAAAAGAACACTTATTGCACATATATGTGACATTTAATCTTAATAAATTATTAGTTAATTGCATCTAATAGATTTTACTTTCAATAAAACATTTGGCCTGTGCTTGTGTTGCATTTATAATCCAGCATCTCACCAGCATGTGGTGTTTCGAGAGCTTTGAAACAGTGAATCATTTTGCGAAGGAATTGGTTCAATTGATTCAAAGCTTTGAAAAGCTTTGTTTCTCCTATCACTAAGTTCAACTGATCTCATGTGCAGATTTTTTTTAACAAAACTTAATCAAAACAAATGCAAAATAAAAAAGACTAGAAATATGAAATGAACTTGAACAAACAAACTCAACAACAGCAGTGAACATGAACAAAGTTAGACACCAGACAACTGGAACATGAGGGCTATATATACCCAAAGACTTATGACTTAATAACCAATGACAATACAGAACAGAGAAGCACATGATTAGAACAACCAATGGAAACATAACAATGAAGCAAAGGTTCTCTTTCTAACATTCGTTCGGTATCTCACTATGGGAACGCCTCTGGGCGTGACCGATCGCGGAAGCACCAATTACACAACGTCTGCCAACCGTGGCAGACCAATCGCTGCAGCGATTAGGGAGTCCTACCTCCCTGTATATAAACCGCAGCTACCTGCCGTTTCGTCATTCTCGCTCTCTTCCCCGTGGAAGATTCGGAAGCTGTCCTCAGCAGACTTGGGAATTATTGCTTAACAGTTTCTCGACGGAGCCGAGAGGTAACGTCCCTAACGCAATCAATTCTTAAGTTGTCGAGTGACTTCGTCACTTAGGAGTAAGATAACTAACGTGTCAAGACGAGTTTTCCTGCTCTTAAGTTTTTTTTTCCTTTTATTTCCGAGTCTTTTTCGGTGCGCTCACCACGCTCCAAAAGAGATAGGAATAAGAGAGCTCTCTAATCGCAGCACAGCTCCGTACTAGTTGTCACGTTGTGGTGTAACTCATCGTACGAAGAGAGTGCTAGCTCTATCATGGCTACTGCGATAGAACCGGAGAGCCCTGGAGGAAAGGGTCGTCCTCCGCACCCGTGTGCTTGTGGAATGTGGATTTCTGCTAGGGATGCACACAGCCTCTGCATCTCCTGTCTGGGCACTAAACACGCTCAGGCAGCGCTGTCCAACCCCGAGGGCTGCCCGCACTGTGCTGCATTCTGGACTAAGATCCGTGAAAGGAGACTTCGCGTGGCAGTCGCGGGAAAATCGGACCCATGCCTCTCTGCTCAACCCAGAGAGGAACCCATGGATTGTCCGCAAACCACTAGCTCATGGGCAGAGATGATGGAGAAAGTGTCACCCGTCCTTCCCCCGCTGTTTGACGACCCGTTAGCGGGAGAGGAAGATGACGATGACGAGGTATTGTCGACCATCCTCGAGGACGAGGATGACGACGAGGAAGATGCCATTCTTCCCCCAATCCAGTCTCGGCCACCGAGTGCACAGGATGAGAGTTCACCCTCCCCTGTACAGGTGGACGCTGATCTAATCGAGGTCTGTCGCAGGGCCGCGGCTAGATTATCCATCGACTGGCCTTCACAACAAGCAGGTCAAGGAGCTGAAAGAGACCTGTATGATGGAAAGAGGCTCCCGTCACGTCTCCCGCCGGCCAGGCAGTTTATTCCAGCCGTCCCGGCCTGTGTGGCGGAGATGAAGAAGTTTTGGGACAAGCCTTTTTCACATCGAGTGCCCGTTAAGGGTTTCTCAAGGCTAGATGTCCAGGGAATGGAGGATCTAGGGATGGCAGATCCTCCCCCTGTGGAAACATCGGTAGCTAATCATCTGCACCCGAGCCGCAGGGCAGCGCTCTCTTCAACCGGAGCCTCACTGCCAGGAAAAACGGAGCGCTTTGCTGCCTCCGTTTTTCAAAAGATCTACAAATCAACTGCACTATCTGTTCGCGCTTTGAACGCGACGTCCCTCCTTACTGCCTATCAAGCGGAGCTGTTAGAGGAGATGGGTCGTCAGCTGGACTCCGGATCTCCCAACCCAGTGCTCTGGGAAGAGATATGCGTCATCGCAGATTTAAACCTGCGCACGTCCCGCGGAGCAGTTCAAAGTTGCGGTCGAAGTATGGGCTTAGCAGTTGTGGGGGAGAGATCGCTGTGGCTGGGTTTGTCAGGACTCTCTGACAAAGAGAAAGTGGAGTTTTTGGATGCCCCTATAGATCCAAAGGCCATGTTCGGCTCGACGGTGACGGCAATGCATCAGCAGTGTGACCTGCGAAAGAAGGAGGGAGAAGCTTTCCAGGTCTGTCTCCCCAGAAAACCGGCCGATCGGCCTTATCACCCGAACCGGCCGAATTTCAAGCCCTCAGGGAGAGGCGGGCACTCTGCTTATCAGCCTACCCGCCCCGCGCCACCGCAACAGCAGGGCAACGCGGCTCCGCAGTCAAAGCCCGGTTTCGTTCGGCCAAAACAGTCGTTCGCAGCCGCAGCCGCGAAACACCGACCGGCTGCCCCTCAGGGGAATAAGAAGAGGCGGTCTACCTGATATGCCAGTTCGGCGACAGGAAGGGTTGGGAGACAGCACCCAGGGTTTATCTGTCCCATCCCTTCAGAGCGATTCCTCTCTCCCTCCCGCGGGGAAAAGGAGAAGGAATGCAAGGATAAAATGTGTTCGTGTGGACAGTTCAGAGTTCAGCATGTGCGGGAATGTGGCCAGTTCTCTACCAGTGCCCCCCAAGAGTTTTTCTCCCCCTCCACCTTCGAGGTCTGTTATGGGGGGAGAAGGTCTAACGTTCACAAGCATCCCATCAAAAATAAAGTTTTCTCTGACGCATCGAGGTCAAGGGCCGAGGGCGCAGAGTGGGATAAAAAGAGAAAAAGATCACAAAAAATCACAAAAACTATCACAAATGAATACCACTATAACTCCTTCACTGGAGTGGTATTCCCCCCCGTTGCCGCTAGAGTGTGCTGCGGCACCTCTAGTGAACAGAGACGGGAAAGGCCCACTCGCTGCTCAGGCAGTGAACTGGTGCGCATGCGCAGTTCATCCCTGGGTACAGACCACTATAGAGAGGGGATACAGGCTTCAATTCGCTGTAAAACCTCCTCTGTTCAATGGAGTGGTAATCTCAGTGGCCAAAGGGGAAGCAGCTCTGGTTTTAGAGGAGGAAATAGCCTCTTTAATGAGAAAAGGAGTGATAAGAGTGATTCCAACGGCAGAGAGCCAGAAGGGTTTCTACTCCCGTTATTTTGTGATTCCCAAAAGAGGGGGGGTCTCCGTCCCATTCTGGATTTAAGGGTTCTCAACAGACACCTCAGAAAATACAAATTCAAAATGCTGTCTGTCAAAACGCTGTGCCAAAATATTCGGCAAGGAGACTGGTTCACCTCGGTGGATCTCCAGGACGCATATTTTCACATAGATATTTTTCCTGCGCACAGGAAATATCTGAGGTTCGCCTATCAGGGCACAGCATACGAGTTTACGAGAATTCCGTTTGGCCTGGCTTTAGCCCCCCGAGTATTCAGCAAGTGTGTGGAAGGGGCCCTGACTCCATTAAGGAGATTAGGGCTCAGAGTTTCAGCATATCTAGACGATCTTCTCATCTGTGCGCCGTGCCAACGGCAGGCAGAGAGCGACACACACACACTTGTGACGCATCTGGAGAGATTAGGTTTCAAGATAAACCAGACGAAGAGTTGTCTTTCTCCATCTCGAGAAATAGTCTACTTGGGTCTCAGGCTGGATTCTGTGACGTTCCGAGCTTTCCTATCAGAGGATCGCATCAAGACGATTCACAGCTGCCTCTCCCTTTTTCAAATAGGGAGATCAGTCTCGTTCAGGATGTGTCTTCGGCTACTAGGTCTGATGGCCTCATCTGTGTCAGTGGTTCCCCTGGGACTACTGCGAATGAGAGATTTTCAGAACTGGACAGTGTCACAAGGCATTCGCCCCAAGAGCCGCCTCAACCGCAGAGTGCGGGTCTCACCAGAACGCGCGAGCGCTCTCCGTTATTGGAGAGTCCCTTCTTTTCTCAGGACAGGATGCCCTCTAGGTCCTATTATACTGAGAAAAGTGGTGACGACGGATGCATCTCTCACAGGCTGGGGCGCAGTGTTCGAGGGCAGAACAGTGAGAGGAGTTTGGTCTCCGGTACTGAGAGAGAGGCACATCAATTTTCTAGAGCTATTGACAGTGTTTCTAGCTCTGAGACATTTTGTGCATTTTCTCAAGAGTCATCACGTATTGGTCAGGACAGACAATACAACGGTGATTGCCTACATAAATCGGCAGGGAGGGGTTCGTTCTCACATGCTTCACAGGTTAGCGAAGAAACTAATAACGTGGAGCAGCAGGTCTCTCCTCTCATTACGCGCGACGCATGTCCCGGGAATAATGAACAGAGGAGCGGATCTACTATCCAGGGGGAATCCTCTGTACGGGGAGTGGAGACTCCACCCCCAGGTGGTCCTCAGGTTATGGGAGATATTCGGCCAGGCTGCCGTAGATCTCTACGCATCGCGCGAAGACGCACACTGTCCCCTGTTCTTCTCCCTGGCCGGCGACGATGCACCATTGGGTGTGGATGCGCTAGCCCACGAGTGGCCAGACGTGTTGCTGTACGCGTTCCCGCCGTTGAGCTTGATCGAGCCGACATTACGGAGGGTTCGGGAACGCAGACATGTGATGATTCTGATCGCGCCTTACTGGCCGGGGAGACTGTGGGTGGCGGAGATTGCGCAACTGCTCTACGACCGGCCATGGCCGTTACCAGTGCGCAGGGATCTTCTCTCACAAGCACGGGGGGAAATTTTCCATCCCTCCCCTCAGAAACTAGCTCTCTGGGCCTGGCCCGTGAGAGGGTGAATCTGAGCACAGCCGGATTACCTCCGAGGGTTATTGAGACGATTCAGAACGCGAGGGCTGCCTCGACGCGTTCTTTATATAATCTCAAATGGGGAGTTTTCGAGGAATGGTGCGCAGAGAAGAACATTGTTTCTTTCCTGTGTTCTGTTTCGGACGTGCTGTGTTTCCTTCAGGACCTCCTGGATAAAGGCAGGGCTTTTTCCACGGTTAAGGTTTATCTGTCCGCTATCTCGGCATGTCATGTGGGTTTTGATTCAGGCACTATGGGTCAACACCCCCTGGTCTGTAGATTCATGAGAGGTGCACGCAGATTGCACCCAGTATCTAAGCCAATGGTCCCACTATGGGATTTGTCCGTGGTCCTGAACGCGCTCTCTAAACCCCCTTTCGAGCCCATTGATAAGATGGACTTAAAACTGCTCGCTTTAAAGACGGCTCTACTACTCGCTCTGACAACAGCAAAGAGGGTGAGTGAGCTGCATGCTTTATCAGTTCACCCCTCATGTATGGAGTTCGCTCCGGGTGGTCTAAGAGTACTTTTTAGAACTAACCCGGCGTTCGTGCCTAAGGTCTACGATCACGCGGATAGGATAAAACCTGTGGACTTGTTGGCTTTTCACCCACCTCCTTTTTCATCTACAGAGGAGGAGAGGCTAAACTGTTTATGTCCGGTTCGTACGCTGTATATGTATGTACAGAGAACCCGCACATTGCGTAAGAGCAATCAGCTGTTCGTCTCGTGGGCTGACGCTTACAAGGGAAAACCTATCTCCCGTCAACGTCTTTCCCACTGGGTGGTAGAGGCTATCGTGTTATGTTACAATAGCATGAATTTAGAGCCCCCAGTAGGTCTACGAGCGCATTCTACTCGAGGAATGTCTACGTCCTGGGCTCTATTTAAAGGTATTTCGATTCAAGAAATTTGCGCGGCAGCCAGCTGGTCCTCTCCGCACACATTTATTCGTTTCTATAGACTGGATGTAACAGAACCCTCTCTGGCACACTCAGTTCTGGGAGTGAGTAGTCAGGTGGTATAGGATGGTTCTCTAAGAACGGATTTTCTCAGATCATTCTGTTTCTCGTCTGGGTCAGTGATGCTGAGTTACTGGTATAACTGCACTTTTACCCTCTCGTCTTCAGTCTGCTTCGTCAGCATATCGGCAATACGGGAGTTGTCTATATCCCATAGTGAGATACCGAACGAATGTTAGAAAGAGAACGATTAGGTTACTGACGTAACCCAGGTTCTCTGATAACATGAAGTGAGGTATCTCACAACATTGCCCTCCTTGCCTTTTCGCACGGAGAAGAGATATGCGGAGAATGACGAAACGGCAGGTAGCTGCGGTTTATATACAGGGAGGTAGGACTCCCTAATCGCTGCAGCGATTGGTCTGCCACGGTTGGCAGACGTTGTGTAATTGGTGCTTCCGCGATCGGTCACGCCCAGAGGCGTTCCCATAGTGAGATACCTCACTTCATGTTATCAGAGAACCTGGGTTACGTCAGTAACCTAATCGTTACACATGACATGAACAGGACGCATGACTTAGAGAATTCAAAATAAAAGTCAAGAAAACGTGAACAAAACCAAAAATGCTTACAGTAGGTGGCAGTATGCACCTGATAAGTCATGGTTGCAATCCACCATAAAACTAAAAGAAGAAAAACAAAAACAGACATGAGACATTTTTTGGTAAAACAATAATTTGTTGCTCTCGTGTGTAAATAAAATAGCGCTGTGTTGCCTACTGACAGCTGCATATACCACAGTATAAGTTTTAAAATGTCTACTAGTATAATGTCATACTGCCCAGCCCTAAGTGTTCATTACGACTGAGCAGACTTGTGATTCACCACTGTGTCTTTGTGTCTAGCCCCCTGTCCACCAGTTTCCAGCTCAGTCACTGTCAGCGTGGTCTGTGATAATGCAACAGCATTGTTCAGCTGGGCCTGGAGTGGCGGAGCTGCGTCCTATGAGCTCACTGCCATCAGTAACAACGGCTACATCGCCACCTGCATCTCTCAAGAGAATTACTGTAACATCAGCCAGCTAGCCTGTGGACAGACTTACAAGGTCAGGCTCACAGCAATCAATGATGGATGTCAGGTTACAGAGGAGACGGGAGTGACCTTCCAAACACGTGAGTTGACATTTTTATTTGTAAAAGGGACGAAACACTTGCAATGTAACTGCAGAAAAGGAATATAGCTGATAACTGGACTAATCAAAATGACCTATTTTGTTCTTTGAACTCTAGGCCCTTGTGCTCCTTTGCATGTGAACGTAGACTTCCAGTGCCAATCTAGAGCAGCCGTACTGACCTGGGAGCAAAGGGACGATGTGCTATACTACCTTGCTAGCGTCACCCTCAGCACAGGAGAAGTGGCTACAGTTTGTAACTCTACAACTGACAGCTGTGAAATGAGTGGGTTGAGGTGTGGAGTGGAGTACGCCTTCACCGTCTCGGCCTACAGTAGATATTGCCACAGTGACGTCAGCAGCACTGTACACATTCAAACAGGTAGATCATTCTATACTTCAAATTTCATTTTTGTTATCTATTAGTGGACAAATGAATGTCTGGCCTAGGAAATTCATTTTGTCAGATCAATACCTTAACCAAATTTAGTGTTTTGTTCTTCCCTTAAATATGACCCTGAGTTGACACATGGCCACAAAGTGTATATAAAGCATAGGTAGCCAAATCCGGTGGCCTATTTCACAACAAAGCCAGTTTTAGTGGCCATGAATGGTTTTATTCTTGTTAAAAGATTGCAAATTAAAACTGGACCAATCAGTTGTGTGCAAAGTGACACATATTTGATGCAATGAAACCCCTCTATTTACTGAACCAAATTAAAATGGTTCACAGTAAAAGCATTTTAGAGATGAAATTGCCAGACTTCCCTGCTGAAAAATCTAGCATTGCTCGTCCCTTGAGTTTACCCTGAGAGACCCAACCCTGAGTTGACAGATAACATTTATACAGAGCGATGTGAGCCTACTGAACTTGATTTTGGATTTCTTTGGCTTTAATGACTTAGTATTCTGACACTAGGCTTTAACATCACAATGAAACCTTTGCATTGTCTGTTTCTTCAGAACCTTGTCAGCCAACCCACCTGACAGTTTCAGGATCATGTGATAACAACACAGTTCACTTGAACTGGAATCACAGCAGAGGTGCATTGAGTTACTCAGTGCTAATCGTAAGCAACCTAGGATATGCCGACTCATTCCAGACATCTGAATCGATGCTAACAGCGGAGCTTCCCTGCGGACAGACCTACACCTTCACAGCAGTGGGGGAAAATGATGTCTGTGACAGCATACCAAGCACTCCTGCCCATTTTATGACTGGTATGACCCGACACTCATAAAGGCTGTACTAAAAGGCCGATCTTACAAGTGATAAAATTGCAACAGAAAAGGTTTCTGACATTTATACTACATTTGAGCAGTGTCATTAGGTTGTGTATCAATCACTGCTTTTTTTCTATAGCCCCATGTGTGCCATACAACATTAAGACCTTTGCAGAGTGTGAGACTAACCTGGGTGCTGTCAGTTGGGCTGGCAGTGATGGCGCAGATATTTACACCGCCATTGCCAAAGGACAGGATGGCCACACGCACATTTGCATAACAAACACAACTTTCTGTATTTGGGAAGAACTGCATTGTGGGGAAATTTACGATGTCCAGGTCATTGCCAATGCACAAATCTGCAGCAGTAATCCCAGTAAAAGCACAATCATCAACATGGGTGAGTTGCTGATAAAAATAAAGGTATAATTATATAAAGTCAACATTAAATGAAACAACTTTCTAGAAATGGCTAATCGAGATTGCCTGTATTGTGTATAGCTCCATGCATCCCTCAGAAACTGGTGTCCTCCTTTGACTGTGACGTGAGAGTGGCTTCCCTCACCTGGGAAGCAAGTGAATATGCTCTGATGTACCTGGTGTCTGCAGAATCTAGCAGCGGTCACCGGGTCGAACTCTCCACCAATAACACAAGTGCACAGTTCTCAGAGTTCAACTGTGGTCAGCCTTACTTTCTGACTGTGCTAGTTGTAGGACATGTATGTAGGAGCCCCCCCAGCAATGCTTCAGTACTGCAGACAGGTTAGGACCTTCTTACACGCTACCAAATACACGGTGCCAAAAGAAATACGCAACTCTTTTGCTTTCGAAAGGACAACACAGTCTTGATGACACACTTGTTGAATGACTTGGATTATGTCATTGTGTCTTTTTCCAGAGCCCTGCACTCCCACCTCCATCTTTGGCTTTAATGACTGCATCTCCAATATTGCTACAGTATCCTGGGAGCCCGCTGATGGTGCAGAATACTACACCGCAACAGTTCAAGGCCCTGATGGGCCTTTAGGAACATGCATGTCCTGGTCAGCGAGCTGCGGCATGCCCAAACTATCCTGCGGCAGTACATACAATGTTAGCGTGATTGCCTCCAGTCGCCAATGTAACTCAACACCCAGTGCGCTGAGCGCTATTAACACAGGTAATGCATGCATAAATATTAGACACAAATACACAAACCCCAGCACAGATGTTGTTCTGGTAATTGGCATTGCGTGATTTTGTTCCTGCACACTGTCAGAGCATTTCCGTGTCTTGCTCCCAGTACTGAACCTGGTAATGTTATTATGGTTGGATTTTTTAGATTTAATATGCATTTCCATTTTTTTAGTAAAGTGCTGTCAACAAACAAGGATTTTTCATACGCTCCTGGCTTTGGGGGATAAGGCTGACTCTCTCTCTTTTGCAGTGCCCTGTGTTCCTACGGGAGTGTCTGCGGTGCTGGACTGTGCCACTGCTGAGGCACAAGTGTCCTGGAACGCAAGCATCGGGGCGCTGTACTACACTGCTTACGCCTGGAGCAGCACATTCGATTTCGTATCCTGTAATAGCGCTGGGCCTGTTACACATTGCAGTCTTAGTGATCTCATCTGTGGAGATGATTACACTATTCAGGTGATCGCTGTCGGAGATGAATGCTCCAGTTTGCCCAGTCAGACAGAACACTTCCGCACAGGTACAGTTATCTAGTTTTGGTTGTGTTGTTCTAGATGAAAGATATCGGTTCAGTTATTATTTTTCTCTTAAATATTTGTTCTTTGTATAACATTACATTTTATGTCTCCTGTAGTTCCCTGTGCCCCAGAAGTTACTTCTACACACCTGGACTGCTACACCGATGCTGTACTGCTGCAGTGGACTCCCACCGATGGGTCTGTTTCCTACACCGCTGATGCCAAGACACCTGAGGGGCTGATCTCCACCTGCTCCAGCAACTCCACTAATTGTGAACTGAGGGGACTAGCTTGTGGACAAACATACAATGTTACCATGGTATCATATGATGGACATTGCCACAGCCAACCTGGCACAGCCCTGGCAGTTGCATCAGGTATGAAAGAGGAAATTAATTAAAATGCAGCACCTACATGTAGCAATATAGTAATCATTTTTCAGGAGTCATCCTCAGTGATGTCCATAAGATTGGCTACTGGTATAATTAAAGGGTAACTTCACCCAAAAATGAAAATTATCCCATAATTTACTCACTCTCAAGCCATCCTAGGTGTATACTGTATGACTTTCTTCTTTCAGCCAAACACAATCGGAGTTATATTAAAAAATGTTCTGGCTCTTCCAATCTGCCGGACCGGTTCAATTAAATACAAAAACTCAAGCTCCTCTTCTCTTATATCGAAATCCTCCGACATTTCTCTTTAAAAGCTCTCGTTTTAGACTTCTAATTCATGATCTGTGTTTTGTTTTGCTCTATCCTCTGCGCTTCCGTGTTCATCAATACGTCATGCGTTGGGTCAGAGGTCACTCTTCCGCCAGAACTCGACTCACGTATGGCCGTTGCTGAAAACCAGTGATTATAAATTATAAAGTTATAAATATGGATATTTTTCTTACAAAAACACATCACTTTCCTTCAGAAGGCCTTTATTAACCCCCTGGAGCCGTATGGATTACTTGGATGTGCTTTTTTTGGGCTTCAAAAAACAAGGGACCATTCACTCCCATTATAAAGCTTGGAAGAGCCAGGGTATTTTTTATTTTTTTTTAAATATAACTCTGATTGTGTTTGACTAAAATAAAGTCACATACACCTAGGATGGCTTGAGGGTGAGTAAATTATGGAATAATTTTCATTTTTGGGTGAACTATCCTTTTAACAGGACACAAAATTTAATAAAAAATAAAAAATTAACATTTTCTTGATAGTGTAGCTGTAACCTAATTAAATGATTGTATGCCTTTTTTTTCTTTTTTTCTTTTTTTTTTTTTACTGATCTCTGTAGTTTTGGGACATTGCTTTTCAATTATCTCTTTCTGACTTTTCTCTCTCACTCATACGAACAGTACCCTGTCCACCTCAGAGAGTGAAGTCAGATTTGCTCTGTTCTTCAAACTCCGCCCATGTGGAGTGGAATCTCGGTACGGGGGCAGAATCATATGAGGTTCATGCCATCAGCACAGATGGCCAGATGACAGGATGCGACACCACAAATACTTCCTGTGTTGTGCCTAACCTTGTATGCGGTTCTATTTACAACATCAGCGTGCTTGCCATTGGCCACCACTGTAATGTGTCAAAGAGTACAATCACAACACTGTATTCAGGTAGGTGACCTCTAATAAAGTCTTCCATCTTCCACCGCAATTGTACAATGACCCAAATATCAATTCCCATTTTTTCCCCAGTGCCATGTGTTCCCAACCAGATTCAGGCCAACCTGAGCTGTGCATCTGGTGTGGTTGATGTGTCCTGGCAGCCTAGCAGAGGAGCTTTCTCTTACACTGCTGTCGCTCAGGGCAGCGGGGGCTTTGCTTCATCATGCAACAGCACCAACACCACATGTGCGTTCACTAATCTACTGTGTGGACTCACATTCAGCATCAGCGTGTCTGCCTCCGACGACAGGTGTACCAGCACACAGAGTCAAAGCGTAGGGCTGGACACAGGTAGGATGACTGTACACACAATTTACAGATATCATCTTGAAATAAATGTTTTTTGTCCATTCCTATCATTACATTTATGATCTTCTTGTTTGCAACTGAACAGTTCCATGTAAGCCACAGGGAATCACCACTGAAATTGAGTGTGGCAGCCACACAGGTGTTGTGTCATGGGAACAAGGAGAGCACGTTGCCTCCTACCTGGTCCTTGCATCTAGTCCAGATGGGCACCAAACACATTGCAGCAGTCCCACCTCCAGCTGCAAATTAGACAAACTGCATTGTGGCCAAGCCTACAACCTTACAATCACTGCTCAGGACAGCCATTGTGACAGCAAAAATGCCCTTTCAACATTACAGTCAGGTTAGGAATTTTCCCATAATACTCTTTTATTATGCATGCAAATGCAATCACACAAATGGATAAAATGTTATTCAATGGAAGCACTGTGCCACTTTTAGATCTATTGACAGTGGAGATGTGTTATATGTGACAGTATAGATGTGTTATCGCCCCTATACACTCATTTACTATTCCCTGCATTACTCCAATAATATAGTCCACTTGAAGGAGTAAATGAAAATGAGTGAAATCGGACACTGAGTGCCAGAAGAGCTGCTGCTTTTGCATAGTTTATGCTTGCTGTTTAATAATAATCATTTGAAACTTAGCAAACTGGCAGCTCCAGTAGTAATAAAAAGATTTCTCATGAACTCTGTCATGGAAACTATGTATAAACCTTAATTAAACAATTTAATAGTCAATTAAAAAAGGAATTTATACCTGTATGATATTATGCTGTAGCCACATTGGACCAGCGGTTTGTAAAATGGATGGATGGATGATTCAGCTGCAGGCGCCGCCTTCTGGTCAGACGCGGGAATTCGTCCGGCATGTGACCCTCACAGTGCATTATGGGTATTCTCTAGCCATTGAGTGTACATCAGTTGTACACTCCTTATTGCGGTGCATTATGGGATTGAATGAGTGCACTCAAAGTCCACTATGGTTTCGGACACCACTACAAATGGCTGTTCCCTCAAGTAGTGTCCTATTTAAGGGTATAGGGGCGATTTCGGACACAGCCTAGCTTTACTGACGTGATCGGCTGATGTCAGATGTCTGTCTTTGTTGACACACCCAAATGAACTTCACTATGCATTAATGCCTCATCTTCCTCCTCTTCCTCAGTTCCATGTACACCTATCAACGTGCAAGCATCTCTCGTTTGCCTGTCTAACTCTGCGGCTGTTACGTGGCAAAGTGCCGGTGGGGCGCTGTCCTACCAGGCTGAGGGCATCAGTGTAGATGGCACCCACACGGCCAACTGTAGCAGCAGCGGCACGACTCACTGCAACCTGGAGCATCTGCTCTGCGGACGCACATATAATGTTTCTGTGCTGTCTATGGACCTTGCATGCCGCAGTGAAGGGAGTTTGTTCACACAAGTGCAAACTGGTGAGTAGCACACTAAGATTGTTAAAATGCACAGTATATGTTGAAGGTGATGTGTGATTTTTTTTTTCTTTTCTTTTTTAAGTAAGCCATTTGTTGGTTGATTTTTTTTTTTTGTAAACCATGAGTCTCCAGCCCTGCTGCTGCTTCATGCAGAGTTTAGCACCAACCCGAATCAAACACACCTGAACCAGCAATTAAATGTGTTCGAGGTTACCTGGAAATTACAGGCAGGTGTGTTGGAGCCGGGTTGGAACTGAATTCTTCAATAAGGTCACTCTCCAGTAGAAGGGTTGGAAACCCCTAGTGTAAACACTGTGGCACTTTCAAAGCAGCCATTTCACTACACTTTAGCAACCCCATAACAACACGGTAACATCCACTAAGAGCACCTTAGCAATGCTAAGAACAGATGAAACCACCATCAAGAACAGATGTATGAAAAGTGCCTTTCTTTTCTTAGCGCCCTGTCCACCTCAGGCCGTTGATGTGCAGGTGAACTGCTCTGCTGGCTCCATGACTGTCACATGGGCAGCCAATCCAGATGCAGAATCTTTCCATGTGAGAGCAGTGACCAGTGAAGGAGCTTTCCTGTCATGTGATTCCACTAGCACGAGCTGTTCAATCGCTGGCTTGCCATGTGGACAGTCATATTCGATCACTGTGACGTCTGTCAGGGGTGGCTGTGAGAGCCAGCCCAGCTCTGCTGTCAATGTTTCCTCAGGTAACGTTTCACGACAGCACAAAATCACCATTAAAACCACCGATATAGCATGCAGATATTAGTGAAGCTCAGATCATGGTTATATCCGCGGATAATCTGTGAGCTCGGGCGGGGCAAGTAATAAAAAATAACCTTCTGAATTAACTACGGTTGGATGAGATAAATCATTAATGATGGAAATATTAACGTGTTTAAAGCAAGCGGCTCCGCCCACTTTGGGCTTCAAAAACGCTCTTCAGAAAACTGCGGGTGACGTCACGGACACTACGTCCATATTTTTTTTACAGTCTATGGTTTAAAGCTTAATGTTTAGTCAGGCACTAATTTGCAGACTCTCATTAAGCTACGCAGTTGAAGGGCAAATCATATCCGAGAGAAATTTCAAAAAAGGAGAATTAAAAACTAAAGAAAGGAAATAAAATTACAATATGTGGGCATTTTAGTAAAGTAGCTTGTTATCCAGGACAAATCAAGAGCTGAGTATGATGGGCCTGAATGTAACAGCTGTATGTCAATAAACTAAAACATTTGCTTATATCCAGCCTTTGCTTGGGCTGGACATATTAAATTGCTTGTGTGAGTGTGTTCGGGATGTTACAGTGATGAAAACAGTGACATTCCAGTTGAAGTTTTAAAAAGGAAATGTAATTTTACTTCAAATAAATGTCCATTTAAAAGCAGCCTTCTTCAGTGTAACAGGCATATGTTACCATATCATCACGCCTAACACTGAGAATTAGAACAATTTTATTGTGACGATCGGGTGGGAGTCGGATGATTTATTTTTAACAGTGGATTCGGGTGACAGAGATGATCTGCACATCTCTAGCAGATATATACATAAAATGATTTAATGGCAGCACACAATGTACATAGATATCAGCTCACGTTACGAGGCCAAATACCAACTGATTAATTCATCCTTGTAACCTGTACAGTACATACAGATTCCCTAAAGGGACATGGTCATGGAAAAAATACAGTATGAGATGGGAGGAAATAATATATGTCAATGCTTTTGCGTTCTCTCCCAAAAGTTTTGCAGTTTTCAAAGTTCCTTTAAGACAAGTAATTTCACTCGGCGGCCATCTTTGAAACACCTCTCGGGCGGCAAGTGCAGCTCCTGTCTCTTTGAATGGGGAAACATCAAATTTTCCAAAACTGTTCGCCAAGCTTACAATTAAATTTCATATTTGATATGACCAATTAAATCTGACAACAACTGTCACTCGTCTGACAGTCTGACGGTCTAACGGCTGCAGTGACACGATGACTTTACCAATTGCCGACTGGCTCTTTCTTAGAAGCTGGAACTTATTCCGCCATACTGAGCATTGCACTTTTCCCCATTCAAAACAATATGAGTGACGCATCTTGTGTAATTCTATAGTCTTTGACCATATGTACTGTACTGTCACAGACAATACAGAAAACTGCTGTTAATTTTTACTGCAAAGGATGTCTTTGTGGAAATGCTTATTGATTCTAGCAAGCTAACAGATCGTATTTGCATGTCTTTAGCTCCCTGTGTTCCGCAAGGAGAGGCAGGAAACCTGGACTGCGTTACGAACTCAGCCTGGGTCACGTGGTTACAAGCAATGGGGGCGGAGTCTTACTCTGTCCTGGCAGTGGAAAGGGGCGGAGCTAATTCCAGCTGCTCAGCTTCAGTTCTGCACTGCAATGTTCCCGACCTGCAGTGTGGAGCCACGTACACCTTCCACATCACTGCGGAGAATTCATTCTGCCGAAGCGGACCCAGCAAAACCTTCCAGATTCAGACAGGTGCAAACACACTCAAACACCCTAGTCTTCCATCTGGTGCTCTTCGCGTGTCGGACAAAAATGACCGCTAATTATTTTATTTTTTGGCAATTAAATGAATGTAAAATATTTTAGTTTAATAATTGTTTTATTATTATACCTTTATTTAACCAGGAGGTCCCATTGAGATTCAGAATCTCTTTTACAAGAGAGACCTGGCCAAGGTAGCACCAAATCACAACAAATGCATACATAACAAACACCAAATTACATTTTCACGTTAAAAGAAGTACAAAATGTTAAAAATAAAAATATAAAACACAATGAGACTCTTAGGAAAAACAAGAACATCACAACACTCTTTACAGTAGTTTTAAATTCATTTATGGACATAAGGGTTTCTAAATTTAGTTCTTTTTGTAGATTATTCCACCCCCAAGGTGCTAAATAAGAAAAAGCAGTTTTTCCCAATTCGGTTGTAACTCGTGGCACATTAAAAAGCAACCACTTTGAGGAGCGTAGCTGATAGGTACCAGAGCAAACAGAGAGGAGGTTACAGAGGTAAGATAATGTTTTTTATTTAATATTTTTAGGGGACTTTTTTTTTATACTAAATTATATTTACGCTGTATTTATAATCCATTTGTTCACTTTTTGAGCATAAACCTGAAAATTCCAACTTAAACTGTCGTAAATCTTGAATGCTTTAGACGAGCACAGACTGAAGTTTGATCTCTTTTCAGATACGACACTTGGCAGATTATTGCTGAAGTGAAAAAAGTTACAAACTTGAACTTAAAAAATGTGTGTATTGTTATGAATAATGCACAAAAATACTATTTAATTTTTATATGAAATATATACTTTTCAAAATCAACGTTTTACACTAAAAACTGGAAGAAAGTTGACAAAAGTTTTCACTTGATAAAATTCGTCTCCTATTCATTTCCATTGCGGACATTTTGTACATTTTTACAGGACCATTTAAACTTTTCGAATCATGTCCATTTGTGTGTGTGTGTGTGTTCACATGGCAAGTGCCAAAACCTTTACCAAGTTTCATACCATTCCAATGAAGTAAAAAAAAAATTTTCGTTTAAACCAACCGAAGAGCACCAGAGGGTTAAATATTCTGATTGTTACCCCTGGGGCTTTCAAGCTACATCCACTAACTGTCCGAGTCTGTGTTGTCTGTCTGTCTTCCTGGCGGTCTGTCAGTTTCTGATCTCTGTCTTGTCTGTCCGCAGCTCCATGTGCTCTCAACTCCATCACTGCACATACGGACTGTTTCAGCAGCAATATAACCGTTAGCTGGCAGCCGAATGAAGTATCCTCCTTCTATGTGGCCACAGCTGAAGGTCATGACCAAAGCATGTTGATGTGCAACAGCACAAGCACGTCCTGTGACCTCACCGGAGCGAAGTGTGGAATGCAGTACACCATTATAATCTCTGCGTCCTCCGACAAATGCAGCAGCTTGCGGAGTCCCCCTCTTAAGATGAACACAGGTACACATTAAAGGAGTAGTTCACTTTAAAATGAAGATTAGCCTATGATTTACTCACCCTCAAGCCATTCAAGGTGTATATGACTTTCTTCTTTCAGACGAATACAATCGGTGTTATATTAATAAACACCCTGACTCTTCCGAGCTTTATAATGGCAATGGATTGCAACCATCAGTTCAAAGTTATGAGCTTGTATCCATATACATATTCAACATGTTACAAAGTAAAGTTCTTCCGGCCAAACGAATGTACTACTTGTGTCTAAAATGCAACTTACGCAACTTGTGACGTCAGAACATGGAGTAAATATCAGCAGTACGTCACATTACTCGCATAAGTTGCGCTTTAGACTTAAGTTGAATCAGTATGTTCGTTGACCGGAAGCTATTTTACTTTATAAAGTTTTAAATATGGATATTTTTCTCACACAAACTCATTGCTTCGCTTTAGAAGGCCTTTATTAACCCCCCGGATCCGTGTGGATTCCTTTTATAATGAATGGATGCACTTTTTTGAGCGTCAAACTGTTGGTTGCAATCAACTGCCATTATAAAGCTCGGAAGAGCCAGGATATTTTTTATATAACTCTGATTGTATTCGTCTGAAAGAAGAAAGTCATATACACCTAGAATGGCTTAGAGTAAGTCATGGGGTAATTGATTGAGATTTGAGAGCTACATCAAATCTGCATAATTCACACCCACCCATTTAATTCTCTTACAGCACCTTGTGTTCCTCAAAATGTAACAACGAATCCGGTGTGTGACACAAACGGAATGGTGGCGTCATGGTCACCCTCTCTGGTGGCCGAGTCGTACTCGCTCACGGCCAACGGTGGAGACGGAGATGTGCGAACCTGCAGAAGCACCACGAACAACTGCACCCTGCTTCACTTGCACTGCGGACAGATTTACAACGTTAGCATAACTGCTTCGGCTGGAAACTGCACCAGTTTGGCCAGCCAGCAGGTCCCCTTCCATACTGGTGAGACCACACATTGGCTCTAAATGAAAAGCATTATGTTTTGGCTTGAAATCTGTGACATACTGTATTCCTTCTGGTCTATAGTGCCCTGTGAGCCACAGAACATGAGTGTAGCAGTGCAGTGTGACACCAGGACTGCCACACTCTCCTGGGGGGAGAGCCAAGGTTCGCTGAAGTACTTTACATGGGCCCAAACCATGGATGGGAACACACTTCGCTGCGACACCACGGGCACTTCATGTAGCCTCCGAGGATTGACTTGTGGGACATTGTACAACTTCACAGCGCAGGCTTCAGATGGGACCTGCAACAGCTCCGTCACTGCGCCAATCCAGAGGGGAGCAGGTACACGACCAGATATGTCGGAGAATGTTTAGCTGTTTATCTCAAGAATATACAATATAAAACAAAACTTTAATGTGTGTTTTAGTAGGATATTTACATTTCTACAAGAAATTATATTTTGCATAAGGAAAATTACATTTCCTTGCGTTCTTGTGATGATATTTTCAGTCAAGTTGTTTTTTTATATCATATTTCAATGTAACAATAATTGGTGTAATTATATTAGTAATAAGTGCACGTTCAATGTACTTATAGTGTACTTGCCCACAAAAGTACTGAGTAATGTAAAGTAACTACATGGGTTAAGTTAAGGTTTAGAGTTAAAACCTAGTTATTACCCAGTTATGTTTCATCACTACAATAAGTACATAGTATGTTCATGCGAAACAGGACTGTGAAATAAAGTGCTATGTTTTCTTTTCATATTTTCGATTGATTTTTATTCCAGTTTTTGTCATTTTAGTACTTCAAGTTAAACTTACAAAACTTCTCATTTTAGTTTGTTTATTAATTTCAGGTTTATTTTAATGTAATAGTTTTGCTTTTAGTTATCAATAATAACACTTAATTAACCCTCTGTTGAACTCTCCTGTAGTCCCATGTCCTCCTGCCACCGTGCGGGTGAGACCCCATCTGATGGGCGATGCCACTCTAATCAGGGTCTCCTGGAGTTTCGTGGACTGTCCTAACGTCACGTACCTGGTGCAGGTGACCGGCCAAATCCAAGACAACCCTCAGTCCAAAATGGACGTGTCATCCTATTGGACAAACGACAACTACTTTGAATTTCCTGTGCCCTGTAGCACCCCGTACAATGTGACGGTCCTTGCAAAAAACTCAGCTGGGGTCAGCAGACCATCTCAGGCTGTTACTGGTGTCACAGGTACCAGACGACAATTATTATTTTTTTTTTTTTACCTCTGTTAAAAAAGTTGAAATGCATCTAAAAAGTCTAAGGCAGATGGATTTCTGAATAATGATGCCATATCAATAATTGTCAAGCCAAGATACTAAAGACAGTGTATAGTAAATAAAAACAGACCTTCTCTGGCAAAGAAAATGCCCCATTTCAAGATAACTCTACTTGTATAGAATATTTTCTTACTTGGTCTATTACTTTGTTTTCTCCTTCAGTGCCCTGTCCGCCGATGAACGTCACCTTCACGGGTGATAATTCCTCCGCCACAGTGGCCTGGATGTCGTCAGTTCTTAGCACAGGATACAAGGTTTACCAGCTGCGCCCTGACGGCCAGGTGCCTGTCTGTCTCACCTCTAACCTCAGCTGTCAGGTCTCGGGCCTGCTGGCCTCTAATGTGGCTGTGACGGCCTGGAACGGTGCCGGAGAGAGTCTTGCCTCTAGAGTTATTACTGGTAAGAAGAAATACAGACATGTGCAATATATATAAATATTGCAGTGCAATATTTGACCGGAGAGGTAATGATTGTTATTATAGTCAGTTACGGTTAGTTAGATCTAGCATTCTGCCCGATTTCAATTAGACACAGAAATAAAGTAGTGCGTAAGATTACATTTATTTAAATTAATAAATTATAGCATTTATTTGAATTAAATATCGAGCGAGAGAGAGATACAGAGAGAGGGATACAGAGAAATACAGAGAGAGGGAGAGGGAGAGAGAGAGAGAAATACAGAGAGAGATAGAGAGAGATACAGAGAGAGAGAGAGAGAGAAAGAAATACAGAGAGAGATGCGCGTGTGAATTAGCCGATCTCTGTCTGCTCAGCGTCTCTCTCTACAAACAATTAAGCTGTGAGTTTAATTACTTTAAAACCAGTAGAAAATATAAAGTATTCTCGTTTCAGTAGCAAAGCTATTTATTACTATAAGTCACGGAGCAGCGTTAATTTATTATCAATATATCATCGGAACAATGTTTTGAGGTGTGGTAACCACAGTATAAGCTGATTAATTGACTCCGGTCCGATGAATTATCAAAAAATAATGCACACCTGAGGTGTAAAGGCCATGAGTGACCTCCTCGGTGTGCATTTTTTTCTAATAATTGAACTTCCTGTCGTCAATTATTCCTTACTTGTTTCCAGGGGCACGTTAAGATAACCAGAGGCCCCTGGGCTACAGCATTACAGTAGGCCCCCTACCCCAGATCATTTGTTTTTAGCATTCTGCCAATTATGTCGGAATTTATCTTGTCGGTACACCAGTTAACACAACACAGTGTGTATGCTTCATAAAAATATGGGTCATATACTGTATAGGTGAATATGCAAATTCACTCTTTGCCAGTAGGTGGCGCTTGTGCAAGAGCAGGAGCAGGTTGCATAAACAAAGCAGCGCTGCGCTTATAAACACTTCATCATTATAGGCATTATACAGAGTTAATATGAAAAGAAAATGCCATCAAGAAATTCCTGGCCGAAATGCGTTTACAGGAAGGCTATCGTTCCATGATATTAAAAACCATAAATTCAACAACAGTAGATCAAAACAAACGGTTGTGATTCCTGAAAATTTGCGGGTGTGCAAGTTTGTTTCTAGAATCCTGCTCTCCCTGATGGAAACTCCTGTTTATACAAATTATTAAAAATATAGGCCCCTCCCGAGGGTAGGCCCCTGGGCTTCAGCCCATGGAAGACTGTGTGTTAATGAATCCTCTCAGTCAATCAGAATTGAGCATTCAGACAGACCATGGTATAATTATTTTTAAGGAACAGAGAAAATTGGCAACTATTTTCAGCGGAAGCTGACCTTAACTGTTATTTAAACAATACATATTACTTTAAATAAGTGCATATTTCACAGGTACATCTTTATTTAATCTTGCATATGCAGAATGAAATGATGTATTAACACAAATCTTTTACAGGCCAAACCTTAAACCGTCGGAAGAGAAATCTGAAATATGCGAGGATGAATGCAGCACTGACTCCTGGTGAGATGAACTACAGACACATTCACAGCTTACTGCACAATAATTAAGAGCCGTTTGGATACACAGAGCAATTTATAAAAATTATTATATAAAATATACAGTATGGTAACACTTTATTTTAGTGTCCATGTTACATGTAGGCTACTTTGTAGAACATTTTACATATTATATAGTAATAACAGTAAATTATGCATACTTCCATGAAACTTACCCTAAACGAAACTCTATTCCTACATGTTGTTAATTAATATTACTCAGTACTTAAAAGTATAAATGTGTAATAACACTGTACAATTACACAGGAACAAGGACACCATAAAATAAAGTGTAACCAAATATATACATATATACAAGACTTTAGTTGTATATATTAGTTGAGGATGAGAATTGATTTTCATAAAGTCTAAGGTGGGCGACAAAAACATATTCATGGCAAAAAATAATTAATTAGATCCTCTTTATAGAATATTGTGATACAGTGTTTTAAAAAATCACCATAAAGGCAGTGCAACAATATATATACATATATATATAGACATAGACATATATATATATATATATATAGACATAGATATAGATATAGACATATATATTATTGTGGTGAAATTAGGGCTGTCAAAGTTAGCGCGTTAATAACGCGTTAACGCAAAATCATATTAACGGCACTAATTTTTTTAACGCGCGATTAACGCAGCGCGTATTTTCTGTTTGACCCGTGGCCCAACCCCTAGTTGGAGAAATGGAGATACACAGTGTTGCTAACTTAGCGACATTGCAGATCCCTTTAGCGATTTTTTTCCCTTCAACAAAGCGCCCAAACCTTATTTAGTTTCTGAGAATCTCCCGGTACCGCCGGTACTGCTATCCCAGCACGCGCGCGCGCCTCTCTCTCTCTCTCGCGCGCTCTCTCTCTCGCTCTCTCTCTCTCTCTCTCTCTCTCTCTGCGTCTCGCGCGGAGGAGCAGCTCTTTAATTCACAGATATTATGTTGCTTCTCTAATTTTACAAGTATAGCCGAAATCAGAGCACAGATATTGTCTTTATCTTATGTGTATTTGATTTCACCAGACGACGGCTCGATTATCAGAATTTTTGTGCAGATTAACTTAACATCTTAGAAGGAAGAGCTGGTTATGTCTTAATGGGTCGCGTTTCAGTCACCTTTTCAAATCCATTCCGTTGACAACAGAAACAGTAAAATATACCAATGAAAGCATTTTTATTGAGAATTTTGCTTCATCAAAATGGGCACAGAGAGAGACAAACTACAATGTAATAATAAATAATTAATGTAGCCTACATTTAGCATTTTTAGAAGAGCTGCCCCTGTCATGCAAAAATCTAAACATGTTTGTGTTAGTAAATTGCTCAGTGCAAAGAAAGAGAAGTAATGGTAACCTGGCATTTTTTTGTTCTTTCTACATGTCTAATAGACATGAACAAGTTCTTTGAAAAACATCTATGACCTTTGAAACATGTCTCCTCCTTATGCTCTATATTGACTATGGTTTCAATAATAAACATACATTTGCATAAAGCATCTATTTATCCATGCCCACATTGATTAGAGTATTACAAACTTGAAAAGTATTAATTTAAGGAACATTTAGAACAAATAAAAAAACGTGCGATTAAATGCGATTAATCGCGAGTTAACTCATGACAATCATGCGATTAATCGCGATTAAAAATTTTAATCGATTGACAGCCCTAGGTGAAATGTTTCCTGGACATGTTCTTATAGCATTATATAGCAAACTGAAGTCACATATTTAATCAGATGCTGTTGCCTCTACAGACCAGCTGTCCATCCCTGAGGTGAAGGTTGCTCATGTGACAGGACAGTCACTGCAGGTCGAGTGGTCTCAGGTGACAGGGGCGGATTCCTACACTCTGATCCTAACGGAGGACACCCCGTCTCTGCCTGCGGAGGAGGTCCTGTCCGTGTACAAGACTCAGATCGCTACAGTTACTGACCTAAAACCTGCAACACGTTACTGTGTCGTCGTGTCTGCCAAACACGACAGCAACCAGAGCGCCTATTCCCAGCCTTTGTGTGTCACCACTGAGTAAACTGGCCTTGCCGTGTGGACTGTACAGGAATGTAGATACAAAACCAACAGAAGCGGCGTTCAGTTCTCCTGAACTAGCATCTTCTCTTTCTTATGTTCCATGATCACTATGAAAAAGAAAACAAAATCAGCCTATTTGTCCTATCAGAAAATCTAAACAAATCATTGACTGATTGTCTCCTTAACTAATCCTTTCTAATTAACAAATTACAAAATTTCTGTGATGTAATATCTAATATATAACCATTTCTGTTGATTGAAAAGCAAAGAGAAGGTCACTTAAAATTAAGAATAGATGTGAAGAATACATCGATCGACCGTAGAAACATTGTAACTCCTAGTTTTTTAAGAAAGTTTTGCATTTATCTTAAAAAGTACTTTTCTGTAACCAGATCATACAATGATTCAATCTTTATGTAGTTAGATCAAATAAATGGTTAATTTATCAAGCATTATTTTACATTGTAAGCACTATATTACATTGTATTTTCTATCTGATGTATACAACTTGCATAGCTTTGTTAACAATCTGCATAAGTACTTTTATACAAAAAGCCATATGAAAGAATTAAAGTCTGTGAATCAAAACTTCAAACATTTTGGTTCAAATGAAGAGCCAAGCGATGTACTTCATCTTTTCTTTTAATCCCCCGTTATAAAGCAACATGCTTTTCTTATTCTAAAATCATGTTGCATGATTTTTTTTTAACAATCTGGAATCAAGATATCACCCCATTCATGCCTTGATTCGATCATCGTCCTGGCGAAATTTTCAAGTATTATTAATTTTTTGAAAAACCTACTTTAGCGAACTAGTCCTAGGTTTTTGGCCCGGTCAGAACCAAACAAGTGCAGCAAGATTCTCTGGAGTCTGTTTGTCAACAGTTATCAAAAACAAGTCGAAATTTCGATTCATTGGCCCTCATTTATCAATCTTGCGTAGAAACGGGCGTATATATTGGCGTAAGATTATGCTTACACTCTTCTCATCGCCTGATTTATGAAGCTGTGCGTACCTTTGAAATTCTGGTGTACGCAATACCTGCCCTTGATAAATGCCGCGGCTGAAATCGATCGTCATTAGAATAACACGCCCCTATATATTCAAGTCTCCGCTCCCCCCACGCCCTCATTTTACGCCATGGACACACGGAAGACGGCAAATTAAAGAGAAACTTCTTTGAGAAAGAGAAAGCGAAACCAGGGAAGTGGAAAGAAACAAAATTGATTTCTAGATTTTTATTATTAATGACGCTTATTGTTATTTAGAAGAAGAATGTCGTTATTATTATTTGTATTATTATTATTTAAAAGAAGAAGAATGGCATTTTTATTATTTTGTCAGTCTGAATTATTTTTTTGGTCATTGAAAGCCTTTCATTACTAAACCCAATCCGTGCATACCTGCCGGGCCTAACCCTGGCCTAACCATCGTTTCAAAGAATAGTACAACGGTGAACGCGTCGAGTATAAACGCCTCGTCCGTTTGGGGAGGTGCGCGCGCAGTCTGCGGAGACTCGCGCTGCGGAGCCAGGCGAAAGTATAAACAAGGCTTGAAACGTCAGGTAAAGCGCACAGGCTCGCAACCTAAGGAATACATATGCCTACAATTCAAATGCTTTGGTAAAGTCACACAAATTAAACATTGAATTCCATGTTGCACAAAAATAAACACTGAAGTTTATAATTACTATGTTGTTGTTTTTTTACAGTGGGTCATATTATATTATATCTTTTAGTTTGTCAGTGCGTTTTGTGGTGTTAGGAATTGTTTTTTTGCGCATTCCCGCACTCAAAACGTGCGTACACCACCTCCTGAGCTGGCGTAGGATTTGAGCGTGCCGTACGCCAACGTCCATATTGATAAATCTCAAAGTCAACGTGGTTTTGGGTGTAGCCTACGCCAGGTGTACGCTGAAAATTTGGTGTATGCACTTTTGATAAATGAGGGCCATTGTCTCTAAGAGCCGCCAAAATGTTAACATTTTTAACTTTTACTAAAATTACTATTACTTGTGAACAAAATGAGATATTTTCACCAAACTCGACTCGCATATGTTAGAGCTCATTCTGTGGTCGCGTGAAAAAGCATGTGGCGAGTGGCGACTGGCCACTAGGTGGCACTATAACATGGAAAAAAAACATAAACATGGCTATAACTACACAACCCTAAGCCTGATATACTTGAAAATGCAGTGTCTTTGTCCAAAGTGCCATAATTGTCTTTGAGGACATAGGCGTATGAAGATAAAATTATGCCATAAAGTATTGCATGCGCAGGGTAAGATTTGTGAAAGTGTACATAAGTTTGCAAGCGTAAATTAAATTTGCATGCGCAAGAGAAGATTTGTAAAGGTGTAAATCGCCTTTCAAGTGTAAGAAAAAAATATTTGCAGCATTTCACTGTTATTCGTAAGTGTAATTCATGTATTGTGAAGCTGCAGCTTCATGCTAACGCAAAATAAATATGATCTGTATTCCTCTGACTTCCATTTTTCCGCGCTTACACTTTTGGCACGGTTTTTACGCTCAAATACGGCCAAAAGTATTGCAGGCCCGTGAACAGCAATTTGCGACCGAAAACAACAGAGTTAGGAACTGCAAAACAGATTCACTGCATAAAATCAAACTTTGTGTAAAAAAATAAACTGTTGCAAATGTCTAAATGTGTGCATAGGGCAACAAAGTTACCGAAATAACCCGATTTGTACAGTTACGTCTTTCTTTTACCTGCGCTTCCAGTTTTGGCACGATTCTCTCACTCACTGAGTTTTGCAAGCGCGAAGAGGAGGGCGGGACCACCTTCATCATTTAGCCAATCAGATGAGCTTCTCGCTGACTCTAGGTTTACTCTTATCTGATTGGTTCAATAAACACGCCAGTCACCAGAACACATCTTTATCTTCATTTGGCTCAGAAACCTTCTGGTTGCCGAAATGGTACTTTTAATGCACACATACATGTTAAATAAATAGATAAATAGATAGATAAATAAATAAATAAATAAATAAGTCATGATTGCTTAATAACCTGTGCATCATTAGGCTGATTAAAGCTGACTAACATTCATACTGAATTTCAAGCTGGTGTTAACGTTACTGGATTGAAATGTGATATATTATATAGGCTAATCTGTTACACCACTGAGCAGATGTTAAACTTTACAATCAAAACATTTAATACCCATTCTTTATGTAATAATACAATTCTGATGCAGTTTTTTTCACATCATGTCTCTGTTCGTGGCATTTAACACTCAATTACATATTTTGAAATATTGTCTTGGTAGCACTGTCAATATTGATTCTGACTTAGTGATTACTTTCGTGTGACTGATCAAGCTATTATATGTAGCTAGTATAAATAACAAAATGCTTTCTCTGTGTCCAGATTTGACTGTAATGAAAAACTGATACTAAATCAACATAAACTCAACTTTGACAAAAAGTAACTAATTATGTCTGAATAAAAACCCAGCAACCAGGGAATATACAGCATCTTGATATGTTCATATATAGGGCTATACAGCCATCTAGTGGTTACACGATGGCATTGCAGGTGATAAATGGTGCATAATTTAGAGATGCTCTTAAATACACGAAAAAAATATAATTGTAACATAATAATAGTGGAATCCTCCCAATCAGTAGACAGGTGAAATTATGCATGCAGTAGTTCAGATAAAAAAAAAAAATTCTTAACACACCAGCTCGAAATTCATTATGGACTCATATAGTCATCCTAATGGTGCACAGCTTATTAAGCAATCATGACTTATTTGTTTATTTATTTGTTTATCTATTTATTTAACATGTATGTGTGCATTAAAAGTACCATTTCGGCAACCAGAAGGTTTCTGAGCCAAATGAAGATAAAGATGTGTTCTGGTGACTGGCGTGTTTATTGAACCAATCAGATAAGAGTAAACCTAGAGTCAGCGAGAAGCTCATCTGATTGGCTAAATGATGAAGGTGGTCCCGCCCTCCTCTTCGCGCTTGCAAAACTCAGTGAGTGAGAGAATCGTGCCAAAACTGGAAGCGCAGGTAAAAGAAAGACGTAACTGTACAAATCGGGTTATTTCGGGAACTTTGTTGCCCTATGCACACATTTAGACATTTGCAACAGTTTATTTTTTACACAAAGTTTGATTTTATGCAGTGAATCTGTTTTGCAGTTCCTAACTCTGTTGTTTTCGGTCGCAAATTGCTGTTCACGGGCCTGCAATACTTTTGGCCGTATTTGAGCGTAAAAACCGTGCCAAAAGTGTAAGCGCGGAAAAATGGAAGTCAGAGGAATACAGATCATATTTATTTTGCGTTAGCATGAAGCTGCAGCTTCACAATATATGAATTACACTTACGAGTAACAGTGAAATGCTGCAAATATTTTTTTTCTTACACTTGAAAGGCGATTTACACCTTTACAAATCTTCTCTTGCGCATGCAAATTTAATTTACGCTTGCAAACTTATGTACACTTTCACAAATCTTACCCTGCGCATGCAATACTTTATGGCATAATTTTACCTTCATATTGGCGCACCTCAAAAAAACATGGCTGCCATCGGTCAATGAAGTTTGAGCACCTATTAGACAAGATTAACGGAGGCCTATCGGAAAGAAACTCAGTGGACATGTTTCACTAGAGGAGCCCTAGAGGTCTGCAAGAATTTTGAAAGAAATCGGCCACTAGGTGGCACTAACGAGTTTTACGCCTCTGAATCACGTATGTTTCACACATAGCCTATACACAAAATTCATATTATCTGTTAGATCTCCTCATACTGAACAAATTTGCCTCAAGAACCAAATTGATTGTCTCAATCAAATTGTTCATTGAATATCTGTGATTATCTAAAATAAAACTTACTTTTGCAAACTAGTCCTAGTTTTTTTCCCCTCAAACTCAATACAACCACTGCGGCACAATTCTCGGGACTCTCTAGGTCTAAAATCAAAAATGTTAAACTTTACCCTTTGGATAGCTATATCAGGGTCATTTAGAAAAAGCCTATAAATCCTTAACGAAAACTCTAAACTTCATGATATTAGCACATGCGACATATGATTCTAAACGAGCATGCAAACTTCATTGAGATCGGACCATAGGTGGCTCTATAACTCTTAAAAATAGTCTTTTCCATCTATGATCTAAGTGGTTACATGCTTGCTAAATAAAACATAATATCTTTTTATGCATGTGCTTAAAGGCCTGAAAGCGCTTGATCCAGTTAATTGCTGCTTGCAGCGATATTTAAATCAGTTGTGGGGGAAGAAATCATGATGTTATCATCATTATCTAGCATACTATCTCAGTTTCATTTGTTCTCAATGAGTTGGTCATGGCTAAAAAATGTTTAGCAGTTTTTCCCAGCAAATATGGACAACTAGAGGAATGGCATAGTGTTGCCACAACTAAATTGGGCCATTTTTGTCACAGTGTTTACTAGTCTATATACTTTTCTTCCAATTTAAGCAATATTCAATGAGTTAGTTTAAGGCTAGATTACACTACAAGACATACAGTCTAAACAGATAGAGAGGCATACACTTGCCGTCTCTGTTAATATTTACAGAGAAAAACTGTGCATCACAAAACACTCGCTATAAATATTGTTAAGCCTTTTTAATAAAACCTGGGAAAAAGGGATTCTACTGACCACTTGGAAACAGTTACAAAAACTGGAAAGGACCAGTAGCGTCTAGTTACAGGCCTAGTGCCCTAACGTCTAATCTGTGCAACATTATGGAAAGAATGGGTATTTTTTAATGAAATGGATAAGATAGGTATTGGAAGGAAAATGGTTAACTGGATTCATAGTTTCAAGTCAGTTATTCCAAAAAATACTACAGTATATCGAAAACGGTACTCCTCAAGGTAGTGTAATGTAATGATTAATGATATTTTTCCCAGGTTGGAGCAGAAGTTGAAAAGTCTCTGATTGCGGATGACGGAGCACTGCGGAAGAGAGGGAGGAATGTTTTGTTCGAAAGTACGCAGAGTGAGATTAATGAGGTGTAAAACTGGACTGAAAAATGTTGCTTATCAGTGTCGATAACAGGTTATATGTTTCTCAAAAAAGAGAGAATGTCTTAGTGTAAAATTACAGCTACAGTACAAACCTTTAGAACAAGTGTATGTGATACAATATTTTGGGGGTATGGCTAGACACAAAACTGACATTTGCAGTTCACCTTCAGAAATTTGTTGATAAATGCAAAAAAGGGAATGCAAAAAAAAAAAAAAACATCACAACATGTATTTCCATCAAGAGGTGCATTTTTGGTCAAGATCTTGTATTAACAATGCAAGAGTCCAGCACTCTGTAAAGTCTCCTCCAGCACATCCCACAGACTTTCAATGAATTTAAGATCTGAACTCAGAGGAGCATCAATTCATGTGTGAAAATGATTCTTCATGCTCCTCCCAACCATTCTTACACAGTTTGAGCCTGATGAATCTTGACATTGTCCTCCTGGAATATGGCCATGATGTGTCTTCCTACATGAAAATCTACACACTTCATCTATCAGGGTTAGAAGAACTGTTGCTGAACATATAACACAGTAGAAACATAATCACTGCAATAATGATCCAATCATAGACTTATTTGCCTAATTTATTCATTTATTGTTTGGCTAGGGAGTGTACAATGCATTAATGATATACTTAAGAAAGGTAGGTCAGTTTAATAGGATTTAGAAGGTAATAGAATTCCTTTTTTTTCTTTCTCCCCCTTCCATCAATGATCCACACTCCAGCCCAGTAGGGGGTGGGAATGCACATATAGTTTGTTTGCAAACCGCCATAAGGAGAAAAAGAAAAAGAAGAAGAACTGGGCACTACACACGACCATCAAGTCGTTCTTACCTCGACAAACCCATGCAGAAACATGTGGCTCGTTGCTACATTAATGACAAATGAAAACAATATGTGTTCTAAAACAGACTCAAAATATATATAAAATCAGAGTCTGTGCCCATCATACACGATCTATAGCTAAATCTGTCAACGCAGACTGCCCAACATGCAGCCTGGCTCAGCCTTTTGGCAGAATCTACTCCTTAAGACGCTGTAAACTGGGCAAAAGTCATAATAATGGGCATCTCTGAATACATGAGTGTTTACATGAAAGGCTTTTTTTTTCAGACTGTGCCAATAACACTGGCTACATGGATGAATTAGATGATACATTAGATGAATGGATAGCCTCATTTTATCTTTATCTAATTTACTTGTGAATAGTCAAACTCCTTCCTTCACTCATGGCAAATATATATGGCCTTGTGGTTCAGTCTCACTTGTTCCTTGTTTCATTTAAATTTCATTGATATTTTGGCTAAATTTCAAAGTTTTTCCGCACCTGTTGTTTTTAAGCAGCCCTGATTGGTTGGCTATAATTTGTATTGAAGAAAATAGGAAACGGCGCTGTGCAGACCGATTGGTTTATTACTTCAACTGGGAGAGCGAATCGAAAGCATACAGAACCTCTAATCGCTCTCACGGTTCTTAATGTCATACACCGATCGGTCTGCACAGGGCCGTAATCAAGTATAACACACCTAATGACTTGTCATTGTCATTTAAATATCTGAATATTTGATTTGATTATTAAAATGTTTCACTTTGACTACTAGCAATGATTAAAATTGTTCCAATTATGTTCATTGTTAAACATTCTGTAGCCTATGTCATCTGATCATTAAATAAATTAATTTATACATAACATTCGTACACATAAATACTGAATTAATTTGTAAAGTATCTCTGGTTTTATGTAGGCCTATCTATTATCTCGGGTAGGCTAAGTTATAAAAAGTCAGTGTGGGGGGGAAATATGGCATAATTTTAACACTTCATTTTATATATTAGTTAAATGTAAGTAAAGAGACACAATAAAAAATAAGCTATTATAATCTATCTATCTGCCAAAAATCATTCAACCTAATAACAATATAATTTTTCAATCTAAAATGATCCATCAACCCCCAAAATTCGCATAGTAGGCATACACACAATGATAAGAACATGGGAAAAGTAATGAACAAAAATCACAGAAATATCCAATGCAAACATTTCCATAACCCTAAGCCGCCCAAAATAAACCTAACGTCATGACGCCCATTTTATTTTGCGTGATGATGTCATCGGCGCGCGTCCCAGCCGGATTGAGTATTTTTGGACAGGACAAACGGTGATGATTGTGTACAATATCATAGAGCAGTGTGCTAAAGTGTCCCGTTTCACCGCAAAACCGGACAAGTGATAAAGCACGCGAGGGGCGCGAGTGAGAAACGCGGGGAGTTAGTTGACATAGTCTGTGGGAAGGTGAGTAGTTTGTTTATGTTGACTGAAGGCAGAAAGTTGAGCTAGCTAATAGGCTAACCTCTGTAGAAAATAATGAAAAAAGTGAAACAAAGTTAAACATCAACCAAATAAAGATCAAAATACCACTATTACAATCACGAGGACACTTCTTAACTTCATTCTGTTCAGTATGAAGTGTCAAGTGTTTGTGGTTGCTTAAGGTTTTCATTTCTGTCAAATATCTGTTTACCAACTTATTGTTTTGTAAACATTAAAACTAATGTGTGTCGAGAAACTTTATGAGTAAGTTTAATGAAGCTTTAAAGATGGTCTGTATATTGTTGGTTCACGGTTTAATGTGGTGTCATTGGTAAAAAGACTTGTAGGACAGCAGCAACACATGAGTTAAGTGGGCCAGTTTTGTTTATGCTAACTAGGAAGACTGTTGAATAAAATCAAGACAGCAATAAAGCTGGAGGCAGAAAGTCTGCCAGAAGCTCAAGAGAGGTTTTCATTATTTAATAATACTTGTACTTGCAAAGTTCAGTAACGGTGAAAGTGTCCCTGACTACCTTTAAAGTAACGCCACTAAAATAAAATAAAATAAATAATAATCTAACAGCATCCAGAGCATTGGATGCCCTATTATTATTTGAAGACAAATAATGTTGAACCCCTACATTATTTAATTGTTGGTCTGTTTGCACATGGGTCAATCACAAATAAAGCTTCAGAAAGGCATTTAAAAAATATATTTTTTAAAATTTATGTAATGCATATTTTTGAGTCAGGAACAATGGATTTAAACAAGTTTTAATTGTTAAGTCTTTAAATAAATATATTCCTAATTTTATTTATTAGTGAAATCTTAGCAAAGTAAACCTTAGAGTCTCAACAGTGCATAGCACACTATTGTTTTGTGGTTTTGTATTTAATTCATATTCATTTCAAATGATTGCATCCTAGTAGTGGCCAGGTATTTTGTATCTTTAGCAGCCGATTTTACTTCTAAAGACAGAATAATTAGCAGTATCATGCAAGTATACCAGTAAAATGCATTCAGTACAATAACTATTCACAATCTAGTATTCAGCCATTTGTTCACTTTCACCTATTAGGCTATTTGTTGGTTTAAATCAAGAATTTGCATGGTTGCACCACCTGATGAATATCAGTTGTGCCAACTGACAACATTCATAATGACATTAATAATGCCGGAATATGTTGAATACTGATTTCACCCCCCCCCCCCCATTTCAATTACATATAAAACTTAAATAATGATAGTATTGTTTTAGTCAACATTGTAAAGTAGTAAATTGATCAAAAACAGAATAAATCACATGGCATCACATTCAGAATGAAGGAACTGGAAAAGGCTACACTAGACAGATTGGTAGAATAGAATAGATTGTAATCTAGATTGGTTAGAAACACTGTAATCGATTGTGATTGAATAACAAAGTCAAGTTTTATATTGATACAAAAATAATAATCAGATTTAGTCAGTTGAACATTTTAAATTAAAATACGTCAAAATGTTTAAAACATTAAATGCATAGCAACCTTACCCATATCCCACCTCAATAGCAGCACAAGTGTTTGCAAAAGCACATGAACAAGCACATCATACCTAACAATTTTTGTTTGTTTGTTGATGCGAGTACATTGTACCTAGTTAAAGACATTTGTCTTTCTTGATACGGTAGTGGCATCTGAAATTATTATTAAAAAAAACTTTGTAAAACATCTTTAACCTAAAAACTAATATTTTAAAACAATAATTAATTTTTTTTTATAATAATAGACAATCTTAGCTTGTATTTATTATTTATTTAGCTTAAATAATGATTTTTTAATTTCATATAGGCACATTCAGTGCAGTTGAACCACCTGACTTCCTGGTTGCACCAACGTGACTTCTGCATAAAGTTTTACATTGAACAAACTTCTACTTGGATGCCTGAATTAGCTTTTGCCTATGCTAGCATGTTCACATATACCATTTTTATATACAATAAAGAAGTTTATAATAAATATAATTTTCTTATTTTCACATTGGTTGTACCACCTGACATGGAAAGTGTACCAACCTACCCATACATCAAAAGTAGCTATTTTTATCAGTATGTGAGAGAGATCTACAAACCTTTTCTCTCTGCCATAAGGATCAGTCGGTCTCCTCTGGAGCATTATCATTATCCGCATTATCATACTGACTGTTATTTCACTTCATAATAAAAGACCCATGTTTGCAGTTGTGCCACCCTGACATCTGAGAACATACAAAGTCCCTGACAAAACTTGTTTAATGTTCTTAAAAGCTTTAAAGCTACTGATATTTATACAATGTGTTCATATAAAAGGTTTCCAACATAAAATTATGCCATAGTATTTTATTTTGAATTTCTTCTTAAGACACAATTTTAAATAATTTTCTTAGTCTGTTCATTTGTGTGGACGGTTGCGCCACCTGCCATTTTGGGGGTTTGATTTTCAAACTAAATAATATTTATAGAATAAATTGATACATGTCATGAATTTATCAAATTATTTTAATAGGAAATGATGCACTGGGGACACAAACATATTTACATCATGTCATTGACCAACATGCAGATTAAATTTGTTTGGCCATGAACTAAAATATTTGTAAGATATTGTCATGTAAAAAAAAAATATTTAAAAAAGGTAAATAGTTTTAAAAATGTGTCTTAAGATTCCTGTGCTGTCTCTGTTCCGGTTTGTGTCTACAGGACATTACGTTAATGGCAGACTAGTCTACCAGCTGTTCAAATCACACACATACTAGTCAATTTTGAAAATGTGTAGTTTTGCACATCTGTGGATAAGTGCTCTCTGTTTGCCACAAGAATGTTCCCATAAAGAGTTAGTTAAGATTTTAAATATTACATTTAGAAGTTGATGTGATCTGCTTTGTCATTTACTACAAAATTCACTTATTATACAGCCTGCATGTTAATGAATCTAATCTCAGTTTTTCTCTCATTGTGTTGCAGTGGTTGAGACTGCTCTTTTTCATTTTTCTGCTGTCATCTTAAACAATGGAGGAGCCCCATGTTCACTGCATGTCCTGCATTAGCAGGCGATGCATGGTCAAACTTGAACCCGGCACCTCCTGTGACCTCATCACCTGCCCTCTTGTATGCGGTGCCATCTTCCACAGCTGCAAGGCTATTGAACACAAGCTGCTGTGCCCGCTTGAAAGGGTGCCATGTCTTAACCACAGCATTGGATGCCCTTTTACCCTGGCCCGTGGCCAGATGGCAGAGCACCTTGAGGTGTGTCCTGCAGGTGTGGTGTGCTGCACTATGGAGTGGAATAGGTGGCCAGTGAACTATGAGGATTATCGTTCGTATGAGAGACTGAGTCAAGAAGCAGATGAGGTGGAGCAGCTTGACATGGCGCTCGCCCTTCAGGACCAGCGCACCATGTTAGCATCACTTAAACTCGTCTCTCTGGCTCCCACTAGTGGACCAGAGAAAAAGACTCAGGCAGTAGGACAACGTGAAAAGCCTGGTCTAGTCTCAGTTGCTCAGGCGGAGACCATTGAGATGGAGCCTACGGCTGGCTGTTCAAAAGACAAGATTTCCAATGGCATTAATGGTCTAAAAGAAGAACATTACGGGGAGCTCTACCAAACCACGGTTGAGACAACCAAAAGCCTGGCCGCAGCTCTTAACGTCCTGATCCACCTCAATTCTTCTGAAACAGACTGTACAACTACTAATGCGTCAGCTGCACTTCCAGAGCGCAATGGGGAACGGCATGAGAAGGTGAGGATGAGAGAAGATGCCGGGTTCAGCTGTGATAAAATAGCTAGCGGAGTCAATGGCCTAAAGGAGGATCTACAGCCTCAGCAGCACCAAAAACTCATGGAACTTGGCAGGAGTTTGGCCTCTGCCCTCGGTGCATTAGGAGATGTTGTCAAAGGCACTGAGTCAATTAGCGAGAATGGTAAGCAGTCAGAAACGTTGGAGTCTCCAGATGTTGATATGAAGGACGTTACATCAGAGGTTGATGGTGAGCCTGGGGCTGTTGGGGGATTTGATGGTGGAGAAGCCACTTTAGATGGTGTAGCTCATGAGGCAGCAGGTGAGTGTTGCCCAGTCATGTTAGGGGACATTGATAGGCAAGGTTTCTTTAATGGCTCTCATAGTATACTAGATGACTTAATGGAATCGACCACAGAACACCATCAAAATCCAGAGTCCCGAGGTTCTCGGGAGTTTGTCGGTCCTTTAGTTCCTCATAGACCAGAGATCAGACATGACCAACACGCTTTCTTGATCCAGGAGGCCTCTGGATCACAAGCCCCATTGCTGCAGCAGCCTATACATGCTCAGACTTTGACCGTCCAGAGGGACAACGTGCTGCCTGTGATGGCATTAGACTTTGAAGATAGGGCTTTTGAGAGGAAACTCCAAAACCTTCAGTTGCTGCGCAATTTTATGCCACTTGCACTTAACGGACGGAAGGGGTCGTTTACCGAAGTGTTTCCCCATAGAAATCCACGTTGCAAAATGGAGGACAAAGCTGTGGACACATCAGATTTAGATCAGGAGCCAGTGGACGACCCCATGGGACTCGGCGAAATTGACTTTACGGCAGCAGCTCTTCTGTTCTGCCTGGAGGAGTCGCCACGAGCTCGGAGGATATCCGACACGGTCTATGCGTTTGGAGGAACACGTGTTGACTTTGGCACCCAGACGTTTAGTTTCCCTGCTGCCATCTTGGCAACAAGTACGATGGTGGGAGAGGTCGCGTCCGCTTCCGCCTGCGATCGAGCCGCACCTCGCCTTTCACAGCCAAGTCCGTTTTGCACTCTTCGGCTCGATCTGACGCTGGAGCAGCTTGTGCCTCGCCCCAGCTGGGCTCCCCGAGAGGGCTCCATGTTCACCTTCGAGTGCGGCCAGCTCTTCCGTCGAGAAGAGTTCCTCTCGCATTTCCGAAATGTTCATGGAGATATCCACTCTGGACTCAATGGCTGGATGGAGCACCGTTGCCCGTTAGCGTATTACGGCTGCACGTACTCTCAACGAAGACTCTCCCCATCCACTCAAGGGTCGAAGGTTGTTCATGACCGCCACCTCAGGTCATTTGGGGTGAAACCCATCTCAAAACCTGTAATAGTACCTAAGTGCGATCACCTTAGTGGATTGCCGTTTGAAGTACTTCAACATGTAGCCCGATTTCTGGATGGCTTTGGCCTGTGTCAGCTGTCAATGGTGTCTCGTACGATGAGGGATGTTTGTGCCAGTCTGCTACAGAGCCGTGGCATGGTGGTGGTTCAGTGGGAAAAGAAGCAGTATTTGGATGGAAGACGATCCTGGCAGATAAAAGACAAGGTACAGTACGTCTGAACAGTGGCCACATGCTAATTATGGAAACAGTTTGCACTTATTTATATCTGACTGTACTCCTTTTCCAAGCTCAGTGGAAGAAACAGTCTGAGCAGGTAACACGTTTTACCATAAAATTGATAAAGTGGTTACGTAAGTAACTGTTTTTGTTTTCCTGCAGGTTTGGCGGTTCAGCACAGCCTTTAGCCCGGTTAGCAGGTGGGAGTTTGCGGACATCACTAGCATGGCAGACCACCTGAAACGTTGCCCATACAATGAAGTCCTCCGCCAAGTGGAGGCGGTTCCTCTGCCCTGCATGTGCACGACCAGAGAGCTGACGCGCGACGGCAGATCGCTTCGGTCCGTTCTCAAGCCAGTGTCATAACACTACAGAATCCTAGTTTGCAAACATAACTAAAACACTACAATATCTAACCTCTTCAATCTACAATATACTATCACTGTGTAAATAAAAAGGAAACAAAATATTTTGTTTTTGTTTTGATGTTAAGATTATTTTTTTATTAATATATGAAAGATCAGTGTGGTCCAATGGTGTGTGATGCAATGGTTAATCTACTAAAATCATCTACTCCTCTGACACACACCCATGCTTTGTTATCCAGACCAATGCTGAGAGAGGACTGGTTTAAGGGAGTGTAAACATTGGGGAAACAAGGCTTAATTCAGTGCCTCAACCTGTCGAATAGCACTTGATTTATTTGTCTTGACACAGCAAGGTAATCTCTGTAATCTTTGTAAAGATTATCAGATAATTACTTTATTTCCTGTCAATACACATCCACATAGGATATTTGCATGGTTTGGTTAAGATATCGTTTGAAAAGGACGCTTTCTTCGATTGTCTGTGATTATCTCTGGACAGATAAGTTCTGTTTTATGCTGACATTGCAGACAGGCTCAGTTCACCCTGATCTGGGAACAGCTGTCATGCTTAAGAATGCAAGGGCTTGAATCTATATTGGGTTACAAAGTAAGAGAGCTGCTCTGCTGGGTTTTTTTCTTTTTCTTTTTTTCTATCACATTGTCATAGAAAAGAGGGTTTTCATTTACAGTAACTTTACCTTAAAGGCTTCATCCAGAAATTGCACCAGTGGATCTTAGTCAGAGTGAACTACAGTTGATTCAATGACTTTTGACACTCTATGTACATGCATTCATACTAAAACACCTTGAACAATTTTAGTTCATTCTCCAGTACTATATCACTCAATATCAGCATGCCAGGTTAGCATGCCAAACATATATCAACATTTAGAGTCAATATATTGTACTGAAATGTGTGGCTGTCTGTGCTCTGACCCGCTGATTCCTCACTAACCTGGAGCATATAGACACTCTGCTATTGCGTTTCCCATTGAGTGAGTGAGGGAAAGCTTAGGGAACACTATATTTGAGTACAAAGAAGAGCTCTAACTAACATGTATGTGATGTGTGACATATTATAACCTGTCTGCATTTAAATGTGTGCTGTGAGCATTTGTCAAGGCTAATATTTCTAGGTGTGATTGCAGCTAATGAAACCACAGAAGTGTTTATTTTCATCTTCACCTGTAGAAGGTTTATGGAAAGCTATGCAGCGTTTACATGTTAGGAGCTGTTTTAGGCTTCTCAACTTGAGCGTCACCCAAGGTTGTGTGGTCATTTTTTATGTAATCAAAATGAAGTGATTGATTTCTTTTCTTTTTTTTTTTTTTTTTGTTAATGCAGTCCATATATTGTATTACTGAAGCCATGTTATATGTTGATTGTTTAAAATCTAAGGAGGAGAAATTGCCAGTACAGCTGTTGGTTGGAATTGCATGTGGTTTTTGACTTATGAATTAAAAAATATATATATATTTTATTATCTTTATTCTGGCTCAATGTCTTTTTATATTATGCTTACAGACTACATCCAAACCTAACTTTTAACTGGTTTATAAATGATGTGCTGCTTTCCCTGAGAATGTGTTGGCTCTTTGAAGTTTATAATAAAATCATATAGCCTAATACAATTAATACAGTCCCTATTCAGAAGAACCTGGTATTTCATGTCCATTATACAGTCTAACTCTTAAGTGTGTATGTACAATTACTAAAGCAAATGAACTGTGAGATGTGGCCTTTGATACTAAATACGGCTGAATACCTTAAGGTGCGAACAGGGTAAAACAAATAAAAAATAATGTCACATTAATAATTATTTTTTACAGAGCAGAGTTCGAATCCAGAGAACTTGTATTGATTAATGCTGAATATGAAAAGAAAAGCACTTGATTGTACTGAAAGTTCACCTGAAGTGTACTTAAAATCTTTACAGGTAGGGCAGGCTTTATATAAACTATATAAACTGATAACTTATTTTTTAATAACAGATAATATCATCGATGAAATAAAAGAGTACAATTGCATGACCATGCTTCTTAACACTTTTAAAAAAGGGCACTTTGTAATGTCAAATTAAAAGTTTTACTTTAAAATACACGTTAAATATTTGTTTTAATAATCCTTTGTTGTGCTTTAAAGAAACATTTATTTTAATGTGTAGACTAAGTACAGATGCACATGTAGCCTATAATATTTGAATATAATTGTAACTAGTGTGTTATTTGATATTACATTTAAAGTGAATTGGTCTATAATGTGTGAAATATACTAAATTGCAAATCCATCATTATATCCATCAACTATATTCAAATACATGACAATATAAATTATGTTGGTCATGAAAATTTTAATAATGTTTTATTTCAACTTTAATAATTTCTTTTTTTGTGTGTATTTATGTTGCATGGCTGTTAAACATGTTTAGGGGCATTATTCACATGTGAATTATCTGAATAAAAACATAAGGCGGCTCTTAAAGTGGGGTCATGTGGTCTCGGTTACTCTTTTACAGCGCTGTTCAGGACCTATAGCCTACCTGTTCTTCTGTGATCGCGATAATAATAACAATCTCCTATAAGAAGTGAGATTTTTCTACCAATCCTTTAAAACAACACACACACACACACACACACACACACACACACACACACACACACACACACACACACACAAGTTGTGTTATCATGATTAATGGGTAGCCAACTTTCCATAGACATAATGATTTTTAAACTGTACAGACTGTATTTTCTCTCTCCTTACATAACCCTACCCCTAAACCTTAACCTACCCATCACAAAAAAAAAAAAAAAAAACTTTCTGCATTTTTCCATTTTCAAAACACATCACTTTGATTTATAAGCTGTTTTCCACATGGCGACCAAAACATGTCCCAAAAGGATTTCAGAGATTGCCATCTCTGTGGGGACATTGTGTCCCCATGATGTAGGTTTACCAGGACACACACATACACACAGAGAGAGAGAGAGAGAGAGAGAGAGAGAGAGAGAGAGAGAGAGAGAGAGAGAGAGAGAGAGTTTGTCCCCTCTCAGCCACTGTATCCCTTTAAATGTCAAGAATACTGCGTATATTTTTAGCGCAGCCATTTAATGTCAGTGACCGAAGGCACATACAGATCAGTCCCAGTTATAGAGCTCCCGAATACTGTGTGTATTTACAGGACATGGTTGTGTTTAGGTTTGGTGTAATTTTGACACCAGAGAGTTCAGATGTCGAGGTGTTAGTGTTGGGCTCTCGGCCGGAGATGGGACACTGGGACCCGGCCCGTGCCGTGCAGATGAACCCGAGCCGCCCGGTTCCGTCCACCTGTGAACCGTGTCTGTGGACCGGAGACGTGCATCTGTCCGAACCCAACACAGACAAGCTGTGGTTTAAGTTTATAAAGCGTGTCGATGGGAACTACATTTGGGAAGGTAGGTTATGTGAGGATAATGGTCAAGTCGTGATGACGACAAACACACTTTCAAAAGGACATCAGCTTTAGAGGAAATACAGTAGGCTATCTATAAAGGACACATAAACGCTTTAACATCCACAGTGTAATAAAGTTTTTGACTCACTGGATGGTGCTGCTGTTCCACAGTCTGACTTGCACTGACAGACAGTCACGAATTTATAAATCCTTTCAGTTTAACCTGTGAAGGCTACAGTTTACAGTCTCTAACTGTATCAAAATCCATAATTTGATTTAATCAATTTAAGCCTGGTTTCACAGACGAGGCTTAGACTAAGCCAGAATTAAGCCTTAGTTCAATTAGGGCATTTAAGTAGCTTTTATAAAGGTGCCATTAAAAAAACATTACTGGTGTACATATTGAGACAAAACAATGACACTGTTCTCTTACGAGAGGTTCTCTCGTATTGCGTAGTTGCTTACGCTACGGGAAAGCCTTTCTTTCTCGAGATACTGAAGCCAAAAATTATCCTTAATTTTTATAATCTTGTCAACGCAGTGCGGCAGCCTGCAGACCTAGGGCAAGCTTACTAGCGTGCCCATTGGCTGCCCTGCGGCAACTGCAGCAGCCTACCGCTGAGCCCTTGGCGTGACGTCACGACCAATGAGCGCGCTTGGCGCGCTTAATGCGTCACAGCCCGCGAAAAGGGGTGTGGCTTAGCGTATATAAACAGGGCTCGGAGGCTGCTTCTCTGATTTCTGTCTTTTCAGCGAAGCTCTACGCATCGCTGCTCTCTGAGGAAGCCGCCGTCGAATCAAGCGACCAGCACGCCGAGGATCTCAGCCTGAGGACGCCGGCCGCCTTCGCCGCCTTCAGCTTTCCCTGCCTGCTTCGCTATCCGGCGAATATATCCTTTTACTGCTCTGTGTTGTATGTGTTTGTGTGTTCGCCCCGCGACACACTTTGCATCTAAAAGAGCGCGAGGCGTTGTTGCAAATGCCTCGCTCATCCTGTGGCTCGTGCAGAGCCGCGCTCAGCGACGGAGACCGCCACGTGATCTGCGCTCTCTGCCTGGGTTTCGACCACGCAGCCCGCGCCCTTCACGGGCGGCTGCGAACAGTGTGAGGACTTGCCGATGTCGACCCTGCGGGCTCGACTCGCCATGTTTCACGATCCTCCACCTTCTCCGGCTGCCTCTTCCGGGCCGCGTAAGAAAAAACGCCGCTCTCAAAGGCCTTCCGAGCCGGTGGTTATAGCTGAGCGCTCGCCGGAGCCCCTCCCGCGAGCCTCGCTCTCTCCTTCTCCCCCGCCCTTCACCGACGCGCAGCGGCCGGCCTCTGCCCGCACTGCCGTCGCCTCAGGGGATGAAGCAGACCAGCTGGTTACTCCCCTCTGTCAAGCCGCGCAAACGGCGCCGCTCACAAGGGATGTCAGAACGGACGGTCACGGGCTATAGCTTCCTTTACGTTACAAGGAAGCTACCCCCCCCCCGGATGACGCACGCCCTCTCCCCCTCTGTTCGAGCCGCGCAAGGCGCCGCTCACAAGGGATGTTAGAAGTAGACGGTCACGGGCTGGCTTCCTTTACGTTATAAGAAAGCTACCCCGCATCTCGGTCGCGCGCGTCACTCTCCGGCCACCTCCGTTTCTCACACATTTCTCAGTCCCCTCCTAGCTCAGGCGACTAGAAACATCTATATTGCAGTAAACGAGCCTGTTATACACGCACGCCTGCAAACAAACGATGTCACAGCACATAATGACATCTTCCCGCTCTCTCTCCCTTTGTTCGAGCCGCGCAACTGCGCCGTTCTCAAGGGATATCAGAGCGAAAGGAGGAAGAGAGAGTGTTTTCGTCCCGCTTAGGCCGGACTTCCTCCAATCCTCGCATATTTCTCAGTCCCCTCTAAGTTCAGGCGGCTGGAAATACTATTATTGCAGTAAACGAGCCTGTTGTAATACACGCGCGCCTGCAAACAAATATGCTCGCACTGACCAGAAGCTCATGTGTGCCCCTGTGGCTCAGTGGCAGAACATTAGGCTTCCGTACCAGAGACCCGTGTTCGAATCCGGCTGCGGCAGCAGAAAAATTTTTTTTCTGCTTGCTTCTCCGAGCTCGCGGCCAGCTTTCTTACATACAGAAAGCAAACCCGCATCTCACGGGATACATATTTCTCAGTCCCCTCTAAGTTAGGCGGCTGGAAACACTAATGCTGCAGTAAACGGGCCTGTTTTAATACACGCGCGCCTGCAAACAAACGCCGAAACACGACGTTGGTCATATGCTCGCACCAACTGGAAGCTCATGTGTGCCCCTGTGGCTCAGTGGCAGAATTTTACGCTTCTGCACTGGAGAACCGTGTTCAAATCCGGCTCTGGCGGCAGAAAATATTTTTTCTGCTGTCTTCTCCGAGCTCGCGGCCAGCTTTCTTACATACAGAAAGCGAACCTGCATCTCACAGGATGGTGCTTGAGTATTTATGAGCGTCTAAACATATGAGCCATCAAAGCATTTGCTCTATAACGCCGATGGTGTTACAAGTGTAGAAAATGTGCCCACTCCCATGTGCTCACTGCTACACACAAACACGGTCCCCATGGTAACGCGTTCAGAGCGCTCTCTCATAAAGCGGTCACACGCCGCTCGAGTAATAAGTGTAGTAAATGTGCCCACAACTCTGTGCTCACATCTACCTGTAACTCGCTCTGCCACTCGGTTACCCCGGGCAACAGCGGCTCAAGCCGAGGGTGTTATAAGTGTAGAAAATGTGCCCACTCCCATGTGCTCACTGCTTCACACAAACATGGTCCCCATGGTAACGCGCATAGAGCGCTCTCTCTTAAAGCGGACACAAGCCGCTCGAGTACTAAGTGTAGTAAATGTGCCCACAACTTTGTGCTCACACCTACCCGCTGCTCGCTCTGCCATTCAGTTACCTCGGGTCGCACACCCTCTAAGCTCCCAAACTCTGGCCGTGTCATAAGTGTAAACTCTGCGCCCGCTCAGGTGCACGCGCACTCACTTTTAGACATTACAATCCCCACGCCGCTTTCGCGCCAGGGGTGTTTGTCAGCAAATCGCGCTCCATCCTCTGGGACCGAGCTACCGAACGCTGTACAGCCGGCCAATACTGTTTACCAGCCCCCGTGTTCGAGCACCAGCGGCGCGCACGCCGCTCCATCCTCTCTGATACAGGTTCCCCAATCCCGCGCAGCGCGGCGATCTGAACCCAGAGACCATTCGACCCCTAGCTATGCATGCGGAAGCATGGGAAGCTATTCAGGGCGCGTCAGAATGGGTGCTGAGTACTATAAAACACGGCTATTCGCTTCAATTCGCTCGTTCAGCTGGGCTTACTGCGCATGCGCCCGCTTCAACGCTGGCTGAAAGCGCGCGTGCCCCACCGAGCCTGGGCGGCCGGCGGCTTGCGAGTCAGAGTGAATCAGAGCTGCTTTTCAGCCCTGCAGCCCTGGCTGGCAGCCGAATGGTATCACACAGGAGTGACTATGGGAGTGATTTCACACCGGGAAGTTGTCTCGACAGACGCTTCCAACCTAGATTGGGGAGCGCTCTTCGAAGGCAGACCGGTCTATGGCCGCTGGTCAGACCAGGAGAATCTCCTACACATAAACTGTCTAGAGATGCTCGCGGTCGAGAAAGCTCTCAAACACTTCCTCCCATTCCTCCACGGTCACCATGTTCTAGTCCGCACGGACAATACATCGGTAGTGGCCTATGTGAATCGCCAGGGCGGTGTCAGATCAGACGCTCTGCACCCTGGCGGAACGCCTCCTCGTGTGGGCTCAGCACTCTCTGCGCTCGCTGAGAGAGCCGCGCATGTGCCTGGCCACCTGAACGAGGGCCCCGACAGACTGACCAGGGACAGCGTTCCCCCTGGGGAGTGGTCTCAACACCCCCAAACAGTCCAGTCACTGTGGCGCCGTTTCGGCAAAGCGAAAGTCGACCTTTTTGCGTCAAAAGACAACGCTCATTGCCCAGAGTTCTTCTCGAAGAACGAGGACGCGCTGGCCCAGACCCGGCCCAGCGGCCCGCTGTATGCTTTTCCCCCGGTCTCTCTGCTGCCTCAGGTCATCAAGAGAATCAGGGAAGCGCGCCACACAGTGCTCCTCTTAGCCCCATACTGGGAGAACCAAGCTTGGTTCCCGGATCTAATACAGCTGGCAGACTCAGCCCCCTGGCCGATACCGGTGAAGAGAGACCTTTTCTCTCAAGCCCGTGGCTCGATATGGCATCCCCATCCAGAGCGCTGTCTCTGCATGCGTGGAGCCTCAACGATTACACGCTGATCTGCCAGACGGGGTCATGAACACGATCATACAATCTAGAGCCCCCTCTACGAGGCGGCTCTACATGTCGAAATGGTCAGTGTTTAACAGATGGTGCACTGCTAAGGGGCTCGATCCACAGACATGTGGGGGTATCGCGAGTACTGTGTTTCCTTCAAGAGTTACTGGACGCGGGCAGGTCCCCCTCCACGCTCAAAGTCTATGTCACGGCCATTTCAGCGCTCTCTGTTCAGAGCTGGGCCGCGCATTAGGAAGGAACGAGTTCGTCATCCGCTTCCTTAGAGGAGCCAGGAGGATGAACCCCCCGCGACCCCCCTCGGTTCCTATGTGGGATCTTTCACTGGTCTTGGAGGCCCTGAAAGCGCATCCCTTCGAACCCTTGGAAACTGTGGATATGAAATACCTCACGCTCAAAACCGTTTTTCTGATAGCACTGTCTTCAGTCAAACGAGTGGTGGAACAGCTCTTTGTTTCGTTTGGCGGGCGCACCAAGGGTCTCGCCGCCTCGAAACACAGCCTGTCTAGATGGATAGTGGACGCTATTGCTGCTGCTTATGCGTCTAAAGACCTGCAGTGCCCATTGGGCATTCAAGCTCACTCCACCAGAGGCATGGCCTCGTCGTGGGCGTGGTCCAGCGGGATTCCCATTCATGACATTTGTGCAGCGGCAGGCTGGGCCTCCCTCTCCACATTTGTTAGGTTTTACAACCTGGATGTTCCCGCCTTGCAGGCGAAAGTGTTATCAGTCTAAGTCTCGCGTATGCCAGCCCACTATCTGTGCGCGGGCTACGTTGTGTGATTTAGCTCTACTGGTTGAGCTGCACTATGCAGGGAATTGTCAGTTCGGACCGGCCGTGCCGCTCCTAACCCCCTAGTGTGTGCTTATGTACGGCGCTAGCCCTCTTCGGGCCGCCCGGCTCTCTGCTATCACGTTCCCCGGGCTCTCCCTGGGACTCATTCAGTGGATGCTGGGCGCGCACGGCGTTGACAAGGGCGTTCCCGTAGCGTAAGCAACTACGCAATACGAGAGAACCTCTCGTAAGAGAACGTTTCGGTTACTCACGTAACCTCTGTTCTCTCTAGAAGAGGGAACGAGTATTGCGTAGCCCGCCGTGCTCGCACCACGAGCTCATTTCGCTTCATGCGACAGAAACCAGAGAAGCAGCCTCCGAGCCCTGTTTATATACGCTAAGCCACACCCCTTTTCGCGGGCTGTGACGCATTAAGCGCGCCAAGCGCGCTCATTGGTCGTGACGTCACGCCAAGGGCTCAGCGGTAGGCTGCTGCAGTTGCCGCAGGGCAGCCAATGGGCACGCTAGTAAGCTTGCCCTAGGTCTGCAGGCTGCCGCACTGCGTTGACAAGATTATAAAAATTAAGGATAATTTTTGGCTTCAGTATCTCGAGAAAGAAAGGCTTTCCCGTAGCGTAAGCAACTACGCAATACTCGTTCCCTCTTCTAGAGAGAACAGAGGTTACGTGAGTAACCGAAACGTTATATATTACTATATATGCTTTCAGTTAAAACAGCTCAAACATGCATTTTAGTCTGGGACTATCTTAAGTCTTGTATGTGAAACCAGGGAATAACTTTTAAGAAAATACAACTTCCATTGACTTAAAGCTTTCAGAAATTAACCATGCAAAGCCTGACGTATGAAATACTGTAATGGTCAGAATCTATTAAAATATAAAAACATTTTATTGGGACCTTTAAACAAAATATAAAAGAAAAATGCATTTGTGTTTTAGTTTTGTATCATATATCAGGTATGTATGTAGTCAGATAGTATGATAGTGGGAATATGGAGCTCATACTTGAGGAAAAAGCACTTCCATTTTATTCAGAGGCCCAAACTAAGTAAAAAATATGCAATTTGGTGCAGATTCTGATATGTATTTGGCCAAAAAGCTGAAATTGTGATCTCGAAATGTAATGAGATCTATATAATAGTATAATAGACTACTACATAAAATACATAAATATCAGTAATATTAGAAGATTAGTGCACTGGGTTGAAATGATTGAGAAAGTACCTGATAATAGCCTATAGAAATGTTGTTCAGTATTTATGTATTCACTGTCTTTTTGCACCTTTTTTTTATGAATGAAGCTTGTTGAAAAGTATTTCACTGTCATGAGATCAAACTTTGAACTCTGCTTTGGGAGCAAAGCAGCAAATATTTCAAAGTGATGGAAAATGAAGGAACGCTGAAACCTGAACATGACCTGCTTTGTCAGGGAACCCAAGCCGTCGTCCTGACATGACTCAAGTGGCAGTTTTCTCATTCTGTCATGTTTCTCATTTGAATGAATACGCCTATGTGTGACAAATCGACGATCTGCTCCAGTGCTCACGCCATCTGTTGACTGAGGTTTTGATTGAGCCATTGTTTGCTGGTATCTTGTCAATTCCCACTGTCTCATTTGAAAACAGCTGAGATTTTGATTGTGTCGAGATGTGTTTTGCTGACTGAAATTATGCTTGCTGATTTCACACCATAGCAGGTGAATTGGCTCTGAGTTTGCCTCAGGTAAGCAAGCATGAATTGATTGTCCTCCAGTTGAGACTAAAGTACTCAGATCAGTGGGGTGTATCAATTGGCAGCGTCCAGATAGGGACAGTCTTGGTTTATAGGACATAATGGCCTCTTCACTTCAGTAGGTTCTAATTCTGCACCTTTTGTTCCTGTATTTGACCTAGATGTGAAGCTTAAGAGGAAATGTTGTATGATACCACTTTTAAATCAGAAAAGAACTGGCTGCTGTTTTTGGGATGGAATGAAAGTAGCCTGATACATTTTTTTGTAAATTATGTTATATTTTAAAGGAACAGTTCTCATTTAAAATTAATTACTCACTCTCTAGCTAAAGCATTGAAAATTCCCATTTTGACCATCAGGGCAATAATTAAGAAGTTCCAATCAACTAAAGATGTTACGAATCTGCCTGAAGAGGACGTGTCTATGTCTATATTGTCTTAATGCACGGTGAGGAGGAAAGTTTGAGTCACCAAAGACTCTTCAAGGATCACAGATGGAGAATTGCAGAGATTACTTGAGTCTTGGGGGTCAGAAAACCTAAATATGATCAAACAATCCCTACATCACCCCATGTTGTTTGGGAGGATTTCCAGAAAAGTCCTCCTCACTCATCCATAAACAAACTCCAGTATATTCAGTTGTTTTTGGCAGCAAATCCACCAGATGGCAAAAACGGGACTGGATTCTATGGTCAGATGAAACTAAACAAAAGAGCTTTTTGGGTTTGGTGCAAACAGGGATAAAAAGTACCCCATGCCTACGGTTAAATATACCGCTGGATCTTTAATGTTGTTGGCCTATTTTTTTTGTTGGTCCTGGATGTTGTTCAGATACATGTTTTTTTTTTTTTTTTTTTTGGCTAGCATATATGTGATATATATATCCTATATACGATTTTATTTAATGTCTTTTTATGTTTTATTGATGTTTTTCCCCCCTTTTATATCAATGTATCTTCTCTGTATGTCTTTGTAAAGCGTCTTGCAAATGCCAACAGATAAAAAAAATGTAATCCTGATGGCATCAGGATGGTTACCAGTGTGATTACTGAAATGTTCTTTTCATGTATTGTCTAATGTCTGTATTTGATATCTGAGAGGTGACTGCAGGTCTAGCCCATGCTAGGAATACAGCAACATTGCTTGCTTATTCAGCCTGGCTTCCAGTAATTAAATATGGAGTCCATTTCCGTTTCCACAGTGCATGATGCTTAAGGGAACGTCTGCCAATTCCACCAACTGCGTTAAACGTAGTCTATAATTTTTATTATTTAAAATTACTTTTAACATTTAAAAACAAGACGTTTTCAAATCCCAAAGCTTGCAGAAGGTTCCTAATGTCAATACTGACTTTACAGCTATACAGCTTTCCTGGTAGCCTTGAGTAAATTAACATGTCTAAGAAAATTATTCATAAAACGTATAAATATCAGTTGAGCCTATGTTTATTTTCGTCACTGACACAGACGAAAATGAAAAGACTATCAGTCAAAGTTCAGCTTTAGGAGAGGTAGAAATAGGCCAGTATATATAAGAATACTGAGAGAATAAGAAATATGAAGATGAGGAGAGAGCAGACAAATAATCTAATGACAATGTTTTAAAGCTAGCCTATTTCTTATAATTTTTTGGCCTTCAAAAGTCCTAAATTGTACATATGTAGGTCAGAAAAATACAAATTTTCTCGGGGGAGCATGCCCCCGAACCCCCCTAACTACGGGGGGCCTTGAGTCTTGTTGCCCAGGGCACAGGAAATTGTTAATCCGGCCCTGATATGGACTCATTTTGTTGCAAAAGATTTTCAACTTGTGTTAAAACATATGATGACTATAGGTCATAAGGGTCATTGGAACCAATAGATTAAGCGACCATTTCTTAGCATTTACTTTACTGTTCCATATTAAAGTGTCCTCTCATTTAGAGAAAGAAGTTATCTTGATGTTTTGAAAAGACTCTCCTGTTTATCTTTAGAGCCCGACCTAATCCAACCTTGAAGAAGCTGTGTCGGTGTGTGTTAGTATTCCTGGTTACAGGTTAAGGAACAAGTGGCATTATTGGAGATTGACTGACTTGTTTTCTTCGACATGTTGGCGTCCAGCAACCCAGATCTGAGACCTGGAAGATCATGACGTGCCTAAATTCAGGGTCTGAGTGTCAGCTGCGTAATTGATGGAAATATGCTTCAGTCTATCTGTATATGTGTGGAAAATTACAGTTTATCTATTTCTTAGCCAATCAGATTCATTCAACCTGAAGCAAGGACGTAGCTTAGACCTTGGTGAAGGGTATAATTCTGTAGACAGAAAGTCTGTCTAGCTTTGCCTAGTTCCACATTGAAAGCATGGAGGATGTCTATAAATGTTATAATGGACTACAAGTTTTGCCACATGCGCTCTGCTTTTCTGCCTTGTCTTTTCAGAATTTGCACTGCTGTTGAGTTTCTCCAAGGTGCTTTTTGTCTGCCACTCCTCTTCCTGACTTTCACAGGAGCAATATCATCTACTTTGGAGTTAAAAGAATCAAGGAGAAAATCAACAGAGTCTGCAGATATGCTTGGTGTTAAAGATATGGCCTTCAAAAATAGCACACAAAATAACTTTTGTTAGTCAGATCAAAAGTATTTAAAACAGTTATGATTTCTTTTGCCATATTGGTTTCTGCATTATATATGTGAATATTAAAATCCCAGCAAAGGCAAAACAGTCAAACTCTGAGGAAATTGTTGATCACAGTTCTGTAAAGTCCTCAGCAAAGGCCTGTAAATAATGATAAGTAAAATGCGTGGAGCACCTTTTAACATAATACCCAGATATCCGAAAGACGGGTAATTTCCAAATGATATTTGCTTACGTTGATAGACATACAGTATTTAAATAGCGCAGCTACACCCCCACCTCTCCTACCCACTCTGAAGACACTCATAAAAGTAAAGTTAGGAGGGCCTGTTTCATTGAGGACTGTTGCACTGCAGCTTGTCTTCTAGCCAAGTTTCATTTAGAAGCATAAAATCCAGGTTGTTCGTGGTTAATAAGTCGTTGAAGTGATTTATTTTTAAGTGATCGGATGTTTAAAAGTGCTAACTTGATAGTATAAATGTTTTCCCCCACAGCAATCTTAGTTTGACATGTAACAGGCAGCAGATTAGATTGGTTTGCTGTACTTGGGAAGACCTCAGACTTTCTAGCATGTAATATAACAGAAATAGAGAAAGAAACAGGAACTGTAGGCTCTTAATGGTTACCAAGAATCATAGCAGTCAGAACAATCCATTTTAGAAATGAGGTTTTAGATCTGAATGTCAAATAAATCAAAATTCAATAAAAAGCCATTTCAGTGTTGGCATACTTACTGCATTTTGGCTTCGTAGGGCAATATTGCTTTGAGGCCTCCAAACGCAAGCCCACCAAACCCATTTAAACACCACCATCTGCATACTGTATATGCTTACAGTGTGTAATATATGTTTTTGGCTTAAACATAGACTGTAACCATGAGTATAATTACAGTATTGCAAAGGTTTTGTTCATGCTATATGAGTCAGCGTGAAGAGCTTGTTTGCTGTGTGGGCTGCAGCTCTGAGACTCTAATCAGCCCAGCGGTTGAAAGGGCGACAGCAGCGGGGTGCGATGATAAATGTCGGACAAATAACAAACACCCCACGTTCTTTCTGGATGAATGTGAGTTAGGGATGAATACGAGTTCAGAAACCCATATGCTCTCCCTCATTACAAGTGCATAACATGTAGGACTGAGGCAGCGATCCACTACTGTTTTATTAACGCAATGACTCATTTGAATGTTTAATTTATTATGAATCAAGTTTATGACTTGACCACCAAAATTATGCAGCATTGCAGCCATTAAAGGAAGTGTCTGAATTAATGAAAGGAACCATTAGCTTTTAAATGTGAACTCTCAGAGGTTCAGGAACAGGTGACCTCCAGAGTCTGAACAACACTCTGTAATTTAATTACTTTCTCCCTCAGAAATGAAAGGCTTACATAAAAAGCACAAAAGGGACAATAATGTGAATTTGAACTTTTTCAAGAGCCACCGAAACTTTAAATGAAGCATGAAACAAATGTGTTGTTTATTCAGATGTTACATAACATGATATTTTAAAGTGATTAATTAAAACATTTTGTTGAAATGTAAGAATTAGGACATCTAAAAACTTTTACAATATTTTTTCACTTATTCTACTGTGGTTTGTCATTGACCCATTAGTGTGCAAATGTATTTGAGAAGTGTTGTGTAATGTGTTTGTCTTGTGTCTATCGCTAGGCAATGGGCCACATCATGACCGGCAGTGTGTGTATGACGACAGTAACATGGTGGACGGGACATACTGCCACCCGATTGGTCACTGGATCGAGGAGACAGGCCACACAGATGAGATGAAACACACCACCAACTTCTACTTCAGCATAGCGGGACAGCAGGCCATTCACTTCTCTCAGTATGTGTGAATGCATTCCCATCCATCATGTGTTTTAAAGAGATAGTTCACCCAAAAATGAAAGTTTTGTCATCACTTACTCACCCCCTCAAGTTGTTCCAAACCTGTATGTGTTTCTTTCTTCTGTTGATGATGTTTTATGTCGGTAACCAGACAGTTGACAGTAGTTATTGACTTCCATATAATCTTTTTTCCTACTATGGAAGTCAATGGGTGACGTCAACTGTTTGATAACCAACATTCTTTAAAATATCTTCTTTTGTGTTCAACAGAAGAAAGAAACACATACAGGTTTGGAACAAAATGAGGGTAAGTGATAAAGTTAAAAGAGTTGCAAAACTCGAGAGCAATTAGATGTGAATTTGGGAACTTGTACATTAAATATTCGTGCTTGTACGCTTATATTTAAACTCGCAGCTCCAATGCGAAAAAATAAAGATAAAAATCTGAAGTTGAATGTTGAGATTTGCACTCGCAAACAATAGTCCCAAACCTGTATTCTGAATATGAAGTTGCAGACAAGTAGTTACAACTGTGTAAAATCCCATTCACAAAAATACAATGACAGACACAAACTTGTAGTACATAGTTGCACTTATTCTTTCATTCACATTCGTAGTACAACCTCAATTAGGCACTTGCAACTCATCAAATCTGTCACTGTCATTTAAAATTTCGTGGCTTGAATTTTTTATCGCTGTTTTCGCGTTATATTAGATGCATAACTAACTTGTGCACTTGCAACTCTGTGTCAGCAAGAGACAATGTGTTTTTTGAACAATCAATTGAACATGTTAATAAAAGCGATGCTTTTCGAAAGCATATGTTGAGATTGAAGTATAAATTGGGCTATACATGCTAACAAGTGCTGTGGGAAACAGCTATAGTTTGTACGCCACAATGATATTTTAATTTACTTTAAAGGAATAACACATGTAATATGAATGTTACATTTATAATATTTCCCTGGCTCCAGTTCACTCACGCCCCACTCTTCACTCACCGCCATAGTTTTGAAGATGAAGCATCTTGTGGAGCACGTTGTGTTGTGGGAAACAATATATCACCCTGTGTTCTCAGATGCACACAACAGATATCAACATATGTAGTAGGTTATCCGGGAATTCCATGCATACATAAAATTCAGATACTATTCACAATATACATTGCATACTGCAAATATAGTTGTATATAGGGTTGTATGGTAGTATGCCATTGTGAACACAGCTTCAATACCAATTTCAGTGTACTTGAATTGTATTAAGCAGGTTTGGGCAAATACAGTAGGTCAACCAGGTATTCTATGCTTAAAGAAAAGTTGCATACTAATCACATACTGGATACTGCAGAAATAGTACGAGTATGATAGTAATCCATTCCAAACACAGCAAAGCAAAGGTTCCTAATTTTCTCTGCATTTTGCATTATGTAATTATGTAATTAAGGGGTAGTTTACACATCTAAAAAGGTCAAATCTTTATGCATTTTGGCCATTAATTTGCACGACAACAGCGTTTTGGGGGCCTGAAAATGCAAACTTTTGAAAAGGGCTTTCAAAGTGCAATTTTATAAAAATTATACCATTATTGTCTCCATGTAAACTACAAAAACACAAATTTGTGAAAACGGTGCATGAGTATTACATGTTCAGTCTAAAGGCTCAGGGCCTATTTTAACGATCTAAGCGCATGGTCTAAAATGCACGGCGGAAGTTCACTTTTGCTAGTTTAATGACAGGAAAAATGGTCGGCGCGCCAGGTGCATGGTCTTAAAGGGTTGTCCCTATTCTCATAATGAGTAATGGGTGTGTTTTGGGATTTACGTGCGTTAAACCAGTCAGAGTCTCATCTCACATTCCCTTTAAATGCCAGTTGCGCTCACGCCATGGCAGATTCGCTATATACATGACGGAATTTGATAGTGAAAAGCCTGAACGCGTCTCCAGAGCGCAAACAGAACAGATCATCTACGGGACAAGCCGGATTCCACCATCTTTATGTACACAATAATAATCTTTTACATTGTAATCCTTTTATTTTAAATATTTGGCATGATTGTGTGCTGTGTGTTTAATAAGCAGAGTGTATGCGCTTTGTGGACTCGCCTATAGGCACACATTACTAACGTGCTCATTAAATGACAAAAAAAATATTGCGCCATTGACTTTAGACCATGTTTCAGACGGTTCAGATGGCTCAGTCTATTTCTGTTGCCTCAAAAAAAGCAACGCGCCAACAATGCGCCAGAACACACCTCGTTTTCAGACCAGCAGCCCATGGCCGCACAAATGGGCGCAAATGCATTTGCTATTTAAACAACGTGGCGCAGGACGTGAAAATGAAAACTGCATCGGACTGCGCTTGGCGCTGCATTGCGCCGGGTGTAAGATAGGGCCCTCAGTGTTTCTTTACAAAGTGACATCGCCAACTGCTGGCATGGAAGCAAAATGCAGCTTTTTTAGTCGTGTTCGCAGATCCTTGTGAACAGGGATTGTTTTGACAACGTTGTTGTCTATGCGCAAAAAAACACAAAGGAAATTTTTTTCCGTTTTTTATTACATAAAATTTCTCAGAACAACGGTAAATGTGACCTTTAGTTTTAAAGGGAAGAGTTGTGGAACACAAAAAGATATTTAGCAGAAGTAAAGTGTCTCGATTAACACCAGGTTAAAGATAAATTTACTCTGTAAATTCAACTTAACTTGAAGTATGTGCCAAGTCTCAAATCCACAGATAGTAACATCTAATTACCCAGAAGCATTTTGATTAGGGTGTTTTTCTCTCTTTTTAATTGTGTGTGTGGTTTAAACGGCACTCTATAATTAGCTCAATGACTCTGAATCTCTAGATTCCTTTGGCAGTGAGCTCTAAGTGCTTGTTTCTTTTGACTTCTGACCTTGTTCTACAGGCAAAAAAAGTTGAAAGTGGAGGCGGATAAAAGTAAGACTGGGTCATTGAGTCTGGGGTTGGGGAATCCATTAGAGTAATGACAGATTTACTGTATCAAAGAGGCTGGTGTATCTCCAAGAGGGCAGAGATTCTGTGTCTTCCTATGACAGAATACACCGCCATCTCCAGTAAAGAAAGTATAACTGGACAAAATAGTGGAAAACACAGAAAGACTTTAATAAGCTAAATGTAGAAGTAATGGTGCATTTATAGCAGGGCTTAAAAAACGGAAGAAAGAAAAATTCACTCTGAACAGAATCAGTATTTTAAAGGACAAGTTCGGTATTTTACACTTAAAGCCCTGTTTACAGATCGTTTCTGATGAAATAGAACCGTTAAGATTAAAATTTGGACACATGCTGCTGTCCCGAGAATTTTAGGTTTATTTCGCTCCCCCCCCCCCCACCTACACAATGGCAGCCTATGGGCACTGGAACAATCCCTCATAAAACGCATTAAACTTTCGTTTACAAACACGTGAAACTCACCGAGTGGTCAGGGGTGTTCACTGATATGCTCACACAAAAATCGCTGCAAAAGATGCTTTCCAACAGGTTTTATCGTAGTTTTTGTCCAACTAACCGTTCTGTTTCATCAGATACGATCTGTAAACAGGGCTTTAAGTGTAAAATACCGAACTTGTCCTTTAACGTTTCTGTTCACGAGTTCCTTCTGTAACATTCTCTTTCCGAAAACAGAGAGAAAAGATGAGGGAAAAAAAACAGTTAATAACATTTTTATTATTATTATTATTATTATTATTATTATTTGCCAATACTTTATACCAGAGCTTGAATTAAACTTTATACTAAGAGCTTCTGACTAAAACTCGTAACTCGAGTGTATCTTCAAACTGTCGCCAAAACCTCATACAGCTCAAACCACCTCAATCGTGAATGTCCTGCAAGCATTTTGGAGACTATCTTTGCTTGTTTGCAGTGCAAGGGTAAATAAAAAAACGGATTATTTGAATAAGTACAGTGTTTTCTTTGTTCAAAACAGGTTGTGTGTTGTGTGGGCGAAGCGTGTCTTAGTCTGGTATTTGCCGTCTATTCATCGCTGGATTCATCAGGTGTCCAGAGAGTGTCTACCCCCTGTCCAGAACACAGCCGGACCCAGAGCCCGTTTCACCACCTGTGACCACAGAGGAATCGTGTGAGCCCCCCCACTGACGGAGAGCTACCACCCGCCGTCACACGTCAGCCAGAGCTGAGGACAAGTGGACAGTGCTGACCTTCGCCCCGGAAGAGGAGCCCCCCAGTGAGTCTGACCAGAGGTGTGAGCCCACGGGTATACTGGTGGAAATGGAGATTGAGGACTGGCTGATGGACTTAAGTACGGAGGTATCGTCTCCCACCCTATCCCACCCTATTTCTCGTTCTTCATCGCTGTTCCTAGACAGCACCATAGACTGTATGAACTCTCTTCCTGTTTCCTCTGAACTGTCTTTGCTGTTTCTAAACAACACAGAGACCTGCATGGACTATGTACTATTACCTTTAACCCTGTCAAGTCTCTATTTGCCTCCATCACCACCATTCTCAGCCAGTCCTCCAGCCCCGCCTCTGATAGAAGTTTGCAGCCCTTTGTCATCTCCTGAAATGCCATGCTGTGACGTCGAGCCGCAGGTCAAGTAACCTCCATCAGCACCTGAGCGACTGGATCTTGTGGCTCTACCTCCGGCCTCTGATCCCCTCACTCCGTCTCAGGCCAGTCGGCTCCACCTTGGCTCCGCCCCCACCTTTGGCTCCACCAGAAACCCTCTGCCTTTCGACTCTACTGGGTTGCCTCGCCCCCACCGGCTCCCCCTTGGTCATTCGTCACACCACCTTCTCTGTGGACTTGCAGATCTTCTGCTACACACAGTTCCTCCACACCTACGGCTTCCCTTCGTCTATGCCTTGGTCCTCCATCACACTGGCATCGCATCGTCTCCTCCTCAGATGATCTTCTGTCTTCACCCTGGGATCCATCGGCTCTGCCTCCGTCGGTTGTCCCCCAGTTGACGTCCACCTCTACACCACCTTGGCTCCTCCCTCCCTCGATTCCGCCGTGGACTGTCGTCACTGTGCTCTGGGTCTGTGCTATCGGACATACACCATCGCCGCCGGGGTCTCGCTGCCGTCCATCTGTAACCATTCTTCCGCCGCCTGCCATCACCATCCCTTTGCCATCGCCTGTCACCATCCCTACACCATCCCCACGCTCTCCTCCTTCTCCTCTCCACGCTGCGAGGTTGTGCGGGAGGGGGCGTTCTGACACGTTCATGTTCAGTCAGTGTCACCTTCATGGACTTTTAGTTTGTTTGTCTTCAGTCACACTTTACTTCAGTTTCAATTAATAAAGACTTTACATGTGTTTTAGTATGTTAGTCAACACATTAAAATAAGTGTACTTCTTTAAAACATGACAAAATATTATTAAAACAATAAATTAAATTGTACTTAAAAGTGAAAAAAACAGAATTACAAAGTGCACTTTTTAAAAGTATACTTAAGAGTGTTAAAAACATAGGGTAACACTTAATACGTCAAAGTGTTAGTACTTTAAAGTAGTTACAGCTACTTAAAAAAAAGTATTAACAGTAAATTATGCATAATTACAAGCAACTAACCCTAAGGCAACCCATAACAGGACCCTATAACTACATGTAGTTAATAATTAAAGGGATGGTTCGGAGTAAAATCAACCTAGGGTCCTTTGCACCATGACCTTGAGCCATTTGAATTCAATCACCTTCTTATTTCAGGTTTTGTCTACATTTACAATACGAGTCAATGTTCCTACAGTGCATGTCATTGACTCTATAAGAAATAAACAACCATGAAACTCGGGAAACAATGTTTCTGTGTATCAATTACAAAGTCTAATTCACACCAAATGAAGAGTGTAAAATAAACTCGGGTGGCTGAATGAACAAAGTCCCAAGGAAAAATACAAGGACCTTTTGTCTCCAGAATCAAGTACACATTGTTAGGTCTTTGACCACTAATTAAACACAACTTGTACTTGTCACCACTGCTCATTTAAAATGCACTACGTGCCCACTTCTAATGCAGTGCTTAAATACATGCGTACACACACAAATGCATTGTTTTCAGAGAAGGAGTACATTGCACACACCTCTGTTGCACCCAAAAGCATTTGGACACTTAACTCACAGGGAAAATATATGAACGTAATTTCCTTAGACATAAACCCAAGCGTCCTGCCCTGGAGAAGGGTTCGGGCAGAGGTTAGATCATACTCAATGCTTCACACCATTAACCTGCAGCTCACTTTCCCTTCAATCATTTCATTTATGTTTTCCCCTCAAAGAGGCATGTGGGTTTCTGAGGTAAAAATACACCTCTCACCTGGAGTCTCTGACCTTAATTCCCCTGGCTGTCAGTCTGTTTCTTCAAACCACTAAACTCATTAACATTTCCATTATTTGAGTCCTGAGCTCTCATATACACAGAGGGAGAGACCCTGCTGACATGACTGTCTCATCGTTTGATGAGAAGCAATGGAGGTAGAGACGCTGAACATGTAAAATGAAAATGATCTGCTATCCTCTCTTTTTCTCTTCTGTTGTTCTGAGTGTTTTGTAGAGTGTTTCTTTGGAGTTGCTACAGTGTTCTGCGTAATTGTTGGTTTGCCCAAGTCAACCCCCCACGTCAGGAGGAGTCTCCGTTGTATTGATATGATATGACAGGATGAATTTGCAGTCCAAAATTAAATACGTAAGGCTGGAGGTACAGTATGTTTCAATGGCAAATTTTTAAAAATAAAAATAAAAAATGTATCACTGAGTTGTAACATTGTCAGTGCGATCGTTAAAGGAACACTTTTTCATACAGTATATGTTTTATGATCTTTCCTATCAAACTGCCATATCTTTCTGCACTCATTGCTCTGGGATCTCAAAATATATCTATTAAGCAATGTGGTGATTGTATGTTACAGCTGTGGGAATTGTCCAGGGAAGTTGATGTATGTACAATATTGATCAAACCAAAAAAGATTGAGGCAGGTTTAATTATCGTGTCTTTGGCTGCTCATTATGCTTATGTTCACAGATGATCTCTGGTCTACTATTCAAGGAAAATATTTTAAATATTTTACTTCTGCATATTTATAAGTGAATTTATTGAAACAACAGTCTCTTCTGTTGTTATATTTTGAAAACATTTTTGATTTCCCTTTCCTTCTCTGATGGGCCATCAGTGGTTACACACAACTATTTGCATTGTTTGTAGACACACACACACACACACACACACAGACACACACACACTTATTCACACAGTTAAGTTTCCTCTCTCTCTTCTCTTCAGGGTGCTTCCGCGTGTCTGGTTAGGCAGCTGCCCTCGACGGGTCGAACATATAACCATAAAGCTGAAACAAGAACTGGGTGTTACAGCAGTGATGAACTTTCAGACAGAATGGGATGTCATAAACAACTCACACGGCTGCCGGCGTGACCTCAGTCAACCCATGACCCCAGAGACAATGACGCACCTGTACAAAGACTGTGGCCTTTCTTATATCTGGATCCCCACCCCAGACATGAGCACAGAAGGTCAGTGTGTGTGTTTAGTCAATATACCCTTGAAAAACAGTGAGCCGTATGTAACATGTACTTAGCACACAGAGGATATGCTGTACTGAACTGCAAACTTGATTACTAAGAAGAAGCTTGTATTGCTGTATATGTTGATTGTAATTTTGCCCTCTGCAGGCCGCACACGAATGCTTCCCCAGGCGGTGTTCCTGCTTTATGGACTGCTGAAGAACGGTCACACAGTATATGTTCACTGTAATGCAGGAGTGGGCCGTTCTACTGCGGCAGTGTGTGGACTCCTGATGTATGTGTTAGGCTGGAGACTCAGAAAAGTGCAGTACTACCTCACTGCCAGAAGGGCGGCAGTTTATATTGATGAGGAAGCACTGGTAAGAGCAGAAAATGACTTTCTCGTGAAGTTTGGGCAACTCTGTCCATTTGTTTGCAACCCAGAGACCTGAAAACAGTGCCCTCTACTGGATAGGAGGACACCTGTGTTCAATAATGTCAAAGCAATTAACAGACATCAAAATAGATTTTAATCTTGTCACACGGAGCTACTTTGTAAAACTAAATAGTGACATCAAAATCTAAATCTAGTGATTATATAAAATTGAGTTAATTAGAACATCATGGGACATGAAATGTTCTTCTTGGAATCCACAAAATGAAATGAAGTGTGAAGTATAGCAAATAATAGAAATAACATTGATTATTAATAATCCAAAGTGTTTGGAAATACTCCATATGTTTGTATGTTAACCTGTTCATGAGTAATTCATACTGAAAATTAAATGTATTATTAAAACATTCTAGCCTGGCAAGCCAGACCTACATCAAGATGTTGGGTCTGGCAACTCACCATAGACACGGCTCAATCCGAGGGCCGGGATAAACGGCTGTCTTTCAAATTCCCTCTGCACGCAATAGGACAGCGCTTCAACCAACCAGAGCATTTTCCCAACAGCGGAGCTAACGTTAGTTGATAGATTCAACTTTTGAATCTGGCCGGCAAAACTATGAACACATCTTCCTTTTTTAAGAATGACTTAAGTGCCGTTCTTTGCTCTTTTCTCAAAGAAAAACTTAACTCCAAGTCCTCCAGAGTCGCGGCCAAAGCCGATTCGAAAGATGTTCGCCAGCAGCAGCCGCCATTCTTTGTTTTCAAGTAACAGGGAACCGTCGCAACTCTGTCGTCATTATGTTAAGCCCGCCCCCGCCTACTGTATACACGATGTGATTGGCCTGACCCAATTTAGGTTTTTACAGCTCCGAAAGTCAACGGAGAGTTGCTAGACTACCCTGGCTGCAAAAAAATTTTTTGCTGCCGCTAGGGTGCGTCTAGATTTCTAGGCTAAAAACATTCTGTAAGGCCTGCCCAAACAGTCCAACGACAGCTTCCGATAAGCAGGTGAAGGTTTACTGCATGTCTTTTCTGCGTGGCACAGTAATTTAACTCCAATTCAACTTTTGTCTGACTCCATTTTATCACAATCTCGAATTTAGGTTAGATTGACAATTGGTTATTGGTCATTTATATAATAGTTTAGCAGTGCATGATTATTCTATTTAACTCTTTAAATCTAATCGAGAGTTGCCCTCTCTTCCAATTCTTCCAGTTATTCCAGTCTTACAATTCCTTTACAATTCTTGTTTACTACCTAACTAACATAATATTTGTGTTGCACAACCCTGCAAATAATGCAATACCAAACATTAATTTAATGAATATAAAACAATTATTTATAAATAATAATAGCTGTTATTTGCCAGAATCATAATGTTGAATCTGTAATGCAGCACAACTGGCAATGGTTCCCCTTCAGTCGGTTAGTTGACACCACGTCGAGACCGACGAATAGGAATCTCGCTAGAGAGGACAATCTACCTCGAGTGAAACTAAACGAGCCAATGCACATTGGCGTGCAGTCATTTGCAACAGCTGCTCTGCCACACAGCGCAGGTATATAACGAGCAGCAGGTGCGATTGCACTTCAGCTTTTTGCTTCAGAGCTGAGCGCTTCGATGCTGTTTAATCTACTGAAAGGTGATCAAACAACGAGCAAGCTCTTCAGGAGGATCTCTTGGGGTACAGGCGCATCCCTCCAGTGGAGCTAGCCGTTGCAGTGCAGCTGTGCCCTAACTCCACTTGGCGCGGAGAGCTGTGTCTCCCTTCCCGGGCCTGTAAGTACTCGTCGGAGTTAACCAGCAAGGCTTACAAGGCCTGTGGGGAAGCCACCTCTGCCATACATGCTATGGCGTTATTGCAGGTCCATCAGGCCAAGGCACTGAAGGACCTGCACGAGGGTGGTCATGATCCCCAAGTTCTTCAGGAACTTCATGCCGCGATGGACCTTGCGCTTCGTCGGTGGGTCGTGCGATGTCCACTATGGTGGTCCAGGAACGCCATCTCTGGCTGTGTCTGGCTGACATGAGGGAGACCAAGAAAGTCAGGTTCCTTAACTCCCCTGTGTCCCAGACCGGCCTCTTCGGCGAAAAGGCGTGCCCTGCCCGCTCAGGTTGCATGATCACTCCAAGAGAGGTGTTGCATCCTCCTGGGCGCTGGCACGTGGCACCTCGCTAACAGATATCTGTAGAGCTGCGGGTTGGGCGACACCTAACACGTTCGCTAGATATTATAGCCTATGTGTAGAGCCGGTCTCCTCCCGTGTTCTCACCCTAAACGGGTAAAAGCGCTGAGAGGCCCAGCTCTGTTGGCTTGGTGCACCCTACTGTGCAGCCTTATTGCTCCAGAATGAAAAACCTGTTGAGTCCTACAACACCCTCGGCCCAAACGTGGCGGAGCGTCCGGTGCCAGGCCTTTATCCGTTGAATCCTTGAGAACCGGGTCTAGGCTGGGTCCCATATGTGTGACCCTGCGGGGGTCCCATATGTGAATTCTTCCACGCCTGCTCCTAAACGGAAGCCCCTGTCTTTCCCTTGGGCTAAGTCACCCAGTATTTCATATGCAGTACAATCTTCGGGTTAGTCTATATGTATATCTCCACATAACTCCTTCGGGGAAGGATGTGGGTTCCGCAGCGTTCTCCTTCCTAACAGAAAGGGCACGCTTTCCCAGTGTTATCCAAGAATCTCACTGTATGGGTTATCACGGAACAACAGTGACAGATATACTCTGTGTAAGCCCTCTCCTATCGTCATTCCAGACAAGAAGGGGCAAGAGGCTTGCACAGGGCGCTGGATGGGGTCAGCAACTGTGGCCCTTTAGTAGGGATTCCTATTCGTCTGTCTCAACGTGGCGTCGACTGACCGACTGAAGAGGAACATCTTCACATCTGCACATCACGTCGCCAAATCTGCTGTGGCCCGCCGGGGCAGCCAGCTCATCGGCTCGGCTCCTCAGCAAAAAACTGAAGTGCAATCGCACCTGCTTCTCGTTATATACCTGCGCTGTGTGGCAGAGCAGCTGTTGCAAATGATTGCACGCCAATGTGCATTGGCTCGTTTAGTTTCACTCGAAGTAGATTGTCCTCTCTAGCGAGATTCCTATTCTTCGATCTCGATGTGGCGTCTCCATTCCCTCCTTCAGGGAACGAGGGTTACCATATGTAACTAAGACGTTATGGCATGAGTGTATTGTTCTGATTATCCTTTGCAATGTTTTCACCAAATGCCAGTTTCGCCCAGTTATTGTTCATTCATCTTGACATGGTCTTCATTTGAAAAGGCACCTTGAGGCAATTGTCGACAGGACTGCTAATGCGATGGTTATTGTTTGACTATCTGCCCCTTTTCTCCTCTAACATGCCAGTTTCATTCATTTATGTATGTAACTCAATATTCTTGTTATATATTTAGCACAGCAATTTCCCTGCCCTTGAAATAAGCTGCCATAATGAAAAGAGCTTTAACCTGACCTTTAAATAAATAGAGACTAGTGTCACCACACTGAGAGACTTTATGTGAAAATTTAAAAAAGTTTTGCTTCAGAAAAGAAAAAGCGGTTCAGTGGTTTGAGCAGAAGCTACCATTAATTAAATTTGATTCAAAAACAGGAATAAATCAGTGATTTAAAGAGAGACATAAATTAAAAAAATATAATGAAAATGACTGTGTACCACAAAAATAAGTAATTTTGTAACATTATAATGTCTTTACTTACACTTTAATCCATATACGTGTATGGGTTAGTTCGTCCAAAAAATTAAGAAGTTGTCATCAATTACTCACCCTCATCTTGTTCCAAACCCATGAGACTTTTGTTCATCTTCCAAACACAAATTTGTCAGGGTTCCTGGGGTGGATGAAGAAGGAGATGAACACGGAGATCTATTACGAGGTTTTAATGCTCAATAATCACAAAATACAAAGAACAGGGAGCGAGGGCAAAGAACATAGATAGAACCTTAACATAAACATTGACCGACACTGAACAAGGCAAAACTCAGGGCTTAAATACAAGGGAGAACAGATCAAGGAAACAAGACACAGCTGACAAGACTAACGAGAAACCAGGTGATACAAATGAACTAATGAGGGTAACCATGGGAACCAAGGAGTGGCGGGAAAACAGAACAAAAGACATGTGATCAGTGACAACAACATTCAGACAGAACAGAACTGTGACATAACTCCCCCCTCCCGGTAGGCGCGTCCTCGCGCCGTAGACAGACCAACAAAGGGGTGGGAGGGTGGGCGCCCTGGAGGCTGACGGGGAAAACAAGGTGAGGGAGACAAGGCAGGAAGCCTCCAGGGCGGAGCAGGCAGTGGGTGTGGCCACGGCGGAGCAGGCAGTGGGTGCGGCCACGGCGGAGCAGGCAGTGGGTGTGGCCACGGCGGAGAAGACCCTTCGGGTGGCCATGGCGGAGAAGACCCCTCGGGTGGCCATGGCGGAGAAGACCCTTCGGGTGGCCATGGCGGAGAAGACCCTTCGGGTGGCCATGGCGGAGAAGACCCTTCGGGTGGCCATGGCGGAGAAGACCCTTCAGGCGGCCACGGCGGTGAGGACCCTTCAGGCGGCCACGGCGGTGAGGACCCTTCAGGCGGCCACGGCGGTGAGGACCCTTCAGGCGGCCACGGCGGTGAGGACCCTTCAGGCGGCCATGGTGGTGAGGACCCCTCCGGTGGCCATGGCCCCTCGAGTGGCCAGGACGGAGGCATATGGCCCCCCCCCAAAAAATACTTGGGGAAAGTCCCGGGTACAGGAGAAGGATGGCTAAAAACAGTCTCTGATTGGGCTGATAGGGATCGTGAAGAGAGCTTGATGCTGGGCAGCGATAAGGGCTCGGTGCTGGACAGCGATGAGGGCTCGGTGCTGGGCAGATCCAGCGATGAGGGCTCGGTGCTGGGCAGATCCAGCGGTGAGGGCTCGGTGCTGGGCAGATCCAGCGGTGAGGGCTCGGTGCTGGGCAGATCCAGCGGTGAGGGCTCGGTGCTGGGCAGATCCAGCGGTGAGGGCTCTGTGCTGGGCAGATCCAGCGGTGAAGGGGTCTCTGCGCTGGACGGGACCAGTGGCGAAGAGGGCTCTGGCGGGCCGATGAGAGGAGGAAGATCGCTGTCAGTCACAGGCGCGGCGGGCACGACGCTTACTGCCTTGGTCTCGGCAGCTCTGGCGTGAAGTGCGGGCTCGGCTGGTCTGGCGTGAAGTGCAGGCTTGGTTGGGCTGATGAGAGGAGTGCCTGGAAGGGTGCTGGCGAGATCCTCTTCACCAGAGCATACTGTGAAAGCAGAATTACAACTCACCAACACCCATTCCACAAAGGCAGCGAAATTATCTTTCGGGCCTTCTCCAGTCAACTTCTCTCTGCTTGAGTCGTCCAGACTCACCCGGTAGAATGTGCAGAGGCAGTAGTCCGGATAGTGAGTGAGAGAAGCAGTCTCTAGAAAGCTCTGCGTGTGGTCCTCCAATGTTTGATCCCCCTGATCCAAACACAGGAGGCGGACAGCGGGGATATCCATTTTTGCGGTCGGTCAATCTGTCAGGGTTCCTGGGGTGGATGAAGAAGGAGATGAACACGGAGATCTATTACGAGGTTTTAATGCTCAATAATCACAAAATACAAAGAACAGGGAGCGAGGGCAAAGAACATAGATAGAACCTTAACATAAACATTGACCGACACTGAACAAGGCAAAACTCAGGGCTTAAATACAAGGGAGAACAGATCAAGGAAACAAGACACAGCTGACAAGACTAACGAGAAACCAGGTGATACAAATGAACTAATGAGGGTAACCATGGGAACCAAGGAGTGGCGGGAAAACAGAACAAAAGACATGTGATCAGTGACAACAACATTCAGACAGAACAGAACTGTGACAAAATTAAGATATTTTAAATGATTCAGAAATTTCTAGCCCTTCATTGACAGTCTACGCAATTACCATTTCACTATGCTTCAAAAAGTTCATAAAGAGATTGTAAAACTAATCCATTTAAATTGAGAGGATTAGTCAAATTTTTCTGAAGAGACACGATCACTTTATATGATGAACGGATTGAATTTAGGCTTTTATTCACATATAAACATTGATCAGCGAACATAAAGAGAAGCTCAAGCGTACTTGCTTGAAGCTCGAGAACAAACCCCACTTGTTCTTGAGGAAGCTCAAACGTGCTGCGTAACACGATAATGAACCTCATGGGTTCTTGAGGAAGCTCAAACGTGCTGCGTAACACAAGAATGAACATCATTGGTTCTTGTGGAAGCTCAAACATGCTGCGTAACACAAGAATTAACCTCATTGGTTCTTGTGGAAGCTCAAACGTGCTGCGTAACACAAGAATGAACATCATTGGTTCTTGTGGAAGCTCAAACGTGCTGCGTAACACAAGAATGAACATCATTGGTTCTTGTGGAAGCTCAAACATGCTGCGTAACACAAGAATGAACATCACTGGTTCTTGTGGAAGCTCAAACGTGTTGTGTAACACGAGAATGAACCTCACTGGTTCTTGAGGAAGCTCAAACGTGCTGCGTAACACAAGAATGAACATCATTGGTTCTTGTGGAAGCTCAAACGTGCTGCGTAACACAAGAATGAACATCATTGGTTCTTGTGGAAGCTCAAACGTGCTGCGTAACAGGAGAATGAACCTCATTGGTTCTTGTGGAAGCTCAAACGTGCTGCGTAACAGGAGAATGAACATCATTGGTTCTTGTGGAAGCTCAAACGTGCTGCGTAACACAAGAATGAACATCATTGGTTCTTGTGGAAGCTCAAACGTGATGCGTAACACAAGAGTGAACCTCATTGGTTCTTGTGGAAGCTCAAACGTGCTGCGTAACACAAGAATGAACATCATTGGTTCTTGTGGAAGCTCAAACGTGATGCGTAACACAAGAATGAACATCATTGGTTCTTGTGGAAGCTCAAACGTGATGCGTAACACAAGAGTGAACCTCATTGGTTCTTGTGGAAGCTCAAACGTGCTGCGTAACACAAGAGTGAACCTCATTGGTTCTTGTGGAAGCTCAAACGTGCTGCGTAATACAAGAATGAACATCATTGGTTCTTGTGGAAGCTCAAACGTGCTGCGTAACACAAGAATGAACATCATTGGTTCTTGTGGAAGCTCAAACGTGCTGCGTAACACAAGAATGAACCTCATTGGTTCTTGTGGAAGCTCAAACGTGATGCGTAACACAAGAGTGAACCTCATTGGTTCTTGTGGAAGCTCAAACGTGCTGCGTAATACAAGAGTGAACCTCATTGGTTCTTGTGGAAGCTCAAACGTGCTGCGTAACACAAGAATGAACCTCATTGGTTCTTGTGGAAGCTCAAACGTGATGCGTAACACAAGAGTGAACCTCATTGGTTCTTGTGGAAGCTCAAACGTGCTGCGTAACACAAGAGTGAACCTCATTGGTTCTTGCTGAAGCTCAAACGTGCTGCGTAATACAAGAGTGAACCTCATTGGTTCTTGTGGAAGCTCAAACGTGCTGCGTAATACAAGAATGAACATCATTGGTTCTTGTGGAAGCTCAAACGTGCTGCGTAACACAAGAATGAACATCATTGGTTCTTGTGGAAGCTCAAACGTGCTGCGTAACACCAGAATGAACATCATTGGTTCTTGTGGAAACTCAAACGTGCTGCGTAACACAAGAATGAACATCATTGGTTCTTGTGGAAGCTCAAACGTGATGCGTAACACAAGAATGAACCTCATTGGTTCTTGTGGAAGCTCAAACGTGATGCGTAACACAAGAGTGAACCCCATTGGTTCTTGTGGAAGCTCAAACGTGCTGCGTAACACAAGAATGAACATCACTGGTTCTTGTGGAAGCTCAAACGTGCTGCGTAACACAAGAGTGAACCTCATTGGTTCTTGTGGAAGCTCAAACGTGATGCGTAACACAAGAGTGAACCTCATTGGTTCTTGTGGAAGCTCAAACGTGCTGCGTAACACAAGAGTGAACCTCATTGGTTCTTGTGGAAGCTCAAACGTGCTGCGTAACACAAGAGTGAACCTCATTGGTTCTTGTGGAAGCTCAAACGTGCTGCGTAACACAAGAGTGAACCTCATTGGTTCTTGTGGAAGCTCAAACGTGCTGCGTAACACAAGAGTGAACCTCATTGGTTCTTGTGGAAGCTCAAACATGATGCGTAACACAAGAGTGAACCTCATTGGTTCTTGTGGAAGCTCAAACGTGATGCGTAAAACAAGAGTGAACCTCATTGGTTCTTGTGGAAGCTCAAACGTGCTGCGTAATACAAGAGTGAACCTCATTGGTTCTTGTGGAAGCTCAAACGTGCTGCGTAATACAAGAATGAACATCATTGGTTCTTGTGGAAGCTTAAACATACTGCATAACATGAGAATGAACCTCATTGGTTCTTGCAGAAGCTCAAATGCACTACGTAACAAAAGAAAATGAACCAGAACATCAGGTCTCTTAAAATAAATGGACTGAACAGCTCAATTCATATGGATTAGTTTTACAATCTCTTTATGAACTTTTAGCTGTCATTGGAGGGACATAAAGCTCTCAGATCTTTATTTGACGTAGAGTTAGGAAATGAATAAAGAATTTTCATTTTTGTGTGAACTAACCCTTTAATGCATCCTTACTGAATAAAAGTAATTTTTCATAAAAATTTAATCTTACTGACCCCAAACTTTTGAACGGTATAGTGTGTTTAAATATTTCTACTGGAGAACATAAGATACAGATAAAGACTTTTCCTGTGTAGTCATCCAGTCTTATAGTTAAATTTGTGTTTGCCTTGAGCGCTCATGCTCAAATAGAAGAGTCAAGGATGAGTCACCATGAACTATTGGCATTATTTCACACAATAAAACTCATCCTGATCCACGGTTAGCATCTCAATTCTTTGGCGCTCCACCTTAAAATAAATGCAACCTCCACGCAGCAAAACAAAACCACCTCTAAAGTGAATATACACAGTCTATTCCAGGACTGAGATAAAGAGCTTTGGTGTTTTGAGGATAAAGTTTTCATCTGTTTCTCTGTGTCAGTGAAGAATTGAACAGTCATGTGATCTTTTACAGAGAGATTGAGCTGGTTTAAAAGGCTAATATTATTCATATTTATTTACGTTATTCTAATGCAGTCCTTTTTCCTGTGTCTCGCTGAAAGAATAAGTCTTTTTCTGGACTGGAAAACAGAGATGAAATATGAAAGAAAATATCATTGCGTTTTTGCTTAAAAGCAGAATTTTTTGCAGATTGAGTAAATACAATGTAAAGAAAGCGTGTGTGCAGAAGATGACCTGTCACAGATATTTAGGTAATTTCACTGTGTGTGTCAGTCAGAGGTCATGATTTGTCATTATCCGAAGTGTAAAATCCAATCTTTTCCAGCTCCTTTCACACTCCTTTCCCCATTTACAGAGCTGATGCCCAGTTCTGGCTTGTTCCATACACTTCCAACAACCAGGGGTTTCAACCAACCAGGGGTGTGTTTCCCAAAAGCATCGTTACCCAACTATGGTCGCAAGGTCTGTTGTTATCAGCATAGTTCAACGAGTCTGTGTTTCCCGAAACAGCAGCTCTCGACCTGTGGTTAGAAGCGTAGTTTCTTGATTGCAAGACATATGGACTTAATACATCCTTATTTTGAGCCAAATAAGCAAGCTGACATCCAGTACAATCTGTATATTTTATTTAGAATACATACAAATGTCATTTACATCTTTTAGTTTGTCAAGAGATTTTTAGCACCGTTTTTAAAGTGTGTCCATGTGCGAACGTGAAGCAAAATAACTGAGAAAAATGAGAAATAGTCCTCAGATGCCATGTTCGTAATTTATAGCAAAACATCTAGCATTAAAGGTGCTCTAAGCGATGTCACGTGCTCTTTAGGCCAAAACTTTTTTTGTCACATCCAGCAAACATCTCCTCACCATCCGCTAGCTGCCTGTCCCCTGAACACACTGTAAAAAAAAAAAAAAAACGCGGTCTCTGTAGACAGCCCAGGCTCCACAAACGGCAAGAAAAACAAACTGGGCTAACCCGCACCACGAAATATAACAAACTGTTCCAGCCAATAACCGACAAGAAGGATTTGGGGGTGGGGTTTGGGGGGTTAGTGCGCAGATGAGGAGGGTCTAGCTAGCCTCTGTTTTTTTTGACAATACTTTAAACGTCAACAAGAAGTGACGTCACCCAACATCACTTAGAGCACCTTTAATTCGATCTCAAACAGATTCGTTAAAAAAAAGTTATTACTCCACCTCCCTTCAGAGTGTCTCCAAAGCCACTTCAAAATTCATGAACGCACACAGCAGAGTCTTCAAAGCATCACAAGACAGCATTAAATTACCTCATGTCTAGCACATAACATTACAATAATAATGAAAAAAAAACCTGCCTGACTGTTGTAGATTCATTTCAGCGTTGATAATGTTGACATAGAAATGCATAAATCCGAGTCTAAGGAGGTGAACAACTCCGGGTAAAACTTCACGGGTTGCCATCTCGTAATAACGGACCGAATGCAATGATTGGACGAACATTTTTTGGTCTTGTGACTTCCACATAGATATATGTTCATGTTTTAATATTAAGACCAATTATATCATTGATTGCTATCACAATGTGAAGAGAATTTGAACCAGGATAACAAAAAAAGCTGTCTGTTTCTAAAAAAAAAATGTTTTTGTCATGTGTGAGAAAACACTTCCCCGCCATTGACCAAAATGGCTTTCCATGTTTTCACTGCAGGGTAGGGGGCGCTATTACACATCTTCTGAAAGAGTACTGAATCTCCTGATCAAAACACATATGAAGAAGACGCAGAAACAAGCATATGTAAGCATCATTGCAATCATCAACAGAAACAGATAAACAGAAAAGCATATAAATCAAAACTGCCTAATGTTACTGAATGAAATGTCGACCCAGGACGAGCGACAGACTGTGAAGCTTTGGGGGTGTTGATGGACCCGATCTACTCCATCTGTGTTTTGATTCTGAATCCAATCCAGATGTAGTCTTTGACAAAAACGTGACTTTGATAAAAAAGGAATGCATGAAGCTAGAATAAAACAGATTTTTATTTATTTTTTTAAAGCAGATGCTCTTGTTCTTTCTTTTGATATATTACATATTCAGATATCCACACTACAAAATATTCTGGGGGCCATGAAACTTGTCAAAATGATTAAAAATGCTGGCAGTGGCTGGCAACTTTTTTCAAACACTCTGTTGTGGAAAGAGTTAGCTATAATTTAATGTCACAGGTTGGTTCAAACCAGGAAAGTATAAGCAAGGATCTATTTGCAGCATTTCTTTTTAAAGAAAACAAGAAAATACTAGATCACTGGAGAAATGTCCCAATTTCTCCAGTAAACCCTTATTTCCTTCATGCACTCTTCTTTTCTTTTCTCTTTAATGAGTGGTATAATGGTTTGTTTATGAGTTTTGCAAGTCATATATTTCCCTTTAATGTGTCACAAACAGTTTAATATATAGATCTCTGGAGGACATATTTACTTTGTGCACTCATGTCACAGTGTTGTGAGAAGCTGTAAAACAGTCAAATAACACAGGTGTCTCTCTACATCAAATCAATGCTATGGGTTCGATGTTTTCCACAGTACTGCACTCATTTCATTTAATACACGTTTACTCACCTTCATGTTGTTCCCGCTGTTTGATTTGATACTGGCACATTTATATTAGCTACACATCTCTGAAAGAAGAGAACAGATTCATTTCAGTTGTTTGGTGTTTTCCTCCCTTATTCCATTCTGTAAATTCATTCCGTAGCAGTGAAATTTCCCATAAATCTTTGGGCGAGTCTATTAGCCCACAAGCCATTGAAGTGGACTGCCATTGATCATAAAGACAAACTTCTTGACTCACCCTGCCTGCCGTATTTCATTTCCCCCTCATGGTGTGCTAACCCTTTTTACTCTTTGTGTTTTCTCAGTCTGCAGACATATTTTATCCGCCCATATGTGATTTATTGCAATCACATAAATTATATTTGTGTTAAATGCATACTCTATTCAGATGCACAGTCTTTTATAATATTAAGCAATTTTTAACATGCTATTTTTACTCAACATGAATTGTGAGCCCAATTATCAGTCCAATTGGAAATACAGTTGTGTTACAAGGTGTCAGGCTTATAATGAGCACTTTATTTTAGAAAGAACTACTGGATTTGCCAACATTTTACTTTTTGCAGATGCTATTTTGAAATGTGTATGTTCTTTTTCCTCCATGGAAATGGTGGATTTCGATCTTCAAGCAGAAGGAGCTGGATGCAAAAATGTTTGAATAATATCACAAATCTGACTTGAGATGCAGCCTGAATCATAATCACACAGTGTTTGTTCGTTGGCCAGAGGAGAACTGGCCCCCCGACTGAGCCTGGTTTCTCCCAAGTTTTTTCTATCACCCAATGGAGTTTGGGTTTTTTGCCACTGTCGCCTCTGGCTTGCTTAGTTGGGATTTAAAAGTATGGAGGGATTATTATGGAGGGATTATTGGGTCAGATTTAAAACTAAAAGTCTAAAACTAAAAGTCTTAAACGAAAACTAAAAGTCTAAATTTGAAACTAAAAGTCTAAGTCGAAAATGAATTTGGTATTTAGGATTGGCCATTTGGTATTTAGGATTGGGCATTTGGTATTTAGGATAGGGCATTTTGTATTTAAGATTGGGCATTTGGTATTTAGGATAGGGCATTTGGTATTTAGGATTGGGCATTTGGTATTTAGGATTGGGCATTTTGTATTTAGGATTGGGCATTTGGTCATTTAGCCATTTAGGATTTAGGATTGGGCATTTAGGGATTTAGGATTGGGAATTTGGTATTTAAGATTGGGCATTTAATCATTTAGCCATTTAGGATTTAGGATTGGAAATTTGGGGATTTAGGATTGGGCATTTGGGATTTAGGATTGGGCATTTGGGATTTAGGATTGGGCATTTGGGATTTAGCATAGGGCATTTTGTATTTAGGATTGGGCATTTGGTCATTTAGCCATTTAGGATTTAGGATTGGGCATTTAGGGATTTAGGATTGGGAATTTGGTATTTAAGATTGGGCATTTAATCATTTAGCCATTTAGGATTTAGGATTGGAAATTTGGGGATTTAGGATTGGGCATTTGGTATTTAGGATTGGGCATTTGGGATTTAGGATTGGGCATTTGGTATTTAGGATAGGGCATTTGGTATTTAGGATTGGGCATTTGGTATTTAGGATAGGGCATTTGGTATTTAGGATTGGGCATTTGGTCATTTAGGATTTAGGATTGGGCATTTAGGGATTTAGGATTGGGAATTTGGTATTTCGGATAGGGCATTTTGTATTTAGGATTGGGCATTTGGTCATTTAGCCATTTAGGATTTAGGATTGGGCATTTAGGGATTTGTATTTAGGATTGGGCATTTGGTCATTTAGCCATTTAGGATTTAGGATTGGGCATTTAGGGATTTAGGATTGGGAATTTGGTATTTAGGATTGGGCATTTGGTATTTAGGATTGGGCATTTGGTATTTAGGATAGGGCATTTTGTATTTAGGATTGGGCATTTGGTATTTAGGATAGGGCATTTTGTATTTAGGATTGGGCATTTGGTATTTAGGATAGGGCATTTTGTATTTAGGATTGGGCATTTGGTCATTTAGCCATTTAGGATTTAGGATTGGGCATTTAGGGATTTAGGATTGGGAATTTGGTATTTAGGATTGGGCATTTAATCATTTAATCATTTAGCCATTTAGGATTGGGGATTTAGGATTGGAAATTTGGGGAATTAGGATTGGGCATTTGGTATTTAGGATTGGGCATTTGGGATTTAGGATTGGGCATTTGGTATTTAGGATAGGGCATTTGGTATTTAGGATTGGCCATTTGGTATTTAGGATAGGGCATTTTGTATTTAGGATTGGGCATTTGGTCATTTAGCCATTTAGGATTTAGGATTGGGCATTTAGGGATTTAGGATTGGGAATTTGGTATTTAGGATAGGGCATTTTGTATTTAGGATTGGGCATTTGGTCATTTAGCCATTTAGGATTGGGCATTTAGGGATTTAGGATTGGGAATTTGGTATTTAGGATTGGGCATTTAATCATTTAATCATTTAGCCATTTAGGATTTAGGATTGGGGATTTAGGATTGGAAATTTGGGGATTTAGGATTGGGCATTTGGTATTTAGGATTGGGCATTTGGGATTTAGGATTGGGCATTTGGTATTTAGGATAGGGCATTTGGTATTTAGGATTGGCCATTTGGTATTTAGGATAGGGCATTTTGTATTTAGGATTGGGCATTTGGTCATTTAGCCATTTAGGATTTAGGATTGGGCATTTAGGGATTTAGGATTGGGAATTTGGTATTTAGGATAGGGCATTTTGTATTTAGGATTGGGCATTTGGTCATTTAGCCATTTAGGATTTAGGATTGGGCATTTAGGGATTTAGGATTGGGAATTTGGTATTTAGGATTGGGCATTTGGTATTTAGGATTGGGCATTTGGTATTTAGGATAGGGCATTTGGTATTTAGGATTGGGCATTTGGTATTTAGGATAGGGCATTTGGTATTTAGGATTGGGCATTTGGTATTTAGGATAGGGCATTTTGTATTTAGGATTGGGCATTTGGTATTTAGGATAGGGCATTTTGTATTTAGGATTGGGCATTTGGTATTTAGGATAGGGCATTTTGTATTTAGGATTGGGCATTTGGTCATTTAGCCATTTAGGATTTAGGATTGGGCATTTAGGGATTTAGGATTGGGAATTTGGTATTTAGGATTGGGCATTTAATCATTTAGCCATTTAGGATTTAGGATTGGGGATTTAGGATTGGAAATTTGGGGATTTAGGATTGGGCATTTGGTATTTAGGATTGGGCATTTGGGATTTAGGATTGGGCATTTGGTATTTAGGATAGGGCATTTGGTATTTAGGATTGGCCATTTGGTATTTAGGATTGGGCATTTTGTATTTAGGATTGGGCATTTGGTCATTCAGCCATTTAGGATTTAGGATTGGGCATTTAGGGATTTAGGATTGGGAATTTGGTATTTAGGATAGGGCATTTTGTATTTAGGATTGGGCATTTGGTCATTTAGCTATTTAGGATTTAGGATTGGGCATTTAGGGATTTAGGATTGGGAATTTGGTATTTAGGATTGGGCATTTGGTATTTAGGATTGGGCATTTGGTATTTAGGATAGGGCATTTGGTATTTAGGATTGGGCATTTGGTATTTAGGATAGGGCATTTGGTATTTAGGATTGGGCATTTGGTATTTAGGATAGGGCATTTTGTATTTAGGATTGGGCATTTGGTCATTTAGCCATTTAGGATTTAGGATTGGGCATTTAGGGATTTAGGATTGGGAATTTGGTGTTTAGGATTGGGCATTTAATCATTTAGCCATTTGGGATTTAGGATTGGGGATTTAGGATTGGGAATTTGGGGATTTAGGATTGGGCATTTGAGGATTGAGGACTGAGGAGTGTATGCAAATAAGATGGCGTGGCTTTTAGTTTTCGTTTAAGACTTTCAGTTTTAGACTTTTAGTTTTAAATCTGACCCAATAATCCCTCCATATAAAAGACTCTTAATATTCAGTAATATTATTGATTTGCCTGCACTGACACTATTGGATGAGAAGTTGAATAATGACACTATTGTCTTCTGCTTATAGCTGAATCAAATTTGTTTTAATAGACGAATTTTGCAACATCGACACTATTATTGAACTGATTTGAGTCCATAGTGAACTGACTTGAGCTAAATAACCACACTATTGTCTTCTTTAGAGCTGCTTTACAGCAGAATTTGAATTTCTCTCATATTTAATGAAGTTTGCATAATTGATTCTGTCATTTTCCTGTTTGTCACTGTAAAGGCCTGTTCACACCCAGGACGATTACTGTAACGATAAAGATATAGTTCTCAAAATCACTAAATATAATAAAAATAGCAGTCCAAACCACAATGATAATGATATAATATACCATAATGATAACGGCACAGAGAAAGGATATTGAAATTCAGAACGTTTTTTTTCAAATGATGAATGATAAAAACCTTGACATCCGATCAGAATCCATCCCAATTTAAAGAACTTAAAGTGGCAGACGACAAAACTGCAGTGCGCTCTTAAAATAATCAGAACAATATCATTTGTTGCGGTGGATGCTAGTTTTTGTTCTTGACCTTAAAGCTGTTTTAACAACCTCTATTGTATAAATGACTCGACACCATAGGATAATAACACACTGTGCATATAATGTTAATACTGATGCCACACTGTCTGAGATCTACACTGCAAATGTTTGCAAGGGCATATCACACATTTATAGTGCATGAACAGATATCAGAGAGAAAATCTTATAAAGAGACATTGTCAAGAAACTCTGCCTTTGATCAGATAAAGACCACCGGAATCATTTCACACACACACAGCAATAAAACGTGAGTGTTGAATGTGTGTGTGTGTGTGTGTGTGTGTTTGTGTGTCTGAGAGAGATAAGTGTGGACTTGCACAATAGTGGTTGAATTGACAGAGCAGAACTGCATAAATGAATGTGAATGAACCAAAACAATAACAAAGAAACAAACTGCTGTTTGAAACGCCTGGCTGATAATTCAAATTAGAATTTCAAATCATAAATTGACTGAACTGCTCAATAGTGAAATAAACTTCAATCAAATCGATTAAAACTTGCAATCAAATTAATTGCATGATATGCTGGTAAATTTAATACATTTAAACCACAATTAAGTGCAATATTTGATGAAGAAAGACCCCATTGAAGCAGTTATTGTTATTGTTATTGAAGCAGACAAAAGCACGTACTAAACTCAAGGTAGATTTAGACAAGATTTAAACATTCACACAAGATGCTGTCACATAAGGCTGGTTGCAACCAGCGCACAACAAATTTAGTATAACAGTCGTTAATCAAAATCCATCTACGAAACACGCAGGAGAATAACTAGGAGTGAAGATACACACAACCATGTAAAACACAAACAAGACTGAACAATGAACAGAGGAAACTAAGGGTACGTTTAAACACGATAACAATATCCTGAAGTTTTTCCTTTGAGTTTTCCGCGTACAGACGACACCATTGTCAAAACAATCCCCATTCACACGGACAGTCTTAACATTCTCTAAACTGTGAGTGCAAATGTCACAACTGTTTGCAGGAACTTCAAAACTTTATAGCATGTCTGCAAAATGTAGTTACTCACCCAAAACATTTAATTCATGCTTCAAAACCTAGTTATTGTGTCAATAATTTGGCCAAGGCCACCAAAATCTAAAGTATTTTTGTCATTGTGTGAGCCACACTGGTCAAAATGTTTAGTTGTTTTTTCACCACAACAGTCAACCATGAAAATTAAGGGTTTAAACAAAAATATCATATTTGTTGAGAAGTCAATAGTATGTAGAAAGAAAAAAAAAAAAAGTCTATGAACATTTGTATTTTTACAGTGTTTATTTTTGTACTTCATGTGTATATACACAATACACAATAAAGTGTATTTACTGTACATGTAAAGTAACTGACAAGAGTAACAAGATTTCACTTTACATTTCATATTTGTGCATTACCACAAATACACAAACAACAAATAACATTCATGAAAAAGCTTGTCGCTCACGTTGGTCAGGCCAAAGATTTTCATCAACATCACATCTGATGTTTTCCATTGCCACACACCGTGGAATAAATCTCCTTGAATGCCGCACCCATCCCCTGCAATGGTCAGCTGTGATGTCCTCACGCAGCATTCATGGCATCCAACAAAGACATCTGATTTTGTGGTCTATGATCATACACTTTCCACCTCCATGCTGAAAAAAACTCTTCTATTGGATTTATGGAGAGTATGGTGGAAGGAATTCCACTGTTATCCTTTCATGTGCAGCAAACCAGTCCCTAACACTGTTGGTTCGGTGGAAGCTGACATTATCCCAGACAACAACATAATTAGGCAAATGTGGTCTAACTAAACCTCTTTCTTGTTCTGGAATCAGGTCTCTGTAAAGTGCATTTAGGAAGGCCAGGAGAAGTTGGGTATTATAGGGCCTAATGTGTGGAATATGTGTGCTCACACCGTTCTCTGAAATGGCAGCACACATTGTAATATTGGCCCCACGTTGGCCTGGTGTGTCAATTGTGGCTCGGTGTCCAATGAGATTGCGACCACGTCTCCGGCCTTTGGACAGATTAAACCCAGCCTCATCCACAAAAACAAGAATGTGGGTCGTTTCATGTACTTCTAACTCCATGATTCTCTATGAAGAAACACAGAAAAAAATATAACAGTAAATGTATTTTCTTATGGGTTTCTGAAACTTACAGTAAAGTAATACAGGCATCTTAGAAAAACAGGAAAACTCACTAAGTGCACACCAATGGTTTACCTGGACATACTGGTACCGCAACGCCTTGACTCTTTCACTGTTCCTCTCAAATGGCACGTTATAGAGCTGTTTCATAGTCATCTGATGTCTTTTTAAAACTCTGTCTATGGTGGAAATGCTGACAGAATTTATATTTGCAAAGACATTATTGTCATTTATGATTGCACTTTGGATCTCTCTTAGCCTGATGGAATTGTTGGCTATGACCATGTTGCAAATTTCTTGTTCTTGCAGTTGGTTAAATACTGCTGCTCTGCCACCAGCGCGAGGTTGTCGTGCAGTTCTATAGAATAAACAAATAGACTTGCATTTACCTTTACAATATTGTTTACTGTAAAAATACTTTACATACTGTAAAACAAACAAAAAAACATATTTACCTGTTTTCCCTACGAAAGGTTTGCACAATTGATGACACTGTGGACCTGTTTACATTAGGCTGTACTCTTCAACCAGCCTCTTCCAATGTAAAACCATGATTTATGACATGATCCACAAGTGTGGCTCTGATTTCATCAGAGACTCTGACTCTTCTATGTCCACCTCTTCCTCGATTATTTCTTCCTCTACCACCACCACCACGTATACACGCCTTCCAATTGCTCTTCCACGAGCATGTTGCTGCAGTTCAGGATTGTGAACGTCCTCCATTCTCAAAAACTTCTACAGCAGTGATTTTGCTGTGGGCAATCTACATATATATATACATATATATATATATACTCCCAAAGTTGATTGGTTAAATGGTTGATTCATATTAGAGGTAATTTGCAATTAGATTGCGAATGCAATTAGAGGTCATGTGCCAATTTAGCAGACATTACAAACAATGTCAATGTCAGATATATTTTAGAATATACATTCATGTATACTAATTATGATAATTGAATATCGTTTTGAATGTGATGGTTTACACAATAAAAAATGTCTGAGAAGTTCTGGAGTGTTTGACAGTGTAAGTGAGAATCGAGTCATCAGTTTTGATCAACAAGCCATATGCAATTATTTGTTGTCCAAACTGCAGACAGTTGTATGTACTCTTTTCACACATGTGCCAAAGCATTTGCAATTTGCTTAAATCAATAAGAAATTCCAATCTGATGTGAAAAAGAAGCGAATTGTTCAGAGATCTTAACTTAATGTTTTGGGAAATAAAAAAATCATTTGAGAACTGAGCCAAAGCAATTGAGAAAAACTGTAAAATGTGAAACATACATATTCAGTGTCTTGTACTCAGTTCCCTCACTAAATACAGTAATGTGTAACTTTACTGAATTTTTCAAATGGCTGTGCAAATAGTATATAGTGCTGTCTTGAGCATTTTCAGGTAGTGTCACCAAGATCTGACTTTTTTGCATTGGAAAACATTTACAGAGTAAACTGTCATAATGAAAACATGACAAAGCCATTTGACTATCTTGTTCATAGACAATGGTGTCAGGACTTTTCATCTTGATGACACTGACACTTTCATTGACATGAATACTTGCTTTTGAGGAATGAGCTATCCATTTTGAGCAAAAGACACACTTTTGCAGGTTATCAACTAGGTTTTGCAGTTTGTACTAATTGTTTTGAGAACTGCATTAACTGTTGTGCAAATGTAAATAGTGATGTGAGAAATGCACCAAAAAGCGACTGAGAAAAACTGTAATCAGTAACCAAGGAAACTAACTATTTATTTGTTACTATTTATTTTAACGTTGGTCTATGTAAACAAGCAGGCAGGTGTCTTTTGTTATTGTGTAACATCTAATTTTGTTACAAGTTTGCCAAAAAGGGGAAAAGTACTTTCAGACTACTGATTACATGCAAGGTCCAGCAGGTGTCAGAGCTAAACAAGAACATGATGTCTGAGGCTGGGGATTTGTAACAGATGTTAAACTCTACATTTGTGTCTAAAGCTAGTGTTGGAAATATTGCCAGACATTGAATCTGTGTGTGTGTGTGTGTGTGTGTGTGTGTGTGTGTGTGTGTGTGTGTGTGTGTGTGTGTGTGTGTGTGTGTGTGTGTGTGTGTGTGTGTGTGTGTGTGTGTGTGTGTGTGTGTGTGTGTGTGTGTGTGTGTGTGTGTGTGTGTGTGCGTGTGTGTGTGTGTGTGTGTGTGTGTGTGACAAGTCATTTAACAAATGTTTTCATTAATTTCCCTTAATATCACATTGGCTGAAGCATCATCATCCTGCACATGCTAAACTTAGATTAAGTAAATGCGCATTGTTCTTAAGGGAGGCATCTTCCCCATCTTGTGCATGCGTGATGCATATAGTGGAGAATTATACTGTACATGTACACTGTGGATGTTTTTACATCCAGTCCACGCATGGTGGAGGTACCTATATATGACATATCTGCCGCTTATCTCAGTGGGAGAGAGTGTAATTATCTGTAACTCTGAAAACAATTTTATAGGAATGAGTCTGATTGACTGACTCCCTTCTCAAACCTCTGGAAGTGATAAGAAAAAAACACTGCTGTTCACTTTCAACTGTATCATTTTGAATGACAGACAGACAGACAGACAGACAGATAGACAGATAGACAGATAGACAGATAGATAGATAGATAGATAGATAGATAGATAGATAGATAGATAGATAGATAGATAGATAGATAGATAGATAGAACATTCTAATATACAACATATTTTACTTTGGCTCAGTGAAATGTGAAAAATGTGCAGACTGCTGAGAAATGCTGAGCTAATTGTTCTTTAGCTGATTGCTTATTGAAAACAAATTAAAAGCCATCTGTGTTTCATTGCAAGTAAGTAAATCACTGGTTGCTGTAATGTAGTTAATTATTCATTGTGCTACATATAAAAAATGGAAGTGTATTTCTGAAGAAGATAAAATTAGGTTTTGTCTGAGAACATAGTGTTCAGATAACATTGTGAAGCAATAATCACAATAATGAAATTAAAAGCTATTTATTTTCCAAGAACTCATAAACCAAGTTTCACAGTGAACAAAACCGTAACCCAAATGTACTTTTTTCCCCCTTTCCTCCCCATTTTAATCAAACTAAGAGCTTTGATTTAAACTGAAGCAGTATTAATCAAAGCGAGCCACTCCAAAGACATTCGGCTGAATTAGTGCCGTGTATTTGAAGCTTGAACAGCCTGCTTCATCAAAGCATATTTACAACAAAATAAATCCAAGTGCCTGAATGTACCACAGGCCTGTCATTTAAAACATTATTGCTATCAACAGATATTTCCAGCCAACCCCGATGAACAATTAAGAGGAGGATTTATTAAAACACATCTGTCATCGTTGTTGAATCTTAAAAACATGTCCAGGTCACATTTCACTGAGAAAGAAAGAAAGAAAGTAAATGAATAACATATTCTGGGTATGACAAGACGCTTAATTAAGAGATCAGAAACTGATAACTGAATTAGCTGTCGGTCAAACTGTGTTGTGTGTGTGTATCATGCTGAGAAGTTGAGTTCCTATCTCATACATTGCTTAAACCTGTAGATTAATGGTTTGGAAATGCTCTAATGAATGACACATTGAGGACATCCTCATTCTAGAACAGGGGTTCTCAACTCTGGCCCCAGAGGTCCACTTTCCTGCAGAGTTTATCCAACCTTCATCACGCTCACCTGCCTGGAGCTTTATTAATCCTGAAGTGTTCACGGATCTGCAGTTCAGATTCTAACTGGAAAAAATAGACCATCCAGTATCTCTGAAATGCTAATTTCAACATACTACAATTTGGGACACACGAATTCTAATTTATTCGAATACTATTTACAAACTATATAGGCCTACTAGGCTAACTTAGATGCAGTAATAACTAAAGACAATACCTAAAAATAAAATATTAACTGAAAAGAAAAGATTTTGATATCTAGTGAAGTCAATTTGAAGTCTTCTGGCAGGACAGATCTGAAGAGAAAAGTCTTCTGAAGCAGACTTAATTATGAAGCAAATAATTCATGAATCCATTAAACTTTACTCAGTTTTGTAAGAAAATATAGGACATTCACAATTCAGGAGCTCCCTATTGAGAACTAACCTCAATGTGCTGTCAGCCATCAAAAACTTTGTGGCTTTTGTCATGAAGTAACAACAAAATTTTCTTTGTGATTTTCCACAGAAGACACATCTATGAGAATGAAATGAAAAATGGCTGTTGTAGTAGTAGTAGTAGTAGACAACTTTATTGTCCCCGTGGGGCAATTGGGTTTGCGGCGCAGTCGCAAGGCACTTCATGACAAAACATCAGACATATGACACAAACAAATACAATACAATGCAATACACTATACTATACACTCCTGCATCTAACCAGGCCAACTGGACGTCTAGCTTATTTTGACTGATTTAAGGCTTTTATGGCTTGTGGTACAAAAGAAAATTTGGATCTGTTCTTGGTCATAAGGGGTGGGCAGAAACCATGTAAATCATGTTTCGTAATCATGTACAATGTTATTGGCCTTTCTCACCATTCTGTCTTTGTAAATGTGTTCAATGCTCGGTAATGTTATCCCAAGTAACTTGCTGGCAGTAGTAACTGTTTTTTTCTGATAGTTTTCTATAGTTTGCAAGACTACCTCTTCATCCTCTTATCCCATCTTCAGGTCATCTTCTGTCTCACACAGGCTAGTGCTCAACGAGACCAGACAATGGTGTGTGGTGAAGTGAGGGCTGCTATAGCGTGATGAGCGCTGCAGGTGCAGATGATCATAGGGGCTTTCGCACCGGATAGTTCTAGGAACTCAGTTCTAGGGTGGTTCCCCGAGAACTAATGGTTCCCCTAGGAACGTTTTCCTGGTTGCATTCGCACCGCCAGTATGAACTCTGAAGTGACGTAAGCCGCACTTGTTGTTGTGGCATTTATTTTGACGGCGCTGAGAACCAGAGCCTGATCACAGCGCTCACATTCTCCGTCTTCATTATTTTACGATCTGTCTAACAGTCACGTCTAATACGTTATTAGATAGAACTGTCATACATAGAAAGTAGACAGTAATGGAAAGGGCATGCCGTGTGGTTGATGTCCAGTGTTGCTAGCTGAGCAGAAATACATAATCGTGTTTGGCTTGGTCCCCTCAGATTATTTGGATTTTCTCCTCAGTGTAAAGGTTGAGAGGTCCATCTATCACTGTTTGCCATGTTCCTAGAGTTAGTTTCTGGAGTAAATAGGCTGTAATCTGCGTGTTTACACATCTTTTTTAAAAACGTAGGGTGTTTCCAGCGTACACTAACGTCACTGGTAGTTCCTATAGTGCTGGGTGGACCCTACTCTGAAGTATAGGAGCTAAATTAGTATCTTTTGAAATATACTACAAATCTTTGAAATATTATTCTCCAAAAGGAGTTCCTAGAACTAAAATCGTTCCTCGTTCCTGCGGTACAAACACGCCAAAATTCTGGTACTTTCGCCATTAGTTCTAGGAACTATGAAAAGGTTCCTCCGGTGCGAAAGCCCCTGATAATTCAGACTGGGACCGAGTGGAGCTGGAAGGTCTGGTGCTGAGGTGACAGGCCGTGACACAGATGGATTTACGGCAAGTGGTTGTGAGCTCAGATATTCCTTAATGGGATGATCTGGGTTAAACTCTATCAACAGTATTTGTGGCATAATGTTGAATACCACTGAAAATGATTTTAAGATATAAACAAACAAAAAGCGTTGGTTAATTGGAGTTGTGCTGTAGACTTTAACCTGCTATCATCACCATGTTGACAACTTTGGCAGAATACCCATGAGGACAACTGTTTATGTCACTTGAGCTGATTGCTTGACAGGTGTGGTAAGCGAGGCAATAGTCTGATGGTTCTGCAACTGCCACCAGGTCCTTGAATAATGTTTTGGATGAGTTATTATTTAAAGTCGCCCTGTGGTGAAAATAAAGCTTTGATGTTGTCTATGTGTTTTTTTTAATATGCTTTAAGAAAAAACATATGCAAATTTAAAGTCGACACCATTGCTGAGTAATCGCTGGTGTTTCTGACGTCACAAACTACCTTGTTACCAATCAGATCAACGTGTGATCGTCAACGAGTGGATCTCTGAGCTGAGTGAGTGAGTGAAGGCGGGGATAATTTGCATATTCATAGAACCACGTATACTAAATGAGGCAAGGGTGTACACAGGGGAACTTTAAATGAGTTTATTAACATTAAACAGTGCAGCATACTAATGAATTAAATATTATCAGAAGAAGCTATTTTCATCAGAGTAGACTTGTTTTCTACATTTCTGCCGAACGAGAGTCATTTTTGAGCAGGCTGATACTGCAATAAATGAAGTTCCCAGCAATGCAGCATGGCATGAATGAATTATGCAGACTGTCTTGCTGTTTAACTGTTTATTTTTTGCTGCTTCTACTTATGCTGTTGTTGCTGCATGAAAGATCATTTCAATTATTAGTCATGGGGTGGTTGTCCAGAGCTCACCTTTACCTTATATTGAGGTCTATGTAAGTAAGAAAGAAAGAAGTTGAGAGTCACACAAGTTCGGAATAATAACAAGAATGTGTAAATGTTGAGATAATGTTCATTTTTAGGTCAACTATTCCTCTGATGTCTGGAGTCTTGCCAGTTTTGTTCTCTGCAGTTTTGAGTGCAGTTTTCTTGCTTTTTGACTCACTGCCTATTTTCTTTCATTTTGTGATTGTTTTCTGACTTGGTTCTCAGTTTGATTGTTTTTGACTGTTTTTGCTTGTTTTACTGAAGTTTGATTTATGTCAATGGGGGCATAGTGTACATTTGTTTCCCCTGATGCCCACTTAAAAAAGTTTCTCTATGCCAAAATAATCATCATAATGTTGTTTTTTTATGATCATTTCACCCTATCTGACCCTTATTCTCACTCCAAAGACGTCAAAAACGAAAGCATGGTCAAGCACTAAAGGGACCACTAGGCATCGCTATATTGACAAACTATGAACTCATTTGCCCTTACAACCAAGATAAGTTAATTCAAGTGTGCTATTAGAATACTTCTTTTAAACAAAAAATTAAGAAAGTATACTTTCAGTCTACTTTTTATGTACTTCTCATTTGACTTTACTGACAGGAAAGTCTAAGTATATTTGGTCTACTTGTACTCAATCTTTTCAAAATGTGCCTATTTGGTGGCTGTGCAATCATTTTTCAATCTTTTCATTCAATAATCTTTAATGTCTGTAAAAAAGAAGTATATCGTTTGTTTAATGCTAATTATTTAATAAAAAGAAAAGACTGAATAAACTAAATAACAGTATGTGCTTGCAAAGATAACATGGCTGTATAAGGTTATTTTTTGTTTAGTCATTTCTTCAACATTGCTTGAAAGTTAAAATATACTGTATATATCATGTCATATCATATATCATATCATGTCAGATCAACGATGTGTGAGATGAGAATTATATAGCTATGTATTAAAATAAAATGAACATTACCTTGTTTTAATAGCGCTTTATATATCGATATAACTATATATATAATATTGTGTGCAATCTGTCACGCCCTCTGGAGCCTCATCAATAGATCACGCATGCGCTGAACACCTCTGAAGTAAAGTAACCCTGGAACAGAATCTTCTCCGGAACAGGTTATGTCAATCAGAGAGTAGGTTGCTATTGCTACTTGCATAGCCTGAAAGTTACCTCCGTTTTTGGAACCAAAAGTTGAGGTTATCCGCTTACTTACCCTTAAACATACCAGGGTATGCCACATAACCCGCTTTCTGGAATACACCCCAGAACCTCCGGATCAAGACATAGGGGAAGCAGAAGCAGATATATATGTATGTATGTATATATTAAGCAGCGCAACTGTTTCCAACATTGATAATAACTGAGCATCAAATCATCATATTAGACTGATTTCGGAAGGATCATGTGACACTGAAGACTGAAGTCACTGAAGACGAGTAATGATGCTGAAAATTCAGCTTTGATCACAGGAATAAATTATAATTTAGAGTATATATTTTAAAGGTGCATTGCGCAAGTCTCTGAGTTTTTGCAGAACTATGCCCCCTCTGGCGACAAGCGAAACTGCAACCAGAGGTGTGCACGCTCATGACGTCACTCCCAGTCTCAAATTCCGTCCCGAATCCCTCTTATTTATTTTACTGTACAGGATTATAGAGGCAATCACAGTGATCAGAGAAGGGCTCATTCAGCCCATCAGGCAATTGTTTAAGCATGTATGGGTTAGAAAAACGGGTATTTTTAACATGAAATGTTGCGCAATGCACCTTTAATTGTATATATTTACATTATTACATATATATTCATTATTTAAAATTATAGTTAAAAATGATAGGAGTAATAATATCAAATCAAAATTAAGAACCACAAAATCTGCTTTTGTAGACTTTGGGTGTATTATATCCCCCTAAAACACAATTGGCAAAAGACAATTAGCAAAAGAAAAATATACATTTCTTAAAGAGGAAAGTTTCACATGAGGAGAGATTTATATCAAACAAGGTTCCATTTCAGTGAAGATGCTGCCTTTGAAGGCAGATGCCAATATGAGCAGTAGACAGCAGCAAAGTCTTCTGGGTTTTGGAACAGAGCCTGTAGTATATTAGACATAGTTCAGCATTGCTCTGACCTACCTGAAATTGAATATTGATTGTGAAGTGAGAAATGTCAACTGCTCACTTCAAACAGACTTTCTGAAGGTTCTGTTGCAAGCAGCCAAACCCAATTAGAAGATATAATGATGAAGGTGAATTTGCAATATTACTTCAATGAAAACATTGATACAAACCTAGTTTGTCCTCATATTTGGACATATGTTTTCTTGCAGTTCTTTCCAATTCTTTATGACTCATTGTGGTAGTTTCGTGGAATTGTGCCTTCACTCCATTCCTCTTGTCCCTCACTGAAATTATATGGTGATCTAGATGATAACTTTCTCCCTGTGCTACAATTCTCACTACTTGCTGTCTGTCAGCACCCTAGAAATGCAATAAACAGCCAAACAAACATCTCTTTGCTTGTTAGAAGAGGTGTCTCAAGCCTTTCATGAGTACTGGCTCACAGTCTCCCCATCAAGAAAAAAAAGTTCATGCTTGATGCAGTGGCGGATCTAGAAAATTTTACATGGGGGGGCAAAGGGGTGGCAAGAGGTCTTGGCAGGGTGGCAGGGGTAGACGGTACATGGGAATCCCTATATATGAATTGCTTTAACAAAACAAACACAAAAACACTTTTAAACTACAGTAGTTATTGTTTAATCATGCCCTTACACACTACAACGGTTTTTAATTCACAACAGGAATGGCTGGTTTCATTGCTGTGATATCTGAGAGGAATTGGATTTAATAGGACTGCTTAGCTAATCAAATGATCGATCTCCTAACTGGCACTGTATTGTGAGTTGTAACGTAATGTCGGTGTAACGGCACCTATCAGTAAAATTATAGATTATGGGGCGGTTCTAAGGGCATTGGATATTCGGTGCTTCAGCCCAAACTAAAATTGGTTATTTTTATTTAAAGGAATTAATTAATTATAAAAGCGATTTAAGGGAATAAAGAAAAAGAAAGTCTTGTTGTATTAGTGAAATAATTGTAACTATTTGCAACTTATTTTTTATTTTTAATTAAACATGCATTCTCTCTAAACGAATCAAGGAAATTATAGCATAGTTTCAATTCAAAAAGGCAAAATTTAATAAAAAAAGAAAAAAAAAAAAGTTGAGTAATTTGCGTCACCGGATAGTGTCGGTAGTTGAACTTTTCTATTGTAAAACAGTCAAATATAACAAATTTATCTACTTACATTTTACCAGGCATTCGTTTACTTTTTTAACGTTAATCATTTTGATATTGATGAGCTAGACTGCTGAACTTTTAGTCTTCCTAACAACAAACAGAGCGTTGCGTAATGTAGTGCATCAGAGCAGCATCAATAATAATATCAAGTGAATCTCTTATTTGCATCTTAAGTTTATTGCCAATAATAATGACAGGTTTGGAGTTAAAAGCAAACGTGAACGCAAAACACATCTTCAGCACAGAGACTCATTTAAACGCCTCTGATTGGCCGATGTGATCAATAGACATGTCTCTGATTGGCTACAATGCTCAACGCTGCAAAAGCACGTCAAAAGTACCTTTATGCAAAGGGAAAAATATAAATAAAAATGTAATATGCACTGTTCATGATAAGGTAATCGCGACCGCTGTAATCTTATTCACATTTGTTTTTCTGATTAATTGTTTTGCTCTATGAGAAAGACAATTTAACAAAATATTCGGGGCTTTTAAAAACATTCGGGTCTTAAGCTTGGTCTTAAGCCCCCTTAGCCCAGCCCTAGCGCCGCCCCTCAATATTTTATATTTTTTATTAAGCTGTTCTTGTCTTTACAAAATAAGACTAATCAAAGGGAAGAATGCTCTTACAAATCACGAGGGAGCGATTTTTGACCGCTGATTTTGGCTAACGTAATAGACCCGCTGTTTTTGCTGATGCTAAATCGTCTTTAGCATACAATATACATTCATTACAAATGTAACTGTAAGTTAAACGTGTGTTTAAACTACACCTGGGGAAACTCACTTCACCTTCAGAGGCTCTGTCCGGGGCAGCTCAGTCTAGTCGAGTTGCAGGGCCACCGCACCGCAGCAGACTCGCTGTGTGTGAGCTAGACTGAGCGCGAACGCCGCTCTGCACGTTTGAATCAGGGACGTAACTAAGTATTTGAGGGGCAGAGGGGAGGGGCGAATAATACATTTAAAATAAAATTAAATTGTTCACTTTTGGTAAATGTATTAGACATAGTGGCGGGTTGTTTTTGTAAGTACAGTTTTTGGATCATCAAAGTTAGGGGGGGCAGCTGGGGGGGCAAGGCTCCAGAGTGGGGGGGCACCTGCCCCCCCTTGCCCCCCTGTAGATCCGCCCATGGCTTGATGTGAGTCAGAGCTGCTGCTGCACTCTGCTTTCAGGGACTTTGTTAGTAGGCCCTCCATTGAACACCAAGAAAGAGTTGCACTAGCAATGCATAAGTTCTTTCTTCCCAGCCAGCACAGCCATGTGGGGTCCAAATGGGTTTGACCTGGGCTATCTAACTGGGACCCAGCCAGTTTTGTCCTCAGTTTCCATGTAGGCCCCACATGGGCTTGCCCAGATGAAATGAACACTGCTTAGTGTGCACAGTGCAGGCTGTTTAATGTAACACTGAATCAGTGTTGGAGGTAATGAGATAATTAAGTGATTGAATAATGATAGTGCATTATTGATGAACACCTGCTGTTAACAAGCATAATAACTGAAGGAAAGAGAAACACAAGAACTACTTCCAGCCACAACCTTGGATGAAATCAACTGAAGATAAAATACATTACATCACCTGTTAGGCGCATCTCGTCAGTAAAGCCGGTTCCTTGATTAGTAGTAAATCGCCATCACCTGCTTTCAGATAGAGCGGTGTTAAATTAACACTCCTGGGGCTGGGAGTGTATATGAGTCCACACTCAAGAGTGTAAAGTGTTAAAATACATTAAACAGCCTGTACTGTGCACACTAAGCAGTGTTCATTTCATTTGGGAAAACCCATGTGGGGCCTACATGGAAACCGAGGACAAAACTGGCTGGGTCCCAGTTAGATAGCCCAGGTCAAACCCATTTGGGCCCCACATGGCTGTGCTGGCTAGGTTAATTTAGAACGTAAAGTCCACACTAGATGCTTAGTAACTACTAGCTAGTTTGTAATTAACTCTGTGCTTTATTTGGTTGCACCATTTGTTCTTATGGCAAAACATAGATAGTAGGTCGTAAGCTCTCCGTGAAGTTATGAGTGGTCACATAATATGACGTTTACCATCAATGATCCAATAGCAGCCTTCAAATATGTGTGCAGAAGTTATTGAAATGCAGTGAATTTCAGTTTATCCTTCATTCTAACTTCTTTCACCTCAAGTAATTAACAGTTACACACCAAGGGTTTACACACGCAAGTAGTAAGTAGTAACTTACAAATGGCTGGTGCAACTGGTCCCGGCAGCATTATTGCTAAAAAGTTCCGGAAAACAAAAACAAATAATGGGTAATTAAGAAGGGATGAATAGGCAGAAGTGCTTACAAAGCTGGTTTGAGATTAAACCTCAAACAGAGCAATACCAAGAGCTAATTGTTTCTCATATGTAACTTCTAATGGAAAGAACTGTAGCCAGATAAAGACAAAGAGCTACTTGTAAACAGTGGCATAAGAAAAGAAAAAGACATTTGTTAGTCTTGAACTGGCCATATAGGGATTTATATCAAGTTTGGCCAATGGGCATAAGTATTGTTCGCTTTATATCACCAACAAAATTAGCACTTTTTTGTGTTTAGTCAGAGAACAGAGAGAGCGAGAGCGAGAGCGTGAGAGTGAGAGTGAGAGTGAGAGTGAGAGTGAGAGTGAGAGTGAGAGTGAGAGTGAGAGTGAGAGTGAGAGTGAGAGTGAGAGTGAGTGAGTGAGTGAGTGAGTGAGTGAGTGTGTGTGTTCGCTCGACCCGGCTCGGCCCGCTTTGGCTCGGTTTGCTTAAAGTTAAATATCTCGCCAGTTTGGAAATGTCTGGTCTGTGGTGAGTGATGCTAAAAGGTTAATGATCTGACACATTTAAAAATAATGTACCACCAACACTAAACCTAACCAATAGTGTTAACAAAACAAACATGAGATGAAAAGGAGGATTGATAGAGATGTGTAGGTGGCTGGCTTGAAAACCAGTGGAGGTGTCGGTAAGAACAATCCAGTCTAGTCACTTCAATTACACGGCATCTTTCTTTATTAGGAATGTATGTGTGTGAGCGTGTGGTTTCTACAAGAACAGAAATACAATGTTTTAGTTCACAATAAACATAACATGAAATCAACATGAAATCCACTGGAAATAAAGGAATTTAAACAATACATGAAGTCATCTACTCATAATATAATCTCAGATACATATGTAAATAACTAAAGAACATGCCTAAGCAAGAAATACAGCAAAATAAACACATTTAGGATAAACTTAATACAGAATAATGATTAAGTGTCAAAATAAGCACTTACATGGTCAAATACACACACGCAGGGAAAAACAAAGGAAGAACTCAGTCCTCTGCACAGTGCATCCATGTGCACCAGAATGAAGGTGCTGTGGGCACAGGTGCAATTTATAAGGCCTGATAGTGTCCTAATTGGCTTGAGATTAGGTGGGTGGAGCTAAAACTTAATAGGAAAATTAACAAGCAAAGTGGGGTGTGGCACATGCTTGGCACCTTGACGCTTAGGGACACACAACTTCTCAACATGAGATAAACACATTTTCTGAAGCATCCGTGCCACTTTAGCTGCAGAACTAATGACCACATTACAAGACATTAAACCAATCAGAACATGACACATCAACTAAGGAGCCAATGAAAACATGACACATACTAAGGAACCAATCAGAACAAAACACATGAAGCAAAGTAAGCACATGACTTGCATATATGCTAATTCTTCTTTTGCTCCCGTTTTTTGATAGCCATCCCTTTGTAACTGGCATACAAAACTGAGATATTATCCTTATATTGTAATCATTATGAGCACAAGTTGAAATGGCTTTTTTACACATTCACTGTGTCAGCTTAACTCAATACACTATGTTAACTAAGCACATAACATGTTATAGCTGTACATCACTTCCATGTGGACATTACTTTGACACACTTATCTGTTTACAGAATACTTCCTAAATTAGTTTGTAGCATCACTACTTTGACAAGACCACTCAAACATTATCTCTTTACTCTCTCTTCCTGTAGTTTTAGTAAATCAGATTTATTATGTGAAGTCAGATACGCTGATCTGCAGTGAGTGGGCAGACATCAGATCCTCTTGCATGACAGCTTTGTTTCTTTCAGCACTACCTCATTTAGTTTGCTATCCAATTTTACTTTGCAGGGAGAAAATTGGACGATGTTCATTTTCCTGCCTCAGTGGCTCCAGCAATAAAAATCCACAGTGAGATAGAAAGAGACAATCATGTGAAAAACACACACCATAACTCACTCAATTAATCCAATGCAAATAAATGATAGAAATGAAGCGTCAACGTCTGAATAGACTAATTTCAATATTTATATCAATAATTTTGGTTGAATTACAATTACTGCATTCAAACCTCTAAACCTCCATAAAACATTCAAAGTCTTATATACATTTTAAAAAAACAAAACTCTCTGTGTCCAGAGACAAAACTTTCGTCTGTCCAGTTTGGATTAGGGAGGATGCAGGAATGCACTGGCCATCGTGATTTTGATGGGGCTGCTCCACTCTTTCCGCTGATTTTACCTCCCCCCTCCTTTTCTTTCAACAAACAATTCTCCTGGTTCTCTTGTTTTAATCCCTCTTTCCATTGCATCAAATTCTCATATCCCACTCCCCCATCTGAAGTTAAACCTAACCCCGTGCTATTCCCCTTAGGCCCTGCCTATGGCCCAGTCCCCTGTAAAGGGTAGTTTTAGATTTGTTCAGATCCAGGGTTAGCCCAATTGAGTTCACATTCGGTCACAATCCCCGGTAAGGGTTAGGTTTTAGTGCTGGTTGCAGGTACAGGGTTAGCCCAATTGAGTTCAAATTCGGTTGCAATCCCCTGTAAGGGTTAGGTTTTAGTGCTGGTTGCAGGTACAGGGTTAGCCCAATTGAGTTCAAATTCGGTTGCAATCCCCTGTAAGGGTTAGGTTTTAGTGCTGGTTGCAGGCACAGGGATAGCCCAATTGCCTTAGAAGTAAGTCTCCCTAATGTGAGGGGTAGGTTTAGGGGCATGTTGCAGATGCATAGTCCAACCGGGCTTTGAATCAGTCAATCCCCCTGTTACCGCGTAGGTTTAGGCAAGTTTCCCTTATGCCCCCTCCCTAGATCTAACCAACCACAGACACATCATCTGTGATATACCTCAGGATCATTGGATGTTTCGGCTCTTTAAACACCAGACACACTCCTCTGAGGCAGCCTGCCAAGGGGATCTGTCCTAGGCATGTGTCCCTCAAAAATCTAAGTCCTCTATTGGTCACATGATCCCTATACAAATCAAGCCACATTATATAAATCTCCCACTGTTCTTACAATCTGATCATCCCAAAATTACTATATCATGGTTAACACAATTGCACAGACTACCACCTTATTGGTACCTCCACAATTACCATGGCTATTCCACCAACCTCCAACAGATTCACATAACTACAACCTCATTAGTCAACCCCACGATTTCCATGACTGCCATGACTTCCATGACTTGATTACCATTTTATTAAGTACCATGATGTTTGTTCCCATTGCCAAAACTACAATATTTCTAATCCCAGACCCCTAGTCCTTACCATGTACCTGTTGGCCCACATCCTTTTTAAAATGGAATTTCCAGTTTCCCCCACATACCCACACCGAGTGCCCCTAATGAGGTAAATGCAGGTTTTTTTCTGTTCAAGGGGATGGCCTGCGAGATTCTGTAAATGAATTCTAATGGTTTTAACCTTCTCTAGAAAGTGGTAAGTATCCTTCACATGGCTAGCATGCCTGGTGGAGAGCAGGTTGATATAGGAGTTAATAAACTCTGCTACACCATAGATCTCACTGCTACAGTCGGAGACTAAATGGCCAGCTGGCCCTTTCCTTATGCACCTTGGGTAATAAACAAAACCTCCTTATCCTCGATGTGTCCTGCCCTTTCACATACTCTGCTTGTAAGTAAATTGGCTGCTCCAACTGTTTATAAAATTCTGTGTCTTGCAATTGCCTCATGGCCTCCCTAGCATACTGCTCTCTGTCCATTATAACCAGCATGCTGCCTTTATCTGCTGGCTTGATAACTACATCCCTCCTCAAGGCCTTTAAGGCCTCCTATTCCTCCCTCGATAGATGTCACACTTCCCCCACCTGCTTTACCCCTTTCATAACCTTCTAGTCGTCCTCTTCCATTATCATCCATACCAACTCCACCACCTGACTCCTCCTTGGCTCCCATCCTGAACTCATCATAAACGGGACCCCCTGTCTCTCCTCCCCAAAATTTAAGAGAGAGAGAGAGAGAGAGAGAGAGAGAGAGAGAGAGAGAGAGAGAGAGAGAGAGAGAGAGAGACGCTGAACAGACACAAGTAGGCTACACATCTCTCTCTCTGCCTCGATAATGAATTCAAATAAATGCTATAATTCATTAATTCAAATAAATGTAATCTCACGCACTACTTTATCTCTGTGTCTGATTCAAAGCAGGCAGAATGCTGAATCTAACAAGTCGTAACTGACAAAAAATAACCATCAATGCTACCCTTCCGGTAAAATATTGCACTGCAAACATCAATAAGAGCTTTGAGTTGTCAAGGCTGGCAAATGACCATGGAATAAGTGGGAAAATCCACGACTAACTGTGCATTAAACAATTTGAATGCACTCCACTTCGCGTCGTGCGGTTCTTTGCCTCCATGTCCTGCATAAAACATTTTAAAGCACAGCTAGCCGTCTATTATCCCTTACTTTCACCTATAGAGAGTCCCCGTAAACCTACAAGTGTGTTCTGTTTGGTCCATTGCAGAATTCACTCTGTCAAATATTTCTGGTATTCACTGTTGTCCTGGGAAACCTGTCCTGTATAACTAAACACTCAGCTGACAAACCTAATAACTAAAATTGTAATTGACTGTTTTTTTATGAGAAGCTTTAAACTAATCTACGAGATATTAAAATAGTTGAATGTCCACCAATTTATTAAGTAGTGGGATAATGCACAGTAAACCAGACATTAGTACAAATGAAACCCCTTCATGGTGACCAAGACCCCAACTTAAAGCCAATTTTTTTTAACTATGTTCACTCAGATATTACTATTACATTTAATGCCATGTTTTAAAGTAAGGATACACACAATACATACAAAAGTGTAAAAAAAAAATTAAAAAAAAATATTTTATTCACTGAAATGTATTAGCAATTCAATAACAAAAAAGTTCAGGATAAAACAAATAAACTATCAATCTTCTGTATGCAATTGTTCACACAGATCCTCGAAAGCAACTAAAAACGCTGTATTATTGATGTCGGGCCAGTAGTTGGCGATGTCACTTTGTAAACACTACGCGCCTATTGTCTGAACACCGATGCGCACATCACCGTTTTCATGTAGTTTATACGGAGACAGTAACACTATCGTTTTCAAAAACTTGCACTTTGAAACCCATTTTTAAAAGTTTGCATGTAAATGAACGGCCAACGACACCATTTTCAACTAAAATTATGTTGCATGGATGTTAGTTTGGTTTTTCATTAGTCTTCATTCATGTTTCCTTTGTTCCAGTTGCTAGTTTGTTTCTATGGTTACTCATTGATTATGTTCACCTGTGTCATGTAGTCCCTTGTTCTCTTGTATATTGAAGCCCTTAGTTGGATTATTTTCATTGTCCTGTATTGTCTATGCAGTTTAGCCTACCTGTTGTGTTTTTTGACTTTTTTTGGTTTACTCTGCCTTATTACCAAACATATTGGCTGGAAATCTCATCACCTTGCCTGCTCTGACCATGACAGTTGTACAGCTAGTATAAACTCAGTTTACCTTGACAACTCAGCTTTATTCAAAGATGAGTCCTCAATCAAGACACATTTATATAACATACTAAATCTTAACAAATGTTAGAGGTTTATTGCTGAAAACAATTTGGCAATAGAATAAGAAAAGGGTAACTTAATTCGAGATATAGTCACTGAATAAAAATTGTAATATCCTACTTTGAATAGTATTGATCTGGTTTTATGGATGTTTAGATATTTTTCCTGGAAAAATACTGATTTAGAAAATGATTTTCATTGTTTTGAATGTGTCAGAGCAGCATCTGTCAGCTGATTGCCAAAAAATCCAGAAGATGAGTAATGATTATGTAAGTAGGAGTGTGTGAGAGAGAAATCCATATTTATCTAACACAATACAAACACACTGTGTGTGTGGGAGCAGCATATTAATAGCACAGTGCTATTCTCACTGCCAAGAGTATGCTGATCAAATGGAAATGACTCCAACACAGGTGCACTGAAGTTACATGTTCAGAAGTACGAGAAAATGTAAAATAATAACAATTAATTAAATCTTATTTTTAGGTTTTGTGTAAAGAATGATTGGATGAAATCAAAACTGGAAAATAAATCCAAGCTTTCAGCCTACAGACTGAGGAGGTGGTAAAAGACTAAACAAATGAAGGTGGGAAATGAAAGTTTCTGGCAAACACATTTGAGCCCACACACTCTCATTCTGAAGGTGTAAAGTGGTAATTTTTGTTGCATTACGATCCAGGAAAAATGCACCAGCTGGGAGCACAAGATAGCCATGATCAATCACTGTCTGAATGCAGTAAAGAGGAATGTCAAATAAAATAATAATATTTAAGTTTTATTTAACCTTTCAAACTTTAAAAGATCATAATAAAAAAGGAGAAAACTAACAATATAAATATAGAAACAATACAGATGGATGGAATTCTAAGGATATTTCCTATGGAGAAGAGCCTGAACCTGGAGACAGTGATGAGGTAGAGCCAGAAGACGTATGTGTTCTTGAAGAAGATAAATAGTATTTTAAGGTGCAAGATTATGCAGAGTTTTGTAGGTTAAGAGAGTTTTCTATAAAACAGGTGGACATGTGCTAAAGTATAGATCTATATTGAAATGGTTAATAATGCATTTTTAATTAGGGACTTCATGTGGTGAACAAAAGATAGAGATGCTGTAAGTGAGGGGTGCACAATCCTGTTCCTGGAGATCATCCAGCAGAGTTCAGATCCAGCCCTGATCCAACACACCTGTCTGTAATTATCAAGTGCTCCTGGAGATCTTAATTAGCTGCTTCAGGTGCGTTTGATTAGGGTTGGAGCTGAACTTTGCAGGAAGGTAGATCTCCAGGAACAGGATTTGGCACCCCTACAGTAAGGGCGTTTTTCCACTGGGTTCGTTTGCTGCGGTCCGAACCCGAGTGCGCTAGTTCCCGGCGCCCCCCGCAGCGTTGGTCTGGTTTCACACTCAATTAGTTGTATCGAACCCAGGTGCGTTTGCAGTGATCTTACGTCATCGCAAACGCACACGGAAAACGCATGGAGAATACAACTCGACTGAGCATAGCTGTAATTTGTCGGTTTTTTTTGGTGCTATTATGCACAACATAGTGAGAGACAACTACGTTTATGTGCATTACATGGTGTAATTCAGCACATATCCAGGGGACGCCGTGTTTCTGCTGCTCGTAGAAGATTTTTTTGAATGAGGAATGTTTTTTGAATGAGATTTGTATGAATTTGAATGAGGCACCTCACCTCTTCAGTGTCCCACAACGTTCCCCTGCCACTCATTTAAAAAATAAAAACATGACTGTGATAGCCTTTAAGATTGGTCTGATTTCTTCAAGCGTTCGCTATGTTTTTTTTTAATATGCGTATATCAAGCGTTTACTATGTTTATGGTAACGGTTAGCGCGCATAGTCTTTTGCATCACAAACAAAAGGCATTCAAACATGAACGCGATTTAAATTATTTTATTTTGGTTGTCTTGTGTGAGGAAACAATGATATCGACAGTGATACGCATGCGCGGGATACTATACTTCCTGAACAAGCGCGCACCCGAGTCCGTGTTGCTTGCACATTAACGCGAACCACACCACGGTTCGGGCAGTAGCAGTTTTAACATTAAGTGACATGGCATCTGACGCACAGAAGCCAATGGCACATGTCACTATGCGCATTGGCACATCCGGTGGCACATCCGGTCTTCATTGGCACGTGCCAGTGGATAGTGGCTTGTGTCACTGACATTATTGGCATGTGCCACTGACATCGCGACACACTGACACTGACATGACACCTGACTGACACCGAGTCGCGGAACATGCCACCGTGTTGCGACACCTCCAGTAGTGACTGACAGATTAATCGAACACCTATAGCCTACTGACGTAATTGTGCCACAAAATCCTAAATAAATAGCCTAATTTTGTGATATTTAAAATATCAATTAAACGAATTAAAGTAGGCTACATTAATGTTTTTTCAAACGTGTTATTTATGTCACGTCTGTATTTGATTGGTATGTGTCACTGAATGTTTTGTAATACCAGTGCTACTTTATGTTGTTTATCTCGCAAAGTCACAAACTGGCCATTCTAGGAAAGACACGAAATAAATCTATCATGGGTCACTACGAATAACGCATGAACAGTCGCGTCCGTTACTGTAAACCTTTATTTTTGCGTGATGCTGCACAGACGCACGCCAGTAGGTGTCAGTATAAGTGAGTGTAACACTGGCCAGCGCAAGATTCTTATCTGTGGCTTAAATATTTCAAAATAATTGTATCGAATTATGTATGTTGTAGGCTACACATTAACTTAGCGATGTTATAAATCATATTTTTTGACAGCATAAAGCAAATTTTTATGCAAGTGGCATATGACGCAATCCATTGGCACATCTCACGTTTTAGTGACACATGTCAATATCCACTGGTACATGTGTCACTAAAACTGACATCTCTTTATGTTGTGCCACCTCCAGTAGTGACACCTGCAGCTGTCTGCCGTAGTATAATGTAGATTATGTACCATATGCACATCGTTAATTTGTAGAACAAAAATGTATTTTATTTATTGAATAATTACATAAAATTATTTTTTAAATATTAAAGGTACCGAGGAAGGTCCTGCGCGACCGAACGTTTGTTGCACTGAGGACTTTTTTGCACTTGTACAAATAAAGAATATTGCTAGTAGCTCGGTATACTCCTTTTCAGATACATAGCCTAACAAACATATGATTTTTAATAATTAATTTGTTTACACTTTTTGGAAGGACTTGAAATATTTAAGCCACAGATAAGAATCTTGCGCTGGCCAGTGTTACATAGTTACACTCACTGACGCCGGTTTCACACTGCACGCGATAGCAGAGCGTGAGCAGAGCAGGAGCAGTGCGTATGGTGAGCAGGAGCAGGACACGCGCGTTTTGCTTTCACACTGGCAGCGTTTGTCACGCGCGGCTGAACCGCGGGTTGTGTACAGACAGAGTACTCTATAATGGATAAGCTGGCATTGCTTTATTTCGTTTTCAAATACATTTAAGAGAAAGGACTTGTCAAGAAGCTTATTTTATTAATCATTTCATTTATATAACTTTTGGTTCATCTTTGTTTTTATTATTCGGGCAATAAGTTTGTTTTTGGACATTTGTTTTCTTTTTAAATTGCTGTTGGTCATTTGATTGACTGTTTAAAACACAATAGATATCATCAATGTGCTTTTTGGGTAAAACTGCTGTATTTTGGCCATGATCAATGCATTGTCACTTTAATTCAGCGTAAGCGGCGCAGCAAAAATAGACTCGGCGCCGAAACCCCCGCTGCACTGCTGTTCACGCGACGCTCCTGCTGGACGCTCACGCGCTGCTCCTGCTCCCGGTGTGAATGCACTCATTGATTAACATGGACGCCGAAAAAAATACGCGCTGCTCACGCGCCGCTGACGCTTGCGGTGTGAAACCGGCGTCACCCCTCATTTACACCGCACACGTCTGCGGCGCATTACGGCTGCGACACGGCTACCGGAGCTGATCGCGCCCATTCTAGTCAATGCTTGTGTTTACACCGGCCGCGACGCGGCGCGTTTCAGAAGCTTCCCAGAAGCGGCTCTTCGCGCCGCTTCGCTAAATATAGGCGCCTAGTCTATTTTTGACGGACGCGCGTCCAAGTCGCACCGGGAATACAAAATAAAAGTAAAAAAAACATTGTCAAATTCAAAATAAACACCCTGTGCAAACTCCCAAACGTATTACACACCAATATCCTTGGTAGAAACCATAGACTGTATGGTAGAAACTCAAAAATCAAGAAAAACCACGTCTGACAGGCAAATCACGTGGTCTCGCGCATCTAGTCGCTCCGCTTCTGAAATGCTCCCGGTGTGAGTTGGCACCGCGTGGAGGACGGAATAAAACCTTGTCGCAGACGTAATGCACCGCACACGTGTGCAGTGTAAATGAGGGGTCAGTCAGGTGTCATGTCAGTGTCAGTGTGTCGCGATGTCAGTGGCACATGCCAATAATGTCAGTGACACATGCCACTATCCACTGGCACATGCCAATGAAGACCGGATGTGCCACCGGATGTGCCAATGCGCATAGTGACATGTGCCATTGGCTTCTGTGCGTCAGATGCCATGTCACTTAATGTTAATACCGCCTCTCGGTTCGGGAGCAACCGAGCTCAGACCACCTCCTCCAGGTAGTCTCGGGTACTCTAGTGCGCACCCGGGTCCGATGACAGCGTTCACCTTAGCGATTTGTCTCACGGCAGTTCGTGATATGGTCACGTAATTTAATCTATTGATTCGTGCCACGGACACGTTTATTTCGTTATTTTCGTAATACCAGCACGTTTTTTAAACTAATGTATTTTCAATGGGAAGCGTCTTTCGTGATCACAGCACGATTCTTTCTGCCTGTCGGCTGCAGCAGAGAAGCTGTTTAATCAACATTTATTCACGAGATCTTATGTATTTTTATGTATTTTTTATGTTATTATTTCGGTCTTATTGCCAGGGAAGCTGGATTGCTTTGCTGTTTATTGATATTTTTAAAATTATATTTTATCAGTAGGAAATCGCGCTGAAGAAGTCTCGTTCCAAACACATCGCGATATTTGGCATCAGTTCACGTGTGTCAGATGTTGGTAAGTAAATACCTAAATACCTATGCTAAATACGCTGTCCTAATAATGTGTGATATAATGTCTTTTCTGTTTGTCGATATTAATCTGCCATTATATCTGCCATCTCCAAGGAGACTTTGCGTTTCATTGCTTTCTAATTCAAAACAGGGTGATTAAACACTGCCTGTCACGTGACTTGCTATAGGCCTAGATATTCATATCAGATTAAAAATAGTACAATTAGTTCCAAAGTTGTATTTGTAGTAGAAGCACAGTAAAAACAACACTTACCATGCTTTTACCACAGTAACATTAGTTTCACTGTGATAAGTGTAGTAAAAAGACAGTAATCACAAAACTTGCCATGCTTTTACCACACTATTTGTAGTTTTAATGTGGTACTTATTGTAAATGCACAGTAACCACAACACTTACCATGCTTTTACCACAGTAACCATAGTTTTACTGTGATTGGTTTAGTAAAGGACAGTAATCACAAAACTTACCATGCTTTTACCTCAGTATTGATAGTTTTAAAGTGATATTTGTTGTAAATGCATATTAACCACAACACTTGCCATGCTTGTAAGGCTTTATAATGTAACATCCAATATTTGTAAGGTATATCAGTACTTTTTCCTTTAAATAATCCTATATATTATACATAATGATATTTTCTTTTCTCTTTTTTCAGCTGAAAAGACCAAAAGGGCCTTTCGGACTCAGTCAGCCCATTATTGTTGGAGGAGAAGTAAACGGAGGAGACGGACAGCTGCAAAGGCAAATATTCACAATGGTATGTATGTGTTGGTTTTAACCCTAAATCAAACATTTTATCAAGCATTTGTTGTTTCTTAAAACTTTTCTCACAAAACCTATAGCCCAATCAGTACAAACATAGACTGAAAGTCTTAATAATTCACAAGATTTAACAAGTTGTCAAATTCGTACGATACTCGTACATATTTGTATACTCGTACACAATCCTGCAGCTTTTACTCCTAGTGCTGTCATTGGCTACTGCCTCAATTCCTGTACATATTTATCGTGATATTTGTAAATCAGTTGTGCCCCTTCTTGGAAAGTAGTCGGATGTCACACACTCTGTCAGAAAGTTTATATTAATTGCAAATTGGTCCCCGTCTGTTTATGTTCCAGTGATTCATGATGTCTCTCCACACTTCATAACCTATCTCTGTTTGCAAGAGTGGAAAAGCTCATCTGACTTGTCACATGACATCAGATACTCGATTATTTAGTCATAATCAGATCAGTTACACTGCTGATAACTGTCTTGTTTGCATGTAAATCATTTTCATGATTATTGCTTGTTATTAAAGACATACTTTTATTCATAGAAATGCCCACATTTCAGTGAACTTAATACATAAAAATGCTTTTAACATTTAATTATGCAACACTCTTTACAGAAAACATATCCTACAGTTATAAACTGACTATTTGCAAGTAATGTATTAAAATTACCTTCCACTACCTTCCACTTCCGGGCGCTGTGCATGCGGCGACTGGCTGAGCTGCGCGTGTGCCTCAATTGTGTACGTTGTTTCTGTCCCGTTTTAAATCTTTTTTATCGTCCTCAACTCGTTCTTATCACTTTCTAAGAAAATGATAAGTCTGTGGAAGTTGGTGTTCCTCATGTTACTGCTGATTAACTGGGGAAATGCGACCGTCTTGGTGAATGGCGGAATTTTGGTGGAGAGCGTGCCAGAGATGACCAGGGAGTTCCTGTTGGGTCTGCGTTCTAATGCCGGCTTTGTCGACCCTGCCTGGGAGGTTCCCGAAGAAATTCTCCAGTCTTCTGTAAACACGCAGGACTCGAAAAAGAAAACTAGGAGGAAACGCGGGAAGCGAGGTGGAGTTCGATGCAGATTAAAGAGAGCTCAAAGATTCACTCCGCTGCCTGGAATACTCCTAAGCAATGTTCGCTCGCTTCGCCACAAACTTGATGAACTACAAGCCAATGTGAGTCTTATGTACGAATACAGAAACAGTCACATGATGGTATTCACCGAAACCTGGCTGGATGATTCAGTTGACAATAGTACATTACAGATTGAAGGTTTTGGAACACCTATTCGACTTGACAGAGACAAACATACAACAGGCAAAAGTCGAGGAGGAGGTGTGTGTGTTTATATTAAGGAAAGCTGGTGTAAGACAGTAATGGTGCGCTTTAAGATTTGTAATTCAGATATCGAACTTATTGCAATATCTGTACGTCCTTTTTATCTCCCTCGTGAGTTCCCTCAGCTGTTTTTTACTGTGGTATATATTCACCCACGCGCCGACTTTGATGTGGCTTTTAAGACTGTTAAAAACACCCTAGATAAACTGGATAATGTTTCCCCAGATGCACCAAAATTTGTTTTAGGGGATTTTAACAATTGTATTATGGACAAACATCTAAAAGGCTACCATCAATATGTTACCTGCGCTACTCGCGGTGATAAAGTCTTAGACAGATGTTATGGTCCCATCCCGGGAGCGTATCGGTCTCTGTCCTTACCTCCTCTTGGTTCAGCAGATCACAATATGATTTTATTGACTTCTGTATACATTCCCATTGTGAAGCAAGTGAAGAAAGAAATACGATATGTGAAAGAATGGACACCTTCTAATATTGAAGTTTTGAAGGGTTGTTTAGATTGCACCGATTGGAATATGTTTTTGAATTCATCTTCTGATTTGAACGATCAGGTGACTACCATTTCTAAATATATCACTTTCTGTGTTGATTCTGTTATACCTACGAAAAAGATCACTTTGTACCCTAATAATAAACCCTGGATCACGAAGGAGTTAAAATGTATATTGAACGAGAAGAAGAGAATATTTATTGTGGGAACCAATGAGGAGAAAAAACAGATAAATAGGGAAGTTAAAAGAGCAATTAAAATAGCTAAAAATAATTATAAGAATAAGATTGAGGATGTGTTCATGCAAGGTAATCTTAAAGCTGCCTGGAAAGGAATTAAGAGTATGGCTGCAGTGAGTACATTAATACCAAAGCAACATATACCAATTGGAAACACTGACAATGATTTAATTCTATCTAAAGAGTTTAATGACTTTTTTTCTCGTTTGGATACATCCTCGGTCACTGATGAGATAACCATTTTTAAAAAGACCTTAAATATTTCTAATAATAATTTTAAAATTAATTTATGTAACATATCAAGACAGCTGAAGACCATACCGCTTAACAAGGCCCCAGGACCAGACGGCATATGTAGTAGAACACTAAGATACTGTGCTGACCAGCTCAGTGAAGTTCTTCAGTTACTTTTTCAGTCCTCTTTAGATCAAGGGTTGGTACCTGATTTGTGGAAAAGCTCAATCATCGTACCAATACCTAAAAAAACTAAACCAAATTCTTTAAATGACTACCGTCCAATCGCCTTGACCTCCTTAGTTATGAAGATTTTTGAAAAAGAGATGAAGAGGTACATAATGACAGTGGCTGGTCCACTTTTAGATCCGCTGCAGTTTGCATATCGCGCCGGAAGAGGCGTAGACGATGCAAAACTGTTTTTAATAAATACTCTGAGTCGTCATCTGGAAAACAGTGGAGCTTTTGCGCGGCTTTTGTTTGTAGATTTTTCATCTGCATTTAATCTTCTGCAACCTGTTACGTTGGGGCAAAAACTTATTAGTCAGTTTAAATTTGATCATGGATTAGTTTTATGGATCATGAACTTTTTATCAGACAGACAACAGAGGGTTAGGATTAATGAGGTGTTATCAGATATTGTAAATATCTCCACAGGTACCCCACAAGGGTGTGTGCTCTCTCCTATTTTGTTTATATTATACACAAATGACTGTCAGAGTTTGCAAGATAACAGTTACTTGGTAAAATATGCAGATGATACTGTGTTGCTCTCCTTGCTTTCACATTCAGATCAGGAATATGGTTCTGTTTTGAACAATTTCATCTCTTGGTGCAGTAATATGAAACTAGATCTGAATGTCTCAAAAACTAAAGAGATGATTATTAATTTTAGCAAGAGGACATTAGCACTTCAACCGATAGTCATTAATGGTACACATGTGGAGGAAGTAGAACAATATAAGTACCTGGGCACGGTTTTTGACAATAAGTTAAAGTTTGATCAGAATTCTGAGGTAATTATTAAAAAGTCACATCAAAGACTGTTTGTGCTGAGAAAGCTCAATTCCTTTAATGTACAGAGAGTTGTTCTTAAATCATTTTATAATTCATTTGTTGAAAGTATCTTGTCCTTTTCTTTTATTTGTTGGTTTTCATCATTGTCTATAAAAAACAAAAATCGGTTGCAGGGTATTGTCAGCACGTGCTCTAAAATCATGGGTGTTCCCTTAAGGAGCCTTACTTTCTATTATGAACAGCAGGTGCTGAAGATGGCACACAAAATATTAGGAGATAGTACTCACCCGCTGCACTTGGACTTTGAATGGATGCCCCTGGGGCGACGTTTAAGAGCAATTAAATGCTCTACAAATCGTTATAAATTTACTTTTGTGCCTGAAGCAATACGGTTATGTAACACACGTAGGTGATTTTTTTTTTTTTTTTTTTTTTTTTTTTTTTTTTTATTTATTTGTATTTTATTTTTATTATTTTTTCTTTCTTTCTCTTTTCTATGTGTTTAAATGTGTACATTTGTAGATATTAAGTGTTTTTATGTGAGGCATCATGTAAGCTTAAATTAATTACCCCACGGGGATCAATAAAGCTTTAAACTTAAACTTTCTGTTTTGCAGGATTACTTAGTCCTTTTTTTTTAAAGCTCTACCAATATCAAACTCAACCCTCACAAGAGCTACTAGTGAGTCGCAGCGAATCTTGCCGTGATCAGCCCTTCCCAGGTGAAATTTCTTAATATATCAGTATTTACTCATCAAATGTTCTCTCCTGAATCATATGGTAAATTAACTTATTTATAACTGTCTTAATTTGTGTTTCAAGAACAACAGTAATTGCACATAGAGTAAGTCGAGACTTTCTTGTTTTACAGCCGAGAAGGAAGACCAGTCCTTATATCAACGCAAGCTAATCGAATAAGTCTTTTGTTTCGGGTGAGGAAGGAACATCTGGTGCCCAAAGACGACAGAAAAGCGTGCGAGTCCATTGGTATGTCTTGAATTGAAACAATGCTGTAAAATGTAGTACATAATTTGATGTTAATAATTTTACATTGTACAGGTTATCACTTGGTTTTTGACCAAGTGAAGCTCTTGAAACAAGTGACAGAAGAGTATGTTGTCTGGAAAGAAATCAAGCATCACTGGCAAAGGCTCAAAAGAGACCATGCCTTTCTAAAAGATCTTTTAAAATAGGTTGCTGTTGATATGGGTAAAACTGTTTTTGTTCAGTACTTAGCTTATATTATGTGCTGCAATATTATATATATACATATATATAATACTTCAATGTGTATATTATATAATGTACTGACTGCTGCTTTGTAAATTTATGTAAGGAACAGGCAACTCTGGCCCTTTGCATTCTACTTTTTGAGGTTAGTTAAGAGTTAACCTCCAACCCTAATCAAGCACATCTGAAAATTTTAACTGAAGTCTTCAGGTTTACTTCTAGACAATAGGCAGGAGGGTTTGAGGTCAGAGCTAAATGTGCAGGACAGTGGACGCTGAGGGCCAGAGTAAACCATCACTGCTTTAAATAACGCAGAACATAAGCTGACCCGACTGCCCATTAAACAACTTCATTTGAGAATGGTTTGTGTTTTTTGTTTTACTTTCAGACCAGGACTGGAGAACGCCTGACAATGGGATGTTGAGACTTCTTCTGGTTGAGAAAAAGCTACACCACATCAGTGATCACATCTTCTGTTCTTCAACTGAACAAACTGTTTAGACGAGGAAGAAGAACACGATAGAGACATACAGGGAAGAGCAAGAAACCAGTTTAGCTGTGATAATGAATCATTATTTTCCAACACAATATCAAATCTGTTTTCTGTAGGTGACTGAATATGATTATCTGGCACTCGTTATGTGGCTTCAGCAGCTGTGAATGGATTCATATGATGTTAATGTATTTTTGAAGACACATTTTTATTTATCTTGAATCTCATTTGTCTTCATGCTACTTTATCAACTTTATGCTTTGTCCTCCAATAAAGTGTTGTTTAATAAAGTATGGTGACTATTGTGTATTGAAAGTGGTGTTTGTTACAGTAAAAATAAAATTTTATTTGAGAAATTAATTTCTTATTTCTTTAAAAATAACTACATATAATTAATAACTTATAAATAATTACATATAATTAATGACCATGATTCTTTTACTTGGGACATAACAATTTAGATCTGGTTAATGATATTTGGGACAACAATGCAACGAAAGTTGCACATACTTGCATGTATGCCAGTTTGCAGTGAAATAAAAGGAAGCGATGTGAATAACAAGAGGCTACAGTGGGCTATCTTGCTATAAATACTTAAAGCTTAATTGAAGATGATCCATGTTGATCATTCTAGTATACTCTATATAGTATACTCTATATATCACTGATGTCATGAATATAAGCAGCAAGAAGGGGTGAAAAGGGTGCATTATCCTTGTGTAATAGCAATAGTATGTGTAGATCTGTGTAGATTATACTGTCCTTCCACCCCCAGGGCCCCAGCAATGGCCCCCAGAAGAGCAAACAAATGCACATTTCAAATGGCTGTAACTCAAAGTCCGGTTAATGTATCAAAGAGAAAATTGGCTGGCCAACTGCTTATACTATGTTTAATAAATAATGTTGGCCACAGTTTTCAGACATATATGGAAAGCTGGCATAAAGGTTATTTTTAAAGTGCTCACAGTAAAATATCAAATTTCAGCCTGTCCCTCATATATGTCATAAAGGTTTGCACAATGAACAAATTTAGATATCCAGTTGTCCATTAAATATATTATTTATTTAACATTTATTGTTTTATTACTAAACGTTTTAAACTACATTACCCACATATCTCTGTCATTCTATCAGTGGAACAGGAAGCATTGTATTGTAGTTCATTGAAATGTGCAGACATGCTTAGGGTTAGGGTTAGGATCTCGGTAAAGGAGTAATTTCTCACAACATAGAGACACTTTATAGTTAGCTTAATGTATAACTAACGTAATAATAACACCAAAACATACTTTGTAACATGAAGCGCCGTTTTATATGGGTTAAACGATTGTCCAATCACAGCGAGTTCTGCGATAAAGTCACGGCCAATACAAACCCAGCTGAACAGATGCGTCACACTTACATGCCCATTTATGGCAAATGATGACAGATCTCTTCTGGTTCCGGCTGCATGGATAGATACATTAAGATGATATATTAAGAAATTTCACCTGGGAAGGGCTGATCACGGCAAGATTCGCTGCGACTCACTAGTAGCTCTTGTGAGGGTTGAGTTTGATATTGGTAGAGCTTTAAAAAAAAAGGACTAAGTAATCCTGCAAAACAGAAAGGAAGGTAATTTTAATACATTACTTGCAAATAGTCAGTTTATAACTGTAGGATATGTTTTCTGTAAAGAGTGTTGCATAATTAAATGTTAAAAGCATTTTTATGTATTAAGTTCACTGAAATGTGGGCATTTCTATGAATAAAAGTATGTCTTTAATAACAAGCAATAATCATGAAAATGATTTACATGCAAACGGGACAGTTATCAGCAGTGTAACTGATCTGATTATGACTAAATAATCGAGTATCTGATGTCATGTGACAAGTCAGATGAGCTTTTCCACTCTTGCAAACAGAGATAGGTTATGAAGTGTGGAGAGACATCATGAATCACTGGAACATAAACAGACGGGGACCAATTTGCAATTAATATAAACTTTCTGACAGAGTGTGTGACATCCGACTACTTTCCAAGAAGGGGCACAACTGATTTACAAATATCACGATAAATATGTACAGGAATTGAGGCAGTAGCCAATGACAGCACTAGGAGTAAAAGCTGCAGGATTGTGTACGAGTATACAAATATGTACGAGTATCGTACGAATTTGACAACTTGTTAAATCTTGTGAATTATTAAGACTTTCAGTCTATGTTTGTACTGATTGGGCTATAGGTTTTGTGAGAAAAGTTTTAAGAAACAACAAATGCTTGATAAAATGTTTGATTTAGGGTTAAAACCAACACATACATACCATTGTGAATATTTGCCTTTGCAGCTGTCCGTCTCCTCCGTTTACTTCTCCTCCAACAATAATGGGCTGACTGAGTCCGAAAGGCCCTTTTGGTCTTTTCAGCTGAAAAAAGAGAAAAGAAAATATCATTATGTATAATATATAGGATTATTTAAAGGAAAAAGTACTGATATACCTTACAAATATTGGATGTTACATTATAAAGCCTTACAAGCATGGCAAGTGTTGTGGTTAATATGCATTTACAACAAATATCACTTTAAAACTATCAATACTGAGGTAAAAGCATGGTAAGTTTTGTGATTACTGTCCTTTACTAAACCAATCACAGTAAAACTATGGTTACTGTGGTAAAAGCATGGTAAGTGTTGTGGTTACTGTGCATTTACAATAAGTACCACATTAAAACTACAAATAGTGTGGTAAAAGCATGGCAAGTTTTGTGATTACTGTCTTTTTACTACACTTATCACAGTGAAACTAATGTTACTGTGGTAAAAGCATGGTAAGTGTTGTTTTTACTGTGCTTCTACTACAAATACAACTTTGGAACTAATTGTACTATTTTTAATCTGATATGAATATCTAGGCCTATAGCAAGTCACGTGACAGGCAGTGTTTAATCACCCTGTTTTGAATTAGAAAGCAATGAAACGCAAAGTCTCCTTGGAGATGGCAGATATAATGGCAGATTAATATCGACAAACAGAAAAGACATTATATCACACATTATTAGGACAGCGTATTTAGCATAGGTATTTAGGTATTTACTTACCAACATCTGACACACGTGAACTGATGCCAAATATCGCGATGTGTTTGGAACGAGACTTCTTCAGCGCGATTTCCTACTGATAAAATATAATTTTAAAAATATCAATAAACAGCAAAGCAATCCAGCTTCCCTGGCAATAAGACCGAAATAATAACATAAAAAATACATAAAAATACATAAGATCTCGTGAATAAATGTTGATTAAACAGCTTCTCTGCTGCAGCCGACAGGCAGAAAGAATCGTGCTGTGATCACGAAAGACGCTTCCCATTGAAAATACATTAGTTTAAAAAACGTGCTGGTATTACGAAAATAACGAAATAAACGTGTCCGTGGCACGAATCAATAGATTAAATTACGTGACCATATCACGAACTGCCGTGAGACTGGGTTGATTTTTCATGCGAACCGTTCCCCGGTCCGCACTAAACTGCCAGTGTGAAAGCGCCCTTAGTCAATGATAACACCAAGGTAGGGAACAGTTTCTGAATGTATAACAGTAAAACCTTCACATGCAAAAACTGAGTTGAGAAAAGCTAGGTGAATGTGAAAGACCTATAAGTAAGATTTTAGTTTTATATCAGTATTTAGTTTGAGTTAATTCAGATTTTTAGATCACATGTAATCAAAGTGGGTGAAGAGTGAGATGGAACTGGATCTGATATGTGTGTCGTCAGCATAGCAGTGACTTTGAAAACCGTTTTTGCAGGATAGTACCAAAGATAACTATGTAGACCAGTGATCTCAGACTCAATTCCTGGAGGGCCACAGCTCTGCACAGTTTTGCTCCAACCCTAATCAAACACACCTGGGTAGGGTTGCACCAGCCGTTCGTAAGTTCTTTCTTAAATTGGAACGTAAAGTCCACACTAGAGGCTTAGTAACTACTAGCTAGTTTGTAACTAACTCTGTACTTTATTCCGTTGCACCATTTGTTCGTAAGGCAGAACGTAGCTAGTAGGTCGTAAGCTCTCCGTAAAGTAATTCGTAGTCGCATAATATGACGTTTAGCCTCGGTTATCCAATAGCAGCCTTCAAACACGTGAGCAGAGGTTGCGTTGAAATGCTGTGAATTTCAGTTTATCCTTCATTCTTTTGCCTCACGTTACTAACGGTAAAAATAAGTTTCCATTAAATACGATACTTGATCATGAATAGCATAAGTGTTTTTATATGTAACATTCAGAAACTTTATTTGAAATGAAATGAATAAGGATCAATAAATAAATATTGATACAAAAAGCATAAGAAATTACGTTTATTGACTGACTGATAGACTATTTGACATGCACACCATGGACCGATGCACACAGCGGCGCGCTGTTTGGGATGGGTTCGTGTTAAAGATAGCCTCTGACAAAGTAATCTTTTCACATAATGTTCTCTCTCTTAAAATGTAAGCGAGTGTAAATGTCTGCATTATATATGTATTAAGAATTGAAGTCTGTCAGGTAAAAGAATAGCTTATTGATGCAGTTCAGTGTGTTTGATATTTTATTCCAGCCGTTACTCCTGATCGGAGGCTGCCGTAAATATTTAGTTTAAACGTAGAGTTACGCTTCAACTAAGTTTAATGGTGCAACGCAAAAATATTTAGAAGTGCGTAAGTCGTAACTTAGTGTCCATTTACGTCAAAACTAGGCTAAGTTATAACTTACGCACAGCTGGTGCAACCGGCCCCTGATCCAGCTAATCAAGGTCTTCAGGATTACTAGAAACTTCCTTGCAGGTGTGAGTTGGAGCTGTTTGGAGCTAAACTGTGCAGAGCTGTGGCCCTCCAGGAATTGAGTTTGAGATCATTGATGTAGACTATAAAGAGCAGAGGACTGAGAACAGATCCTTGAGGAACATCATAAGTAATGGGAGTATGGGGAATTTGTGTCTTTGAAGAGTGATGAAGTATTGTTTATCTGAAAGGTACAAGGTGAAGCAGGAAAGTGTAGTACCTTAGATGCCAAAGGCAGAAAGACATACAAGGAGAGTTTTGTGCTAGTATCAAAAGCAGAGCTGAGATCGAGTTGTAGAAGAAAGGTAAGAAACCCAGAATCAGCAGATAAAAGGAGGTCAGCGACCACCCTGAGCAATCTAGTCTCAGTGCAGTGAAGTGGACGAAAACCTGATTGAAGTGGTTCATAGAGATTATTAAGTTCTAAATGAGATTGAGGATGCTACTTTTTCCAGAACCCTAGAAAATAGAAGATTAAAACAGGCCTGTCGCAACTAAATATGGTAGGACCTGAGTAATAGAAAAACAGCAGCACAACTGAGATTTTGAGGTACAACCCCAGTGGACAGACTTTTATTGATCATATGAGAAATGAGAGCAGAGGCATGTGGTGAGGCCTAAAGAAGGGGGGACATTACAAAAACAGAGTCAAAAGTAGAGTAAAGTAGGTCTGTTAATTGCAAATAATAAAATATAACCATATAAATGTGCATAGTGAGACCAAAAAAAAAAAGTCAACATTTAAAAGAGACAAGAAAATCCTCTGTATCTTTAGATGTTGATGTGTAATCAATCATAACAGTATATTCGCACAAATCTGTCATCTGTCCTTGGTAGAAGCCAAATTAGGTAGACAGGTTCAGCATGGACAGGTTCATTACATGCCCTCATCCACACAACAATGAAGAAAACTATGCAAGCTAAAACAAAATAGGACCCAAAATACATTCAGTAATGGTTTACTTGCAACAAGGATAAAACGTACTCCGTTACTTACGTAACCTCGGTTCCCTGAGATAATTCTGCTATAATATTGCTGTGCCTTAGGCTATTTTGTGTACTATTTTGGTCCTGTGTTGGGTTGCCAATGTAAAGTCTGAACCCTGAAGCTAAACCAGTTGAGGACCTACAAAAAAGATAATCGATGTACAGACTGGAAATGGCGAATGAACCAGTTTTAGGATGAAAGTCTGTCAAATATGTATTTGTATTGCCAGAGGCTCAGTTATGTTAGTCAGTGATACATGCTTCAAAAACGGTCTATTCATTCCTCACAGCAACATACTAAAGCAAATGGGATTCTCTTTATTACAGAAACAGAATTCCACTCACTTGATTTACATAATTAAACGTAACAGGGTGTAATTAACCTAAAATGTACAACAAAACAGAATGTGTCATATTCATTTCACAGTAAATTACAGACATGCAGAAAAACACTTAGTAATTACTGACTACAAATGACATCAGAGAGGATTTAACATCAGAGAGGATAAAGACATGAATTCATTAAACATTCCAGAGGTCAAAACAAGCAGAAAAGTTCATTCTTAAAGGAACAGTTGTACCAAAAACTCATTTCTGGTTTTGACTCACCCAACAACTCATGTTGTCCCAAATAGACCCAAATTTAAGTCAAAAGGCATTCTTGGCATCCACCCTAGCTCTACTTTACGTGTTCAAGAGAGTTTGCGGGAGAAGTAGCAATTTGAAAACTAATCATTCTGTTGATTCAGCCCATTCTCATCCTAGGGCGTCATATATTGACGCTTTTGACATTTTGTCTACATCGAACGCACGTGGCACCCTTATGCGTCAATATGAGACGCAGATAGAAATGGGCCAGAAGGCGCCTCCTAGCGGTCTAACCCTAACCCTACACCAGACCTAAACCTACCCATAACCGAACAAAGCTCTGTGCGTCTCATATTGACGCTACAGGGTGCCATGTGCGTTCGATGTAGACGAAATGTCAAAAGCGTCAGTATATGACGCCCAAGGATGAGAATGCGTTGGTTGATTTAGATATATTCAGTGAACTGGCTGATCTCATTCACAGCCTGTCTCAAACCGAGCACAGCTGATATAAAAAACACAGTGACATCTGTTCATGTTTCAACCATATGGCGATAGAGAGGCCACAGTTACAGAAGTAACAAATTTACTCTGTGAGGAGGATAAATATGTATTTGAAACCTTTGATGTGATTTAAGAGAGGTCGCTTGAACGGCTTTCATGAAGTGAGGTCAGGAAATGCTTCAACTCAAACACCTACAATTTCACAAACCCCTCAGCAAGCGGAAGATTAATAACACCTGACTTTTAAAATGGAAACCTGTTCCACTCTGCTGTGCTTTCCTAAAGCCCTTTAATTAGAACAGCGAAATGATCTCGACAGAGAAAACCTGCTTCATATGCAGAAAATGATAAAACACCCAAATACTTTATCCAATATCCTCCGCTCCACACACTCTGTTTCACTCAGACGGAACATGCAACATGCACTGAAAACATCGATCCTATACATTCTTAATAAAAACCTGTACTTAGAGATATCTTACTTGATTGGGTTGCAGGGACGTGTGGTAGGGATTTTTGGATGTAAATTAAAGCCATTTTCATTTGATTTTAAGGTCAAAAGGCAAAAATCTTTCTTTATTCGCGATTTGCTATTCATAAGTAGACAGGTATTCTGCTGAAATAATTTTTTTTTAAATATTTCATGTTCATACAGAGTAATGTTTCAATAGAGCCACGTATTTACGTTTTTGCGGGTAGTCAACCTAAAACTGAAAAACGATTTGACATTTTAACCATTTCTCTCACAAATTTCATGGTTAATTTCAGTGCATTGTTCATAGTAATTAGTCTTTTTCATTTTCATCCATTAGACCCATTAATTTGTGGATCCCTTGTGTATCTGATAAGTACCTCTTCAGAAAAAAACACTAGTTTTCACATCTTACCCAGGCCACACAAACCATCATTGTCTCACACTTTCAGAGACCTAAAAGCATTCAGCTTTAGGAAACTTTGGAGAGTTATTAGGACTCCAGCAGTGTTTATCAAAGAAAAGTTCCAGTGAAAAGAACTTGCAGCAACATCTTTCACTATATATATAAAAAAGGGGGCAATTAAGAAGGAATGAAAGCACAGAAGCTTACAAAGCTGAGATTAAACCTCAAACAGTGCTCATTCTTTCTTATATGTTGCTTCTAATGGACATAACTGTAGTTGGATAAAAACAAAGAGTTCCTTTTAAACAGCAGCAGACAAAAATAGCCCATTATTAAGAGTTTTACATTTTACATTTATAGTTTATAAATGTAATTTCAACATTCCCATTGCTCTGAAAGGTTATGTTTGCAATCAAAACTGTCAGGCAGAACAGAATAGAAACAGTTTTTGAAGGTTAACTATGAAAAGCTTAATTGAAAAGCTGAATATTAATAAATTCTGTGCAGTGTCATTGACATGCAAGAATAAAGAATGATAACAATAGATTGCAAATGATCACACACAAAGATCTAGGCTGGGAGAACAATTTAACTCACAAATTATAGGAACATTCACAAAGACTGCGCTGTCAGAGGTCATGTTTAAAAGGATCTTGCAAATCACTGACATTGAAAAAAATCCATTATTCAGATTCATTATTGTGCAAATTATTCAAATTCATTATAAGTAATTTTGGTACTTTTGACACATCAAATAAAGTTGTTTGGCATGAAATAGGCTCTGTAAGTGATTGACACTGTGGCAACCATGGCAAAGTCCTTGCGTCTGACATGTTTGGTATCTGTTATTTTTGACCAAAGTAATATTACAGTGACCAGAGACTTGATGTGTTTTGCAATTTTAACTAAACGGCGTCATATTTTGCATTGGAAGGCTGCTTTGCAGAGTACATTTTTGATGTCACACTGTTGCTGTTGCTGTGGTTACAGACATGCACGATGAAGAGGATGAAAGGCGAATTCCAAAATATAAAGTCTTACTAAAATTCAGGAGATCACCTGAGAAAAAAAGGAAAAAACCTAACTACACTATTCAAACGTGAACATGAACAAGAAATAATAATAAAAAAAATAATAATAATAATAAATAATTATATTATATTATATTAGGTAACACTATATTTTGATGGTCCCATTTGAACATTCTGTTGACTATAAGCAACTACATGTCAACTAACTCTCATTTGAGTATTAGTAGACTGTGCTTAATATCTACTAACTCTTTATTGTGATGCTCCTCAACAGACATTCCAGCCCGTTCTTATCCCAAGGCGTCATAATACTGACGCTGTTGACATTTCGTCTGCATCAAATGCACATGGCACCCTTTATCGTCAATATGAGACGCAGATAGATATGGGCCAGAAGGCGCCTCCTAGCGGTCTAACCCTAACCCTACACCAGACCTAAACCTACCCATAACCGAACAAAGCTCTGTGCGTGTCATATTGACGCTAAAGGGTGCCATGTGCGTTCGATGTAGACGAAATGTCACAAGGGTCAGTATATGACGCCCAAGGATGAGAATGCGTTGGACATTCTACTGACTATAAGTAACTTATACTTATACTTACCCTAACCTAACCCTACCAGTCTACTAATACTCTACTAACACTCCAGTGAGTGTTAGTAGACACTCATTGGAGTGTCTACTAACACAGGTCGAGAGCTTTCATTCCAACCACACTTTGCGATGCTGTTGGCAAATGTTCATTGGAACTATGTTTTCAGGAAACACCGTCTCGATGAACTATGCTGATAATGACGGAACTTGCAACCATAGTTGGCTAACAATGCTTTTAGGAAACGCACCCTGACTGATTGATAGTTTAGTTTTCTCACAAGATTAGGTTAGTTTTCTCCTTCAGGTCAAGTATTGTCATTGTGAAGCAACAGATTTAAGAGAATCATGTTGAGCAAGCTAAAATGTTAACTTGCTCAAACACAACTAGTTTAATAGCACAGACATTTGAAGTTATCTCTACAGCTCCCTGAAGTGCTAGGGTATATTCAAAAATGCAATGCATTTAAACCTACCTTTAATGCAGCTGAGTTACACTTTGCAAAACACTTTCAACCAGTGATGGACATCATGTGACACCTGGCTGCAAGGAAAGTGTGGCATCATACATAGCCTGCCAAGACTTTGATTTACAGTTTTGTTTGAACTACACTGGATTATTACCACTGCTGCATCGTTCTGCTAATTAATGGTAACTATATACCATAATACAATCTTCATTGATCATCTGAGCTGAGAGATGCTTTGTCATGTGGCAGTGGCACACACCTGCTGTTATGGAATGTAGAGCCGCTCTAGATGCCCATCTTGGTTTTAGCATGGATGGAAACAAGGGCACAGGACATGAGTCATTTGATGAATTCAGTGAGTCTTCCATTTTCTTCAGAGCTGTGAATATGGATAATGGAAGATAATATATAGGATCCGATCCGTCTCTCTATCTCAACATACTCTCTCCTTTGCTTGTAATCTTGTTTTAAATTTCCTCTGACCTGCCATCAACTTATCGACTCTTTAACTTGATAAGAATTATCAGAAGACTTATTATAGAGGTATAAGAGAGAGAAGTAAGAGTGAGGTCTGGGGTTTATTCACAAACCAAGAAAATGGAATTTGGAAGAGACCTTTTTGATCAAATTATACAGGATTATTGTGCTGCACCTGTGGCAAGCAGGGTGAGGCCGAGAGCTGTGGGAACGGAGCAAGGCAGGTTGCGCAAGTGCTAATGAGCCCAAGGAGCTCCAGAAGGATAAAAGGAGGAGTGACAACAGTGAAGGATGAGAGAGGACCAGGCCTGGGACTTTTATGTTGTGTTTTATTATGTTTATGCTGCCGATTTATATCCGTTTTGTTGGTTGTTTATTTTATGGTTAAAACTACACATTGAACGCTCACCGGTTCCTGCCACCTTCTTCCCTGAAAACATACCTTGCTTCAGCACCCGCAACTCCTAGTACTTTATATAAGATTAAAATTGACTTGGATTGAAGTTTAAGCTGTTTTAGGGAGGTGCACCGCCACCCGTTTATTTAGATATTTATTACTAAAATTACAGTTTATTGTAGAAATGTAGAGAAATGTAATTAATATATCCTATAGCCAAGTATCCTGTAAGTCATACCTTAAGCATACAAAAGTTGCTTCATTTAGAGACAGACATCACTGAAAGTAACGGTAAATCTGATTCAGTAACAGATTAAGTTTATTATATAAAAAAAATGTGCTCATGAATGAGACTAAACTGGAAGCACCAAATGTTGTGAATCACTGAAAAGATTTGACTCATAAAAGTCAGTTGCTCATGAATCAGACACTGGCTGGCTGTGCTCTGTTATTGCCAATCCAATCCAAATACTGGATCAACATGTCAATGGCAACATTAAAATATAATCTTCAAATATTCGTGCATAACCTAATTATTATTTATGAGGTAAGACTTCATCATTGATATCAAAACCAGCCCCACCTTCAACACCAAATCAAAGTGACACTTGTGTCCTCCACCACAATCCAGACACGTATTTATATCTGCCACTTCTGTGTCTGGACTGAAAGTGAGTGATGTGACAAATCATTGCACTCTCATTATAATGTATGAAGCTGTCTGCACTGCAAAGTGAATGTGTCGATTATAACACAGTGTAGACCGCCTTGTTGATTAAAATGGGAGTGTTCTTGTTTTGTCATGCCTCACCGTGTCACTTGACTGCAGTGTAGACCAGTGTAAACTTACAGTAGTTGAACAGTTTACATACTGTAAGCATTTATTAATCTTAGGAACACACTTGAGATTTAAAAAAGGTAGTGACATCACAAAGACACTGCATTCTTGAACCTTGCGGAGTAACACATTATTTTGATAGTCCACTTTAGACATTCAACTAACTATAAGTATCTCTGCAACTACATGTCAGCTAACTTGCATTAGAGTATTAGTAGACTGTTAGGTAAGGTAGGGTTAGGTAATGTACATGTGCTTGCAGAGTTAGAATAGCTAAGTTAGAATGTCTAAAGTGGACCATCAAAATGAACTGTTAACAGATATTAAGATGACAGTCTACTAATACTCTAATGACTGGTAGTTAACATGTAGTTGCAAAGTTACTTTACTCAGTAGAATGTCTAAAGTGGATTATCAAAATAAATTGCTATCCTCACTGTAACAACACATACGTGACCTGAGCAAAGCAGCTCCAGAGGTGCTCGGGTTCGGGGTGTTAAGCTGGAGCAGCTCTGCCAAGTATCGCAGGGTGAGATTATGAAGACCTTTGCAACTTAAGCTAGTAGATAATGCAGTAAGTCTTAGTTTCAGACTGCACAGTCATGAACCACACACAGTCTGCCTGATACATATCGTACACAAAATTGGCAATTGCTTCAGATTGCACAGGTTTTTCTTTCTGCTTGGATACAAAGTTGTGTATAAAAGGTACAATGAACGCTTTTGAGAAAGAAATGTTCAGTGTTTAAATTGTCCCTTACTTACAGCAGGAACCACACATAATCACTAGGGATGTGCACCCCAACTAATTACTAATCTCCTAAAAGAAAGAATCCATTCTGAACTGCAGAAACGAGTCATCAGCAATTCCAGTCTCATTTCCTGTAACGTACTCGCATAACAATGTAACACCTTTGCATAATGCCAGCCTACGGTCTTCATTGGCTACCCACGAACGACATCTACTTTGACCCTCAAACACTGTAGTTGTAGCTGGGGCCTGAATGAGTTCGGTTAGCATGCATCCTCTTCAAAAGGATGGAACTGATATGGAAAAATCAGAGTAGACCAATTACAACACACATTATTTAAGTGTATTCTGTTCATTGGGATATTAATAATAGGATCTGTTGTCAAGTAAATTGAATTCATAATATTTCCCCTTTAAACTGCTATACAATTTCATACTGGTATTGTCTCTAATAACCAGTAGTATAACACGCCTATAAGCACCTTAAAAATTATATGCCAGTTAGACAAAGTTTTGTGTAGTCTAAGTCAAAATATTCTCTCACCTTGCTCATTTTCCTAGCAGACATTTATTTGTGTCCGCTGTGAGCGATGCATGAAAATGAACGCACGCAAATTTGAGGTTTTCTTCCACAGATATACACTTTTCAAAATAATGTATTATTTTTAAAATGTAACATTAACATGACAGTAATTTGTATGTAGACTTTGTAAAAAAAAAAAAAAAAAGTAAAGCAAAATGTGCAAAAAATGGAAACGACTGGAAAATTTTTTAATACAAAGACAAAACAAAAAACAATAATTCATGTACATACTATCCTGCTCAATAAAAGTTAAAAACTTAAAGAAGGGTGCACACTTGCTAAATTGTTACATGTTTATGTATACTCTAGCTTAACCTGACCTAAAACAGTGGTTTGTTCAGTTTAGAATATTAACAGATAGGTTTTATAGACCTCCTTGTTTTTACCAGTGTTGAGGGTTAGTAAATTCACAGTAGTAAAATCACAGATGCAGTGGTCAAAATGTTGAACAGAGGGTACTGAACAGACAAAGGCACAAAAGCCAGCAGAGAACACTCTTAAGTTACATTAAAAATGATGTCACACAGGAACTTTGGGAAATTTTCCTCTGTAAATGATATGCTCAAAACAGTTTAACAACACAATTACCATATTTTACTGCAAAAGTGAATGTATTATCTTGCTAGTTCCCTTTCAGTCGGTCACGTTCGACGCCACGTCGGAGTGATCCGACTGTATAGGAATCTCGCTAGAGAGCCAATCTACTTCGAGTGAAACTAAACGAGCCAATGCACATTGGCGTGCAATCATTTGCAGCATCTGCTCTTCCATGCAGAGTGGGTATATAATGAGCAGCAGGTGCGACTGCACTTCAGCTTTTCGCTTTGGAGCCGAGTGTTTCGGATGCTGATCATACTAAGAGTGTTGACATTTAACGAGCAGCTCTTCAGGAGAACCTCTCGTGTGCGGTGTTGGTGATACAGCGTGGCATCGAAGTCGATCTCTCTTTTCTCTCTCTCTCTATTTCTCTTTGTGTTGTTTGTGTGCAAGACTGAGCAAACAAAGGCTGTTCTCACAGCTGGTACCGTGCTCTAAGAGCGCTGAAAAGCGAGATACCTATACAGTCAGATCACTCTGATGTGCGTCTCCGTTCCCTCCTTCAGGAAACGAGGGTTACCATACGTAACCGAGACGTTACAGTACAAGGACGGACTGACAATCTGTGCGTTCTGGAAAAGTCCAGAACGGCCGTCCAACCGAGGGCCGTCGGCAAAAAAAAAAAAAAGTCTAATAAAGCAATATGAACAGCCAACAGCAGGGGCACTAATATGATCACTTATATGCTAAGTGTAAAAAAACTGAGGAAGAAGAGTCGGCCTATAGCCACTGACAGAAAGTTAGTTTTAAAAGGCTGTACTTTTAAATTTGCTTACATTATATTTGAATAGCTAAGTTATCATATAGCAGTGGTCTCCATTACGTGGTGCTGTGAGCTGCCCGCTAAACACATTCTATAAATAGCCCCAACTTGCCGTCGGGGTTCCAGACTTCAAATAAATGGTATCATTTTGTGACCTTTTCAACTAAAAGTTTCAATTTGAACTTTTGCCTCTACAAAATTACCCAACTCTCTTTGATTATACACTGTCATTTGCGTTGCGTATGAGAAACATCAAATGACAAACGCTCAAAAAGCGGAACAAAACTTGTTTAATCTGAGCAGCGCGGAGCAGCGATCACAGAAAAAACAGCGATCGCGGACAAAACAGCTGTGCGGGCTGATCTCAGTCACGCGAACATTATTACACAGAGCTGCGCGATCCACTGAGAACCATTTCAATTCAGCGCAGAATTCTGTATCTCTTATTATAAACCCACAGATTACTATGTGATTTAAGATTGTAAAAGCCAGATGAAACAGCGCTGATATAATATTCTCAACATATTGTCGCAAAAAATCAGGCAAAACATTGTTCCGAGAACAAACCAGAAAGACATTTCACACCACAACTTATGAATTAACTTTAGTAAAACAAACTTTTTTGGCAGAAATGTGCCTGTATTCATAAAATGCTGTTATATTTATATAAGCTGTGTCCCAATGTGAAGACTGCATCCTTCGAAGGCTGCGGACTTCAAACGATGCAGCCTATGCGTCCTCCGAACGACACACCATGCAGCCTTCGTAGGATTTCCTAATTGCGCAGCCAGGTGTTCCCGATTACCGCTCCAGGCGCCAAGCAACGGTGCGAGAGTAGCCTATGCTGCCATCCTGACAATTCATTTGATAAAATTAAGTAAACAGCTATGGAGCCAGAATTGTCATTTTTTATATTTTACTGGAGGACATGGTATTAAGGATGTTTCAGGTCATGTACTTTCGGCTTAGCCGAAGATTCAAATGTTCATTTATATCTTACCTTGATGCGATTTTGTAGGCTAGTGTATTCTTTTTTTATTATGCACATAAATGGACCTTGGTAAATATATTTACACAGGTTTTCAACCCTATTTGAATATAAAAACCCAGTTGAATAAAGTCCAGTGCGAATGTAACTCCCGCTCGTGATCGGCAGCTGTCAGTCACTACTGTTGCTAGGCGACAAGAACAATCCTCCGTAGGCTAGACCGGTCCGGTAGGCTACTCGAAGTGATTTTCCCACACAGGACTACAAAATTATGTTATTTTACAATATGATGCATTGTTTTACAATAAACTACACAAAAGTACATAAATGTATCAACCTTAAAAATATTCCGAAGTAAAATGCAACATATGCAGTAATATAAAAGCAGAACCATCATAAAAACCCTGACAAGTTTTTTTCCCCTCCAGAATTCCTTTACTTTTACTCTTGATACCTTAAGTACATTAGAGTATGCAAGATTTTGCTTAACTAGGGTTAGAAATATATGACTAGTAGTTTTTCGCCAAAGCGGTATTAGTGGTTATTAAAAGTACTTCAGTGTAATAAAGTATCTCAATATTTATTCCATGAGTCAGCCCTGCAAACCTGTTGGTAGACAACTTAGTGGATAGTGAAAATATGCAGTCAAACACTCTGGAGCCCATCCCAGATGATGTCCCCCAAGCAGGAGGCCTTACCAGGGTCTCTATTGTGGAGCCCATCCCGGTCCAGCAGCACACCAGTGTCTCCAACTCAGCTGAATAAGTCTACATCATTTTTCTTATTTTATGTACTGTACAATTTAAATGTTTATGTTGATTTTGAGATGTTTAACGTTTGTTGTAAATAGTTGGGGGAAAAACGTTATAGAAGAATTTGTTTCATGTAGAAATTATGACTGTCATTACAAAAATAAACAATGTCCAGAGCAATGAATTCTCTTTTATTTACACATTTAAAGTTGCATAATTTTTTTCCTTTTAAAAAAATATAAGTGAAAAAAGTTAAAGAATATATATATACATATTTTTCAATCATTCTTTCAAGAAGAGAAAACAGCCTGTCCATTCTCTCTTGTGCTCTCCTCGCCTCTGCAGTCCCATGTCTTCTCTCAAGTCCAAAAACTCGTCCTCTCTGTCTCGCCTTCTTCGTGGTGCTGGTGCTGCTACCCCTGGCTCCTCTTCTTGGTCACACACTGCTGAACTCAGCCCTGGTGTGTCCTCAGGGATTGAGGCAATGAGGGTGCAATGCCTCTGTCCCAACATCTCATCCATGAGGACAAACCAGGGCCAAGTTTCAGCCGAGGGTTTCCCACTCACACCATCACCTGTCCCAGGACACATGCAATCCTAAGGCAGAGCAAATTAACCATGGCTTGTTAACAACAACAGCACAATACATTTCAGCAAAGATGTGATCTCAACTTTCTTACTTTGTATTTTTAAAATCATTCATATTCAGAAATCATATTCATGAATACTCAAATTTGGTTAAAACCTTTGTAGACATGGCTTGCATGACAGCACTACAAAAACACATACAAGTGAAACCCCATTGCCTCATCTATGGTACTGCTTTTCCTATTGTTGTGGGCTTTATAGGGTGAGTGATATTTCTTATTTACATTTCTTAGTTCCTTAATTTATTTAGTTTTTTTTTTTTTTAATGAGCCGCGATGCCGCGATGACGCAACCGGCCTTCGAATACGGACTTCGGAGGACGCAGAATTGAATAGCGTGCCGCACGAGTGCTATTTTTAGACCGCAAGGCCGCGTGACGTCAGCAACGTAAACCGGAAGGGGGTCAACATAGAAGCGCGCTCGCTCAAGATCAGTTGGCAAAGTAAATAAAAGAAGACATGTTAAAGCTTTATTTAAGTTGTGAAATGTTCTACTAATTCTGCACATTTAATCCAAAATCTATCAATATTTAGAGGGGTCATCTCAATATTACTTTGATGCTTAAAGGCAATCATATTTCCAACAAGTGACCCCATTCAATTTCATTCTGAAATATACACTTGAACTTTGAAAATGTAAAAAGTTATTTTCTATAAACATTTACTTGGATTTATTATTTCATTTTTGTTTACATATAGGGGTAATTTATAACCTATATCCACAGAGAGAATGAAGGTTAATTGCAAAGAGAACAGTTGTGCACTATTGCCTTCATTGTATGTACAGTGAAAGCAATAAAGAAAGATAATAGAAAATATTCTAAGTTTTGAGGTAATGAGTAGATTAACATAGAATTGATATCTTGGGAATTTTTGATCAAAATGTATTTTACATAAAACTAATGAAATGCATACACATGAAATGATCTTTTAAACATTTTAATTCAAAAGTTAATAGTTTAAAATCATCATGAATAACAATGAAATACCCATTAAGTGTTGTTGGTTGTGACCAAGTAGCATTAGCGATCGCTAAACAAAAAATAAATACATTAATAATAATATAAATTACCCCCAACAACTGTCAGACGTAAGACAACCAGAGGACATAGTATATATGACAGACAGGACATAGGGTGGTAAAAGATAGCTTGTTGAAACTGCAAAATGTCACTGTCAGTGGCGTAAAGGCGATGTTTTTTGGGGGAGAAATTCTGTCGATAACAATCTACCTCTGGATCAGGTCGGCTCTTTTTCCCGTCTTTTTCAGCCCTCTACACTCAATCCATCTCTTCAATTGAATATTTGTATGTTCTTCTACTTCTATACCAGTGAAGTTGGCACCGGGGACATCATTCTCGGACAGAGTTAGCAGGTTTAGCTCAGTAGACATCTCGTCCGTAAACTGTTTACATGCGTCTAGCATGAGTGACACGCGCGAGTTTGACCCCCCTAGCAACCGTCGCTAGCTTAATGAATATTAATGAGAAAAGGTGACGTATATCGTGCGGTACGCTATTGGGACAGCCTTCATAGCGCCGCGGTGACGCAATCGGCCTTCAAATGCGACCTCCGAAGTGTGCAGCCTTTGAATTGGGACATCCTTCGTCGCTCCGCTGTGACGTTTCGACGCGCCGCTGTGACGCAATCGGCCTTCAAATACGGACTTCGGAGGATGCAGACTTCACATTGGGACACAGCTATAGTCATGTATAAATGTAGGCTATTAAATGTAATGTTTTGTTTAGAAGTTATGGCAGTTTTTTTTTTTTTTTTTTTTTTTTATACTAAATGTTTGGACTACTGTTTTTGATAACACATAAAATAGGTTTATAGAAAATCAACAAAAAAAATCAATAAATATTTTCATAATTTTTCAGGAATTGTTTTTTTTAAACGCTTGTAAGTCTGAACCAGAATATCAAGATATTTTATTATTTCCCATATGATGGTGAAAAGTAAAAAAGCTTCACCATGTTATATGTGTAATAAATATTGGAGTATAAAAAATAAAAATCCCTTCTGCCTTGAGGTAGCCCTTGCACACAAAAAGGTTGGAAACCCCTGGTATATAGTAACTATGTTTTATAATTACAAGTTTAGCCAGTGACATTTCATTATTTGTATTTTATGGCATTGTACATTTTTTTGTTTTTATTTGAAGGCTGAGGCTTCATTAATAAACACAACCCCAATTATCGTCATTGGTTTTGAGATGTTACTTGCTGTGAATACCTTGTCTGATAGGCTACAGTATTGTGGCATATACACTCACCTAAAGGATTATTAGGAACACCTGTTCAATTTCTCATTAATGCAATTATCTAATCAACCAATCACATGGCAGTTGCTTCAATGCATTTAGGGGTGTGGTCCTGGTCAAGACAATCTCCTGAACTCCAAACTGAATGTCAGAATGGAAAAAAAGGTGATTTAAGCAATTTTGAGCGTGGCATGGTTGTTGGTGCCAGACGGGCCGGTCTGAGTATTTCACAATCTGCTCAGTTACTGGGATTTTCACACACACAACCATTTCTAGGGTTTACAAAGAATGGTGTGAAAAGGGAAAAACATCCAGTATGCGGCAGTCCTGTGGGCGAAAATGCCTTGTTGATGCTGGAGGTCAGAGGAGAATGGGCCGACTGATTCAAGCTGATAGAAGAGCAACTTTGACTGAAATAACCACTCGTTACAACCGAGGTATGCAGCAAAGCATTTGTGAAGCCACAACACGCACAACCTTGAGGCGGATGGGCTACAACAGCAGAAGACCCCACCGGGTATCACTCATCTCCACTACAAATAGGAAAAAGAGGCTACAATTTGCACGAGCTCACCAAAATTGGACAGTTGAAGACTGGAAAAATGTTGCCTGGTCTGATGAGTCTCGATTTCTGTTGAGACATTCAGATGGTAGAGTCAGAATTTGGCGTAAACATAATGAGAACATGGATCCATCATGCCTTGTTACCACTGTGCAGGCTGGTGGTGGTGGTGTAATGGTGTGGGGGATGTTTTCTTGGCACACTTTAGGCCCCTTAGTGCCAATTGGGCATCGTTTAAATGCCACGGCCTACCTGAGCATTGTTTCTGACCATCTCCATCCCTTTATGACCACCATGTACCCATCCTCTGATGGCTACTTCCAGCAGGATAATGCACCATGTCACAAAGCTCGAATCATTTCAAATTGGTTTCTTGAACATGACAATGAGTTCACTGTACTAAAATGGCCCCCACAGTCACCAGATCTCAACCCAATAGAGCATCTTTGGGATGTGGTGGAACGGGAGCTTCGTGCCCTGGATGTGCATCCCACAAATCTCCATCAACTGCAAGATGCTATCCTATCAATATGGGCCAACATTTCTAAAGAATGCTTTCAGCACCTTGTTGAATCAATGCCACGTAGAATTAAGGCAGTTCTGAAGGCGAAAGGGGGTCAAACACAGTATTAGTATGCTGTTCCTAATAATCCTTTAGGTGAGTGTAGTATCAGGACATCCTGGCTAGTGTCTGTCGCACACAGCTAGAGGCGAATGGCCGGATGATGGGCCTATTTGGGAGAAAGTCCAGGGCTGTTTTTTTAGCCCCAGTCTGTCCCTAATACAGTATTATATATGTCACCTTATATTTCACCTTATATGTCCCTGTAAATTATATTGTTTCTCCATACTTTTTTGTCACGGCTTCACCAGGCTCTCCCCCTCAGTCCCAATCTGCATTTGTACTGATCAGAAACACCTGTCACCAATAACCTGCCAATCAAAGACACTATATAACATGGGCTGTGTCCAAAATCACCCCCTATACCCTTAAACAGGGCACTATTTGAGGGGACAGCCCGTTAGTTGTAGTGTTGTCCGAAACCATAGTGGATGTTATCAAATGCACTCATTCAATCCCGTAATGCACCACAATAACGAGTGTACAACGGATGTACACTCAACGGCTAGAGAATACCCACAACGCAATTGTGAAAGTCGTGCCGAATGCCTGCAGATGAATCATCCATCCATCCATCCATCCATTTTACAAACCGCTGGTTTAATGTGGCTACAGCATAATATCATACAGGTATAAATTCCTCAATTGTTTAATAAAGGTTTACGCATAGTTTCATCTTACTACTGGAGCTGCCAGTTTGCTAAGTTTCAAATGATTATTAAACAGCAAGCACAAACGATGCAAAATCGGCAGCTCTTCTGTCTCACTCACTTTCATTCAATCCTTAAAGTGGACTACATTGGTGGAGTAATATATATATTATTTATATACACACTTACTCGTGAAGTTTACCTGTTATCTTGTACAATTTCATGGATTTTCCTGTTATATCTAAGGTAATTTTTCAGTTGTTAACATACAATTAACCAATTATTTAGTTTTTGATTTTATAATGTTTTTCTATTAAAATTATGATTTTATTTAAGTTCAAGCATCAGTTTTAAAGCTAATCCAGTCCGAATACTGCTTGCATGTATGCCATATAATGGGAATAAAAATCACAGTGAAATTACAAGTACAGTCGACCAACAGCACAGGCAAGTATGAGCAGTGCATTGTGGTCAGAAACGAGGTTCTTACATCTATTGTTTTTTTCCCCTCAAAAACATGAAGGATCTTGCTTCATTAACTCTCATTCTTTCTGTTTATTCATTTATTCATTGATTGACATTTCTCTCTCCTTGTCACTGCTGGTGCTCTCTGTTCTTTCTAGACATAAATACATTGGAGAGCAGGTCAGGTGTGAACGCACTCTTGCGACTCCTGCTGCCTGAGGTCTGTGATTATTTCAGCACAGAGCAGCAGGTCAGAGAAATCCAATAGCTCAGCTTTGAGTGACCTTTAAAAGTGCTCCAGGCCTGTGTTCTCCCTACCAGACCTCTGCTGGGATCTTTCAATGGCATTTTAAAACAATCACCACATTGGGCACGTTCTCAGAACTTTGGAACTGGCAGTCATAAAACTTCCTTAAAGAATCCGAATTTGCATGCTTTTTTTTAATTGATTAAGACCAGACCTATTAACAATCATCTGTTTTAATCAAAAATATAAATAATTTCAGTGGGGCTTTAGGCTCAATCACAATGCAGATATTGACCGGGCTGTGTCTTGTTTTAGTGTTAGTATACATTAGTGCTGTTTTTGGTACTGTGTAGATCAGGGGTGTCCAATCCTGCTCCTGGAGGGCCGCTGTCCTGCAGAGTTTAGCTCCAACCCCAATTAAACACACCTGAACCAGATAATCAGGCCTTGATTATCTGGTTCAGGTGTGTTTAATTGGGGTTGGAGCTAAACTCTGCAGGACAGTGGCCCTCCAGGACTGAGTTTGGACACTCCTGGTGTAGATCATATTCTTTTGGGCTTGAAAATCACAATAGCATAAGGGGAAAATGTTTATATTCTGTTTTATTTGAAAGCCTACTACCTTGTTGCTTGTATAAGTGATGAGATGTCTGATTTTAAAGTATGGTGTGCCACAAGTCTCGGTCTTTGGCCCATTGTTATTTTCCTTCTGCTCTTTTTAGGTGATATCATTATGAAACATAACATCAGTTGTCACTGTTATGCAAATTACAGTTTTATATCTCCTCAGTAGCACCTGAAATTTGACTAGTTGATGTATTACGGATATTAAAGATGGGAACTGAAAATTGGACCAAATGCTTCTAGAAGTAATCTGTGTCTAAATGTATCCTTTCTTATGACATGCTCTGTAGGGAGTTATGTTTGATTTTTATTTATCAATTGAAAACCACATTTCTAATGTTTATTTCAACTAATATAAGGGAAATACAGTATTCCCTGTGCTTTCAGAACAAAACAATCAAAACTGTATTGTGGGATGAACGTTTAAATCAGAAACTTTGAAAAAGCAGTATCAAAGTCATTCTGGTTCATGTTTTTCTTCAAGGAATAGTGTTTTTATTTAATATTAGTAATCCGATAAACATAACATGAGTCATCAACTTTTATGGGTCAGCATTTGGAGGAAAAAATACATTAACATAATCTTCAAAAGGATTTCAAGCGTGGGAACTAGATCTCTTTCCTGACGCAATCAAAAGTTTTGCGAGGGCATAAATTCTGTGTCAGGGTGTTGAGAGAAAAAAGAATTGACACTTTAATGCATCAAGAACATTATTTTCTTTGAGGGCACACAGGAAAACATAGTAATTATACTGATGGAGTATCTTTTTCAAAGATACTTTTCTGTTTAGAAAAAGTAATTTAGCTGCACCAAAGGAACTGTACACAACTATAGAATACACACAGTAATTTGAAAATATATATATATAGTTTCAAACTGAAAAACACTGATAAACAGCAGTATTCAATTTAATATTTACTCTGCCAGGGAAGCTGGTGTTGCATCTGTGGTCAGCTGTTTTAATCTGGTGTCAGTCACAGCGTGAGCTCATGTTTATCCTGTTCCTGTCCTTTTGGCTTCCCAGGATAATAATTCTTGTTGTTGTCTCGATTTGCACTTATCTGTGGCAAACAACTGAACACCAGTACAACACATTTAGCATACAACACACATGTGAGCACTGGAAAAACAACAACACAGTACTATGAAACACAGATCTACACTAAACAAAATTATAAACGCAACACTTTTGTTTTTGTCCCCATTTTTCATAAGTTGAAAGATCTAAGACTTTTTCTATGTAAACAAAAGGCCTATTTCTCTCAAAGATTGTTCACAAATCTGTCTAAATCTGTGTTAGTGATCACTTCTCCTTTGCAGAGATAATCCATCCACCTCACAGGTGCGGCATATCAAGATGCTGATTAGAAAGCATGATTATTGCACAGGTGTGCCTTAGGCTGGCCACAATACAATTGTGTATTGAGTAATACTGATTGTTTTTACAATCTGTGTATAAGATGTGCCTTGGGCTTTGTCGATTGCTGTTGGATCGATTGCTCCTGTCTGCCTCGCTGCCTGCTGTGAGTGTGTTTGTTTGATTCGGTGCAGTAAGCTCCGTCTTAGCCTTATATTTCTTTGTTTTGAACCATCATTTTACTACCATTTCTAGTTGTTTATACTACTACATTTTACCCAACATCTCAGATTAACCTGACATCGCTAGCTTTTGTTATTAGTACTACTAGCACAAAACGCTAGTAATTCGCTAGCCTGTTAACGCGCCACCCGTGCGCTCAGCTATTTTATTTATTTATTTTTCTCTCGCGCGTCCGCGCCTTTGAGTTCATAAAAAGCTCAGGTGAGTAAGAATCACTCAACAAACACGGTGAGTAATGTCTTGTCCTGTTATTGTCACTTGCACTTCATGTCACATGTTTAGTATAGGCTTCTCTGTTGACAATATAGTATTTATATGTGATAAATGTAAGGAGACAGTTAGGTTGACAGAGAAGATTTCAGAATTAGAAACACGCATCCAAACTTTAATTGAGGATAGTAAGAGTGCTAGTGCTTTAGATGTTTTGGATGCGCATAGCATAGTGAACACTTTACATGAGTCGGTTCTGGCTGAAGTAGAGCCCGTGCAGCCGGGCAAATGGGTGACAGTGAGGGATCGCTCTAGTCGCGGATCTAAAAACCACTCTTCCGTTCCGATTACCATAACAAATCGATTTGCCCCGCTCAGTGAAACACCCACTGAGAATGATTGTGCCCTAGTTATTGGCGATTTTATTACACGGAACGTGAAAATAGAGACACCAACCACCATAGTCACATGTTTGCCGGGAGCCAGAGCGCCTGACATCAAAGCAAATTTAAAAGTGCTGGCTAATGCTAATCGTAAATTCTCTAAGATCATTATTCATGTCGGCACTAATGATGTTCGACTCCGCCAGTCGGAGATCACCAAAATTAATATTAAAGAGGTGTGTGAACTTGCAAGTACGATGTCAAGGACTGTAATTTGCTCTGGCCCCCTTCCTGTTCGCAGGAGTGATGAGATAGTCAGTAGATTATGTTCGCTTAACGGTTGGCTGTCTCGGTGGTGTCCGCTTAATAATATAGAATTCATAGACAATTGGAAAAGTTTTTGGGGCAAACCTGACCTGTTGAAAAGAGATGGTATTCATCCCTCCTGGGATGGTGCTGCTCTTCTCTCTAGTAATATGGCTCATAGTCTTAGAGCTCAAACATGACAATCTGGGGCTCAGGTCAGGAAGCAGACAGACTGGCTAAATCGACCGTCTGCTAGCGGCCTCGCGTCACCCAGGTCAGATAAATCCTATCACATAGAGCCTCTTTCACCTAGCTATCATCATATAGAGACTGTGTCTGTTCCCCGAATTTGGAAATCCAAAAAACGTTTAAACCCAACTAAGGTTAAAAATTTAATTGATGTTCAACAAATAAAAAACAGCTATAATACAGATGAGCAAATGCTAAAGCTTGGGTTGCTGAATATTCGATCGCTTACTTCAAAAGCACTCGTTGTTAACGATATGATTTCAGATAATAACCTAGATGTGCTGTGTTTGACAGAAACCTGGCTAAAACCAAACGATTACATTACTTTAAATGAATCAACCCCGCAAGATTACTGTTATAAACATGAGCCTCGTCTGAAACGCAAAGGGGGTGGTGTTGCTGTAATTTATAGTAATAGTTTCAATACCACTAAGAAATCAAGTTTTAAATATAATTCTTTTGAAGCATTGGTGCTTAATGTAAAAATATATAGTGTAAACGATAAATCACGTTTGAGATTTGTGCTGGCTACTGTATACAGGCCACCATACAGACTTTATCAAAGAATTTGCGGACTTTCTATCAGAATTAATATTGACTGCAGATAAAGTACTAATTGTTGGTGATTTTAATATACACATCGATAATGAAAAAGATGCATTGGGATTGGCATTTAAAAACATTGTAAATTCAATTGGAGTTAGACAACACGTGTCAGGACCTACTCATCGTCGTAATCATACTCTAGATCTAATATTATCACACGGAATAGATGTGGATGCCGTTGAAATTCTGCAGCAGAGCGATGACATCTCAGATCATTACCTAGTCTCGTGTAATTTGCATTTAGCCAAGGCTGCAAAGCCGACTCCGTGTTTCAAATATGTGAGACCTATCACTTCTGCCACTAAAGATTGCTTTATTAATAATCTTCCTAATCAGTTTCATCATCTCAGCATCTCAGATAGCTTAGAAGAACTAGATATTACAACAGAAACGTTTAACTCTCTCTTTTCCAGCACTTTAGACACAGTTGCTCCGTTGCGCTTAAAGAAGATTAAAGAAAATAGTCCAACGCCGTGGTACAACGAGCACACTCGGGCCCTTAAGAGAGCAGCTAGAAAAATGGAGCGCAACTGGAAGAAAACAAAACTAGAGGTATTTCGCATTTCATGGAAAGAGAGCTCAATTACTTACAGAGAGGCTTAAAAAGCTGCTAGATCTGCTTATTTTTCAACCCTATTAGAAGAAAATAAACATAATCCTAGGTATTTATTTGAAACGGTGGCTAAACTAACGAAAAATAAAGCTTCAAGCACCGAAGTTTCCAAGCAACACAGCAGTAATGACTTTATGAACTTCTTCACTTATAAGATTGATAATATCAGGGACAAAATTATAACTATGCAACCGTCTATTACAGTATCGCATCAGGCAGTGCATTGTAGTCTCCCTGAGGAAAAATTTGATTCATTCGTTGCTATAGGAGAGGAAGAATTTACTAAACTGATTAAATCATCTAAATCTACAACATGTATGTTAGACCCTATACCGACTAAGCTACTGAAAGAAATACTTCCAGAGGTCATAGATCCTCTTCTTAATATCATTAATTCGTCTTTGTCTCTAGGATACGTACCAAAAAACTTTAAGCTGGCTATGATTAAACCGCTTGTTAAAAAAACGCAACTTGATCCTTCAGAATTAGTCAATTACAGGCCGATCTCGAATCTACCTTTTCTGTCAAAGATAATAGAAAAGGCAGTATCCTCACAACTGTGTTCCTTTCTTGAAAGAAATGATATCTGCGAGGATTTCCAGTCAGGATTTAGACCGTACCATAGTACCGAAACAGCTCTCGTTAGAGTCACAAATGATTTGCTCTTATCATCCGATCGTGGTTGTATCTCTCTATTAGTGTTACTCGATCTTAGTGCTGCATTTGACACCATCGACCACAACGTTCTTTTAAATAGATTAGAACATTATGTTGGCATTATGGGAAATGCACTAGCATGGTTTAAATCATACTTATCTGACCGTTATCAGTTTGTAGCAGTAAATGATGAGATGTCTCATCGATCACAAGTTCAGTATGGCGTACCACAAGGCTCAGTACTAGGACCGCTGCTGTTCACTCTGTACATGCTACCCTTAGGAGATATCATTAGGAAACATGGCATTAGCTTTCACTGTTATGCCGATGATACTCAGCTCTATATTTCTTCAAAACCTAACGAAACTTATCAATTCACAAAATTAATGGAATGCATAGCGGATATAAAAAATTGGATGACTTGTAATTTCCTACTTCTAAATTCTGAAAAAACAGAGTTTCTAATTATTGGACAAAAAACTTCCTCACGTAATAATCTAGAATACTGTCTAACACTTGATGGCTGCTCTGTTAAGTCTTCGTCGTCGGTTATGAACCTGGGTGTGCTCTTTGATACCAATCTTTCATTTGAAAGTCACGTGTCTAGTATCTGTAAAACTGCATTTTTCCATCTTAAAAATATATCTAAATTACGTCATATGCTCTCATTGACAAATGCGGAACAATTAGTTCATGCGTTCATGACCTCAAGGCTAGATTATTGTAATGCTCTACTAGGTGGTTGCCCTGCACGCTTAATAAACAAACTACAGCTGGTTCAAAACGCAGCAGCTCGAGTTCTTACCAGAACCAGGAAGTATGACCATATTAGCCCAGTTCTGTCAAAACTGCATTGGCTCCCTATTAAACATCGCATAAATTTTAAAATATTGCTGATTACTTACAAAGCACTGAATGGTTTAGCTCCGCAGTACTTGAGCGAGCTCTTAACGCATTATAGTCCGTCACGTCTATTACGATCTCAAAATTCCGGCCAGTTGATTATACCTAGAATATCAAAATCGACTGCTGGCGGTAGATCCTTTTCCTATTTAACACCAAAACTCTGGAACAGTCTTCCTACCATTGTCCGGGAAGCAGACACACTCTGTCAGTTCAAAGCCAGATTAAAGACACATCTCTTTGACCTAGCTTTCACATAATACATTATAGACTTCTATAATTTAATGTTATGCTGCATAGATTAGGTCAGCCGGAACCGGGAACACTTCCCAAAAATCCTGATGTACTCGTTACATCACGAGAAGAATGGCATCTACGCTAATTTTAGTGTCTGTGTTTATCCCGAGGTTTTCCTGCAGCCTGCCGGATCCAGGCCGTATCCAGATCTGACGAAGGACCTTCACCTGGACCGATGACAACGCAGTGCTGAAGTGCCAACTAGTCTCTCCCTATGGAGGATCCCACTACCACTCTACAGATAAGGCGTTGTCGGGAAAATTGGTCTCGCGTTCCTACCCCAAAGCAACAAATAAAATAAAATTCCTTATCAAAATTTATAAGGAAAGACAAGTATTTTGTTTAGGCTTGGCTTGTAGGGAATTCCAAACCTGCGTATATTCAAACACACATAACTATAGAACCCATTCTAAATGCGCTTGTGAACGCCATCAGCGTTTCTCACAGGTTCGCGTTTAAAGTCTGTGTAGAGGGAATGGTGTCGTCTTAGCGGCCCCTAATTTAATAACAAATGATCATTGCGACGGAACCAAATCAATTAAAACTAACTTTAGATGGAAATAACTTAACTCTGCTGTAAAGCCGAAACAATCTCTGTTACCTTAAATTATACGCTTATCTCTATAAAGCTGCTTTGAGACAATCTACATTGTTAAAAGCGCTATATAAATGAAGATGACTTGACTTGACTTGACAATAAAAGGCCACTCTAAAATATGCAGTTTACTGCTCTGAAAAATAGTCAGGATCTGGTGACCACTATTTGCCTCACGCAGTGCAACACATCTCCTTCACATAGAGTTGATCAGGTTGTTGATTGTGGCCTGTGGAATGTTGGTCCACTCCACTTCAATGGCTGTGCAAAGTTGCTGGATATTTGCAGGACCTTGATGAGGATGACGAGCATGCAGATGAGCTTCCCTGAGACGGTTTCTGACCGTTTGTGCAGAAATTCTTTGGTTATGCAAACCGATTGTTGCAGCAGCTGTCCTGGTGGCTGGTCTCTGACGATCTTGGAGGTGAAGATGATGGATGTGGAGGTCCTGGGCTGGTGTGGTTACACGTGGTCTGCGGTTGTGAGGGCGGTTGGATGTACTGCCAAATTCTCTGAAACGCTTTTGGAGACGGCTTATGGTAGAGAAATGAACATTCAGTTCACGGGCAACAGCTCTGGTGGACATTCCTGCAGTCAGCATGCCAATTGCACACTCCCTCAAAACTTGCGACATCTGTGGCATTGTGCTGTGTGATAAAACGGCACATTTTAGAGTGGCCTTTTATTGTGGCCAGCCTAAGGCACACCTGTGCAATAATCATGCTGTCTAATCAGCATCTTGATATGCCACACCTGTGAGGTGGATGGATTATCTCGGCAAAGGAGAAGTGCTCACTAACACAGATTTAGACAGATTTGTGAACAATATTTGAGAGAAATAGGCCTTTTGTTTACATAGAAAAAGTCTTAGTTCAGCTCATGAAAAATTGGGGCAAAAACAAAAGTGTTTGCGTTTTGCGTTTATAAGTTTGTTCAGTGTATTTATGACTCTAAATTCTGATTAAGAATAAAAAATTATAAAAATGTACTTACATGATTGAACATTTTCATGAATGCATGTCATTGTTGTGTCACAGCATATAAGAACATAAACATTTAGCACACTTGGTTAAATGTAAATTACATTATGAACACACTGTAGTTGCTAAACATTATAAATTAAATTCTTCTATGGGGGAGTCCACCCATATTATTATATTATTTTTTTATTTTATTTTATTATTTAGTTATTTTGCACTTCCGTGGAGGGCTAGGCATGCCACTTAAAAATGAAGGAATTAAGTTATAAATGTAATAATTCTAAAATAAAAATGGATTATTTTCAGCATTTAAAAAGTGATTAATTTCCATTTTTATATTTTAATTATGAAATTGATAACTTATTCCTTCATTTTACTTTTAACTGTCCCTCTACATCCTCCATACACTTGCATTTGATCCAGTAACTGGCACTGAACAGTACATCACAACACACTAACGTGAATAATATTGCCCATGAATGACACTATACAAGCTACAGACTGTGTACAAGCTCTAGGACTTCAAACATCACTCTATAAGACATATGTCTTCCCTCCTCTGCTGTGAAATGAGTTGAATTACCTACATCTAGAGCTCAGTATAAACAAGTTTTCTCTTTGTCCATTTCAAAGATTTGCAGAACGCGATGAAACTACCTGCAGCTAAACCAATTTTAGCTCCGGTTTGCCAAAAGTCTTTGAGCAGTGAGTGAGACAATTACTCAGCCAGTGACAAATTTCATATCTGTTTATGAGAACTGTTGTTTTGGAATGGGAGGCAAAACTAAACTATTTCCATCTCCGAAGCTTGTTATCGAAGCGTGTAGGCCACAATAGTGTTTTCTTTCGTTTAAAGCCCTGAGTGAATCATCTGATATAAGCCTGGAAGTCAGTATGAACTCAGACGTTCATGGGTTTGATGTCAGAACACGAAAACACTCCCAGGCCAGGACATGATAACACTTGAGACAGGAAGGAGAAAGCAGAAAGACTACAATGCTCCACTCGTTGTTACCTGTTCATTGATTGTACAAAGTCTTACATTTCCTCCCTTTACATCAGCAGGACTGTGTGTGGGTTTGTGTCCTTTTTTCCGGACAGCATGAGACTCTGGCCTAGATGGAGACTCATCCTCTTGTGTTCAGTCAAATAGTCTACCTCTAACCCTATAAAACAAGTGATACGACCAAAACAAGCATGTCATTTTATTTCCTCCCAAATATTTACATTCACTTTACATGTCCAAATTTTCAAAAATGTTAAATTACATTAACTTAGTATGATTTATATGCTGTTCTCCTCATGGGGACCAAAAATGACAATTACCTGGTAGGGTTTATGTAAAAAACAAACAAACACACACACACACACACACAGGCAACAAGTCGCAGGCCTGCTCTAGAGAAGATTAGCAACATTATAACCATGGCAACTCCTCAGTCCCTCTCACAAATACATCATTAGATAAATAAGAGTGATATTTACTGGCTTTACAATTTTTCTGTGAAAAACAACCTCCTGTGAAAAATAGAGGACCAAATACACAGTTGAAAGTTTGATTTTTTGACCCTTTCTCTGACCTGAAGAAAGATATTTTCAAAAATGATGATAAGAGAAAAACATAGCTAGAAAAGAAGGATAGATTTGGTTACTGAGTCTTGTCAAATGAACTGATGTTTTTTAGGAAAAACATCATGAAAAATATTAAACAAATTGAATCAGTGAATACAAAAGACATGGGATGGATAGAAAAAGATACAGCAATAAATCGCCAATGAGAGACGTTTTATTTGGACGGGCTCCACAACGGTAAATTGGATTTGTTGCGCTTTAGTGTGAGGGTTTCAGTCCAGCTGATCAAACACACAGATGGAAATCAACAATAACAACAACATAACAACCCATATTACTTTGCTTTCAAAATAATGTGAGGAATAACAAAGGAATACATTATAAATGCAAATAATAAGCTGGCTGTTTATCGAAATCCAACGTTGTATTTTCGTCTAAAGAGACAAAGCAAAAAAAAAAAAAGGTTTGGCAGTATAGGCCTATTTTGCCTCATTGTATTTGCTCAGTGTTCAGCAGGCAGTAATTATACCTGTTCCAGCGGTGGAACACACAGATTTCAGATGAGTCACGCCATAAAAGCTCTGTTAACACACATCTGCAGCACTGTTCAAGACTGATCGTTGCATTCATGCCATTTCACAGCGAAAAACAGCTTTATAAACGTCACACTCGCAGAAATGACTGCAATTTCATAGAACAGTAATCACTCTAAACACACAGTACAGATGAACATAAAGAGACAAAGAATGAATGAAGGGAGAAGAAAAACCGGTTGGGTTATTCAGAGATTTTTGCACAAAAATTCAGACCTGTGTGACATTCTGTTCTTCTGTGGAATTGGCCAGAGGCTGTCAAGCTCAAAAAGCACCACAAAAGAAGTTAATATGACCTGTGTGCTTTTTTCCAATTCTTCAGAAGTCACACTTTAAGTGAGGAAGGGACTGAAATGTAACTTATTTCCCTGGAAAAAAGATTCCCCTCCATCATAGTTTTCAAAACTCATTTGTATTTACGCATATTTAAACTTGATGCATAGCCTAATGTTCAATTATGAGACCCAAGAACCACTGGCCCTTGTGGAAAAAGAAGTGCACTTAGTTTGATTGAATGCATACTTGTAGTGTACTTCAAATCACTACAAGTATGCATGAAAAGTATATATATAAAAAAAACTGTACCTGCAGATAATATAATAATAATTAAATAAAGACTGTTTCTTTAAGTACAGTTTTGTGAGCTTTGCACAAAATGCACTTTGCAATAATGTCAAATTAAAAGTTACTTTAAAGTACGTTTTAAATCATGTTTTAATAATCTTTTGTTGTGCTTTAAAGAAGTAGACTTATTTATAAAGTTTACCATACATGCTTATTGTCAATACATTCAGCAGTGCGCTTTAACCATGTTTCAAAGACAACGGAAGTAATTACGAAATTACATTTAAAGATGTCCTTAAGTCCTACTTACAGTAAGTGCATAAAAAGCAGATTCAACTTATTCCCAGACAGAAACATAATGTCGGCCCAGGGGCCTCATTTATAAAACTGTGCATGGGATCCTCACTAAAAGTGTACGTGCGCCCGAAAGCCAAAAATGGCGTACGCCAAAAAACATTCAGACTTATAAAACCATACATATGGCAGAACCTGCGCAAAATTCCCTTTATAAATCCCAGTTAGCAGAAGATTGTGCGCACATGCGCCTCCTCCCCGAAATAACCATATATGGAGCTTACAATGCCTAGTTTTACTATTCATATCCTCATCTGCATATCATTTGCATATGCATATTCATCAACGTAATACCACAATTAAGGTACAAAACATTAGGAAAATATGAGATACGGACGTGCCGTCACATTACATTGATAAAACTCATTTAGTAGACTATCCTTGCCTTGTTTTCAAATAAATAAATCAAATGGTGTAAAATACATTTCAGAGAAAGTTTTTCTCAATCTTTTCCACTGGCCAAAATTGAATTTTTAACTGAATTATATTTTTTAAAGGGTAACTAAACCCTAAACCAACTTTTTTTTTAGTTAATGATCTGTAAGAATGGGGCTTTATTAGTGCTGTTCATTGATTCAAGTAACTTTTTTGACATTTAGGTATGAAGTGTTTTAAAGGGGCATTCCACCCATAGGAACATTGTTTTTTATTGAAAGTGGGTCATATATGTAGTCGAAATGTAAAATAAATTTTGAATTTGGTGCCTTCGTGACCGAGGAAAGACAAAAAACAACTTCAGGACGCATTTGTATGAAAGACAACTCCCACAATGCACCACATTGCACAGCTCCGCAAGCCACTCCCACTAATCCAGAACAGCGCATATCTGCCTATAAGAGAAATCACTCTTCCGTCTACAAGGCTAGCTACCACCAGAGCTTGAAATTCATTTCACACAAAATGTCTAGTTAGTTGGCGAACTCATTAGTGCATTACTCCTCGTTTGCATTTCTTTCGAAAAGGTGAATTATTGCATGGTACCGGGCATGTTCAGTCAGAACATATGTGGTGCGAAACTAGGATAGTTCTCAACACAAACGTTCGTGTCCTCGTCTGATTCAGAGATTTCGTCCAGGAGAAATTGTCATCGTTGAAATTCTTTGCCGCAGACGGACTCTATCTCTGTGTTCATAGTTGCATCTTACAGTCTATGAGTTGCATAGTGAGATCACCGGCGCCACCAGTCCGCCCTAACTCGAGCCAGTCCGGGCTCCTCGTCCGCGGCAGGCAGGTCTTCTGCCTCGGCTGCTCTTCGCTATAATGCGGCTTGTAAAGGTAGCCACAAACACCTGATTCAAGCATCAGACTTCCGAAATCCTCTTCCTCTATATCATATTGAGTACTCTCCTCCGCTATTGTCATAACTGTACATCTGTCTCCACAGCGCCTGTTAGCTTCAAACAAGATGGAGGATATTGCTTTCAGTTTCAGAGAGTAAAGTCCCACCCACTGATCTGTAATAGGTCTGTAGCGTGAGCGGGTCCCGCCCCCTGGGAAAGATGAGGAACTAGTGCTTGTAGTCTCAACAGAAATCCCCCCCTCTTACACTTCCTCCGACAATGATGCAAAATGACGATTTTTGCGTCATTGTGGGAGGAAGTGTAAGAGGTAAATAACGGATTTCTCCCGTCTCAGGGGAAAATGAGAGAGTGTTGCACGACCATTCAATAGTATGACTGGGTTTCTAACAATGCAAAGCTTAGTGCAAATGGGTGGAGTGTCCCTTTAATTCTACAATATATGGTGTAAAAAACGTCTGAGTGCTGCCCTCCTCAGGTTGAACGGTGGCTACTGCAGTTGAATTTTCCTATTGGATGCTTGCGGTACTGCGTGACATAAGCAGGTTCCAGTTCACCACGCCCTTGGTACGAGCTACCACGCATAGTATTGCATCAGTTAGGATAGCTTCAAGTTAGCGTCGATTTATCTGTATTTAGTACAGTGGGCAGGAGGGTACGTAGGTGTAGTGTTGCAGGTTGCAACAGCACTGCTGGACTGCATAGCTTTCCAGCAGACTTGGAAATTAGGCATCAGTGGTTGCATGCACTTGGCCTGGAAGACCGTGAGTTCCCGCCTAGAGCTCAAGTGTGAAACCTGCATTTTACGCGGGATTGCTTCTCCAACGCAATAGAGGTGGAAATGGGCTTCTCCACACAGCTCGCGCTGAAAAGCGACGCAGTGCCAAACGCTGCTCCTCCTGCATGGACACCACCACCGCAGCGGTGTCTTGATGTGAGTGATCATATATATTTAAATCACAATTTATGGTTAGGCTAAAGTTAATCCTCTGGGGTCGACAAACGCGCCGGCGCATTTTGCTGGATTTTTTCACATAGCGGCAAAATATGAATATGCGCTATTGACATCAACTCGATAAAACTCATCAGATGCATGTACTTTACATCGTCTTGCGACCCTGTGAGTCACTCTCCATTTTAGAGTCTGACAGCAGCTGTCAATTAATAATTAATCTGTCACTGCGGATCCCAGGTGCATGCCCCCCCCACTCTGCCCCGCCCTCGGTTCGTCCCCTCTATCTCCGCTGGGGTCTGCCCACTTTTCCAGCATTTTTCAAATATTGCTAGTGGGTGGAGTCAGGCTCTGACAAGGGGTTTAGTTACCCTTTAATGGAAATAGATAGGCCTTGATGTGCATGATGTTATTTGCACGAAAATATTTTCTCAGACAATCTGCTATATGGTAAGCAATTCTCTCTGCAGTTAAAACATTTAAACACAGCATGCCACAGGAAAAGTGTTCAAAAGCATCACATCCACTACAAATATTTCTATTTATTGAATATAAAAATGTTGTAACTTCTCAGTAATGATTTCATGTAATTTAAGTGTTTAACTCCATTAAAGGGTTAGTTCACCCAAAAATGAAAATTCTGTCAGTAATTACTCACCCTCATGTTGTTCCAACTGCGTAAGACCTTCGTTCATCTTCGGAACACAAATTAAGATATTTTTGATGAAATCTGAGCCATGTCTCACTCCTCCATAGGCTGCTTTGTGACCGAAACTTGCTGGCCCAGAAAAGTTATTAAAGAGATCGTTAATATAGTCCAAGTGACTCCAGTAGCTCAATCTTAAGTATATCAAGCGACGAGAATACTTTTTGTGCGCAAAAACAAACAAAAATAACGACTTTATTCCACTATTCATTTCCTTCTCTCTGGACCTCTAGTTGGTTCGCGTAGTGTTTTTGCGCAGCGCGTCTGTGTTACACGTCACCACGTAGGCTCACTATTGGCCAACGCCGGTCATGTGTGTGATGCGTGATGACGTGCAACACAGACGCGCAGCGCAAAAACACTACGAGGCCCAGAGAGAAGGAAATGAAAAGTGGAATAAAGTCGTTATTTTTGTTTGTTTTTGCGCACAAAAAGTATTCTCGTCAATTGATATACTTAAGATTGAGCCACTGGAGTTACTTGGACTATATTAACGATCTTTTTAATAACTTTTCTGGGCCAGCAAGTTTCGGTCACATAGCAGCCTATGGAGGATTCAGACATGGCTCAGATTTCATCAAAAATATCTTAATTTGTGTTCCGAAGATGAACGAAGGTCTTACGCGGTTGGAACAACATGAGGGTGAGTAATTACTGACAGAATTTTCATTTTTGGGTGAACTAACCCTTTAATGAGAATGGCATATTTAATCTAAATGTTTATTTCAGAAGTAATAGGCTACATAGTTTAAATCATTATTTATTTAAACTGTTATTGTGAACATGCACTGTATTTATGATTAGGACTCATAATAAAGATTTACGGTTTTACTTCATCGTTAGATACTGTATACTGTAGGTTTCACTTAACGGCCCAACGCCCTCGCTAGCGCAGACATTTAAGGGATGGATATTTGCTTCAAGTGATAAGCTTGATAATCTTTCTGTATATGTATAATTTTCGTTACATTTTCTGTCTAAAAGTGACCAAAAAGACATTTAACTCCAGCTCACGGTCAGTGTCGCCAAATTGCTCCGTCTCCAAAACGTTCGTACCCATGGGTCAGAGTTTGCGTGCAGGTGCGCAAATTTACCCGTCAAGTTTGTTTTTATAAATCACAACTTATGACGCATAAGTTATGACTTATGACTTAATAAGTTATCAACTTATGACGCGTATGCCTCTTTCAGGGCCTTTTTTGTGCAAACGCAACGGTTATAAATGAGGCCCCAGATGTGGGCCAGATCTGGGCAAACACTATGTTGCTGTTCCTGTTGCATTTAATATAAATGTAAACTATAATACATTTTCATTGAATTAAGCATCTGAAAACATTACATGCAGTTCACTAAAGTATGTTCTTAAGTATATTATTTCTGTAATAAGTATACGATTATCAAAAGTGCACAAAAATGCACTTTTTACAATATAATTTGATGCCTTCGATGTCAAACAAGCATTTAGATTATGTAAATGAGATTTCAGAGCAGAAGCAACATTTTTGGTCAATTGGACTACTACTTTTATGATTGTTATTATAGTGTATTTTTTATTGTATGGGAAATAAAGATTAGACTAATGTCTTCTTTAGTGAAATAAAGTTATATGAGTTTGTATTATCATGGTGAATAAATGAAGCCAAAATTTAGATTTGTGCAACTCCTTGAATAATTCTCAGGGTTGAGTTGAGCACATCTATATTTTCACTCTTCAATCACAGTAAGTGGCACATAATCACACATGTAACCTGACGTTACTGATTAATTATCATTAAAGAGGGTTATAGTACTAACTGCAATTATCCAGACGCTATTGCATTAATTTGACGCTGTCCATTATGAGCTCTCAGGAGGAAACTGTTCCCACAGTTCAAAACTGATCGAAAGCACTGCGAGTCAATGTTGCAAGAGATGTTTAAAAACCCAGATAAAACTATCTCAGTCCAAACAGATAGAGAGATGAGAGAAACTCATTGTGTTGTATTCATTCAGCCAAAACTTAAAGGAATAGTTCACCCGAAAATAAAGTTCTGTCATCATTTACTCACCCTCCGTCAGGGTTGTGTTCTGTTTCGTCTTCATTTTCATTGTTCACTTTCTGTTTGGCTGTTTTCCTTTGACCCAGTTACATTTATTCATCCTATTCACCTGTCCCTCGTTAATTATCTTGTTAGCTCATTTGTTTGTCCTTGTACTTAAGCCCCCAGTTTCCCTCAGTTTCTGTTGTTTGTCCTGGATTGTTTAATGTCAATGTGTATGTAGTTGTGTTTCCTTTGATTAAATCTCCCGTTTATTGTTTTGATTCTTGGATTAAAGTTCCATTTGAGTATCTTCATCGTGGTGCACTTACATTACATCCACCCACCGTGACAGAATCCAGGACCTGAGAAATGGCTCAATGGACTTGCCAGCAGTACAATTCCTCTGCCTGGAACAACAAGGTAGAACCCTGGAGGACCACAAAAGGGATTTTTTGAGAGAAATTTCCAAGTCCGTTCCAGTGAGAAATTCCTGAGTCCGTTCCTGTGAGAGAAGTTCCCGATACGTCCCTGGCCATAGTGGCTGAGCTGATCCCCCCCTGGCTCCCTGAACTGCCGTTGGCCACCTGCATATCACCTGCCACAACTCCAGGATGCAACCCCTGTGTGTGTGTGTGTGTGTGTGTGCGTGCGTGCGTGCGTGCGTGCGTGCGTGTGTGTGTGTTACTTTTACAGTGTCTTTGTAAACTTTCTGAAAGTTGTGGTGTAAGGTCGGGACAGAAATCTCTCAGGTTTCATTAAATATATCTTCATTTGTGTTTCAAAGATGAGCAGAAGTCTGGAAAGGCAAGAGGGCCTTTTATAATTTGATCAACCCATCAATTTTCATTGTATGAAAAAAAAGAGCAGCATGAATGGAAGACAGAAGGTCACTCTAGTGTGTAATCCTCCTAAATGTTTACCTGCACACAAAATCATGTCTATATTTATATCATTCATTAGTAGATGCACAGGACGGTGCTATTGTATCTGCCACAAAGCATTTTAATCGACTCTCTTCAGGAAACTGTGTGATGGAAGCAGAAAGGTGGGGAGAGAAATCGAATTTTGCAGAACATTAACCTTCTTCATCAGCCTCAAGACCAGCTTCACCCTGAACACCTGCTTCAGTGCCTCTGGTCAGCTATTCTCACTCTCCACTTAAGCTTGATTTGATCGAATAAATATGTGGGAGCTCTGCATTGCAAGTAAATGATGCAACATGATATAAAAACACAACATAAAACACCATAAATATACTTCCGCTTTCATCAAGTCTACAATGCTAGCACAAGCAAGCAAAACATGGACACATGGAAAAAAAATGAAAACTAGAATGCTCCCATTTACATTGTAGACAACTTTTTTGATTTTAATGGGAGCGTTTGTCTCATCGATCAGTCTCAGTGTAGACAAGTGTTAGTTTCACTGGAGTGTGAAGAGCTTGTGTTTTAGTTTAATCAGCTGTTGAGATGATGAATCAGGGCAGATTAGCATTGCTGCTTCTGATACTGTCAATCAAAGCTGTTCAATCTCTCATCCTCATCTCAATATTCATGTGATTTAAATTAATCAGAGAGACTCTTATCAAGAGAGAGATGTCTGAGCACTTCAGAATCACCACCATCCTCATCAAACAGCCAACGTGAGGGGGGTTAAGAGAGATGGATGTTTTTAACAATCAGGATGAAGTTTTAAAAGTGTTACTTCATCCAAAAATTTAAATGATTTACTCGCCCTCACGTCCCGTATGTCTTTCTTTCTTTTGTGGAACTAAAAATTTCCAAAATGCTGAAGGCCTACTTTATTTTCTTTCAGGTCTGGAGTGACATGACGACAGAATGTTCATTTTCGTGTGAACTATTGCTTTAATATCCAAAGCAGTTTGACTAACAAACAAAAAGAAAGAAACCAATATGCACACAGAACAAAACTGACACTTACACTCTTTGGCGTTGAATGGGCAGAGCGGGGATTGATATATTTTGTGATCTTATATTTCACCGCATCTCTGAATCAACACAGATGGAGAGCGAAGTTTATGCATCAGAAGTTGAGAGTTATGGACTTCAATATTTTCATCATGCTAGCTCAAAATAATGAAGTCATAGCCAATTGGTAATAATACCTTTAAAAACCTTTTATTTCTGGTTCTGGTTCAGGCAACTTTGGGGGTAACAACTCAGTTTCTTTTTCTTTTTTTCTATTTTTTACAGTAGTTTCCAAAAGTAAATTATCTGAACAGATAACCTATTTTTCACAGACATGGTTTAAGCCTAGTCCCAGACTAAAATGAGCGGTTTTAACTGAAAGCAACTTGCACTGAGATAGTCTCTTAAAATATGTCTGTGCCATTGTTTTGTCTCAAGATGCACATCAGTGATGTTTTTTTCTAAGGCATCTTTATAAAAGCTTCTTAAATGTCCTATTCATATACAATCCATTGTGTAACACACATTTGTGTCCTCATTCATACTTGTTTTCGACAGGTCAGTTTTTGGTTCGACATATTTCCTCATTAGCACAGAGTATGTCAAGAATAATTAGTCCAGCCAGTTGCTCAGATCCACAGCAAAGAGCATCTGCAGCCTTCAGTCTCCAGCACTCTCTTTCGATCACTCACTCACACACACACACACACACACACACACACACACACACACACACACACACACACACACACACACACTCATACTATTCTGTTAAATCATGCACAGAGGTTGTGCCAATCAGATGTGTCCCCACGGGCTTAAGCGTTTAGACCACGTCTCACGTTTAATGAACAGTCAACTACATTTAGAAAAACATCTCGCTTGCCTCTCGTCTGTTTACCGCCTATTTCTGGGGGATTTAATTAAAAATACCCAAGAGGTGAAAAACGAATCAGAGTTAAGAAGTTGACAATTTTCTCAGCAGTTACATAAAATAGTTAAGTACATGCTCTCTGGAGTACATGATCTGGAGTCAGTACATAAAGTGGGTACCGTTATATGTAAATATCAAGTATATCTCAAAAACACATGCAAAAATGTAACTTACAACACTAAATATCAGTTAATAGAGTGAGGTTGCAATAAGTCTAAAAAATTACAAAATAAAACATTCTGTACACATTGACAGTATGAAGTATGAGCATTAAGTACTTTATTTTGAAATCAAGCACTATTTTGAAAGAACGCTTAAGTGTGCCTTTTTCACAAGTGGCATTTAAGGTATATGTGTGAGTATGAAGTGTGTGTGTGTGTGTGTGGGAGGACACTCTGGACGTAAGAGCTATCTTCAGGGTGATAAATACAAGGTTTTCTATTGCCAAGTTACTCTGCTTTTCACTGCACACTGCAAAAAGGCACTTGTTGGGTAAGAGAAGTGGGCGAGAGGTTGGCTGTATACAGTATAAGCCGTCAGCCTCTTCTCCAGCAACACATGCAGGAGTGAAAGAGTTAATGATGCACATTAAAGTGGGTGATAAGAGACACACGATCCACATAAATCATAATATTGTATACTTATGCTGATGGTCTCTAAACAGTACACTCCAATTCAATAGACTGATCCATAAACGTTATCAAATGAGTGGGAGAAAGAGGTAGATACATTCATTTTTACAAATAAAGACTTTTATGTAAACACTCTTATCAAATGTGAGTGAGATACAGCCCAGAGATGAGAGCTAGACTGAAGCCAAGGGATCTAGGTTTGGCTAGTTATCTGGCACACTATTTTGGTTTGGTTTTCATCGTCTTTTAGGGTACGTTTACATGACAACGATGTTGTGTCCTTTGCGTTTTTCGCCTAAAGACGACTACATTGTCATTAGGCGAACCCCATTCACACAGATCCACAAAAACAATTAAAATCTCTGTATTAATCATGCCAGGCCAGTAGGTGGCGACGTCACTTTGTAAAGAAACACAACTCACCTATAGAGAGCCTAAGTCCCTCCCCTCCGCTTCCGGCTCATGGGACCTTACTTCGGAAAAAATATTTATGGAAGTCAATGGCGAGAGATAACTTATCTTTTTATTCCGTCTGAACTGTGCCCTGAACTACACATATGATGTTTGTCAATTTAAAAGGTAATTATGAAAGTCAAGAAAGTCGCAGTTTGTCATAAAACAGAAGAGTAACGTTTAGTTTTATGTGAAAATCGCTCAATGAACTACATCTCTCATCTCGCACTATGTACGTCACAAGATCCGTTGCTCGTATGTGTGTATTCTGGCTCAAAACACTCAGGCATGACGGCGTAACGTTACGATTATAATGTAAGACTATAGAATAAAATGACAGACGTTAGCTTCAGTAAAGTTAGCTTCATTCATTGAGAGAAAAGGGATGACGTCGCATGTGCGCCTTCTGGGTTTGTAGTCTTTGTAATTACGTATTTTCAGTCTTATACCTCAGCAGTTTTACATCAAGCTGCGACTTTCTTGACTTTAAAATGTATCTTTTAAATTGACAAACATCATATGTGTAAATCAGGGCACAATTCAAACGAGATCAAAATATTTGTTGTCTCTCGCCATTGACTACCATACAATATTTTTCCGAAATAAGGTCCCATGGTGGTCGACCGGAAGGGGAGGGACTTAGGCTCTCTATATACTGAACAGGTAATTTGCATGTGAATGACGTCACCGTTTTCACAAAATTGCGTTTTTGTAGTTTACACCAAGACGATAACAGTATCGTATTCAAAAACTTGCACTTTGAAACCCCTTTTGAAAAGTTTGTATTTTAAATGAACAGCCAAAACGCATAAAACGTTTGCAGTTTTTAGTAGAAAACGGTGTGTATTACTTTATTTCCTGCATTTCCTTCTGTTGTCATGGTTTCTAGTTTGTGTTCATTTGTTGTCATGGTGATTCACTGTTTCATTGATTAGTTCACACCTGTTTCTTTTTTAGTTCATTATGTTGTGTGTATGTATTCTGTTCTCTGAGTTCATTGTCTTGTGTTGTATGATTAGGGCGCTTCCACCCAGATAGCAAATGACATCTGTCCCAGATGTGGCCCACATCTCCCACATTCTTCTGGCCCACATACTGAATGACGGCAATGACTCAACCTGAGTGTGGCTGGTAATATCCATGCCTCATCTGGGCCAACTATGGCACATAAGGCTCAGTTCTCATATGTTGATGTTCTCTTGATGTGTGTGGGCCGTAACCGGTTTTGATGAGGCCTGGATATGTATGCTATCTTGTATGCTATTAAGGGTCCTGGTCAGAGAGGGGGCCGTTCACATTCTTTTCTTTGGTTTTCTGTTGTTTAGGAATAACAATATCTATCCTACTTCCTCCCTATTATCTTACTGGCTACGTTAACATGCAACCAAACAATCCGTTAGTAGTCGGACTGACGGCTCAATCGGACTGAAAAGCGTTCATGTAAACACCTTAATCGATCTGATTGAGCTTGATCCGAATGAGATTTCGATCGGATTGAAAGGGGTGGTGTATTCCTTTTCTAATCCGATAGAGAGAACTTGTAAACACTTGATCGAATTGAAAACTGAAAGGACTGTGCATGTGCAATGATGTAGAAATAGTGTAATGACGGATGAGCAAGACAAGCTGTTCTTCCTGTTGAATAAAGTGTCATATAAATGAGTGTCCCATCATTCTAAAATTCTCCTTTCCCTCAGCGTCTGTGAAGTGGAGCAGGACAACGTCCCACCAGTCCTTGTTTAGGATTCTCAAACACAGACGACTGGTTTTGGGCATTTTTACTGCGTGATAAATACAGCACAGCACAACGGTTCATTATGCTCATTGTCTCCAAATTATGACCAGAAACGGATAAATATTAAGTCTGCTTTTTAAAAGAAATAAAGAACCAATGTAGGAGAATGGTTATTATGCACAAACATCGGGAAACTCTGTATATTTGTGCAGTGTGCGCATGTCAAAAAATCTATTCTGTTTTGAAGCTTGTGACATATATACACGCACATCAACCCAATCACTTGTTTAGCGTTCATGTAAACACTACGATCAGATTCATGATTTGGAATGAATTCAGTCCGATTTAAACAAAAGTTGTACATGTAAACATAGCCAATGTGACTCGACTGGCCAAGTCTCTAAACAACAAATGGACGTGTTAATGTATTCAGATTTAATTTGAGGATTTTACAATAAGACCTTCATTTCAATAAATGGTCTTTTTGGGCTGGGGAGGAAATTATTAGTTCTAAACTTACAGAATGTTTTCACAGTAACTTTTTTTATTTCAAAAGATCAAAGAACATCTCATTTCTCATTTTATTAACTGTAAAACGCTGATATTAAAACAACTGCATAATTCAGCCATTTCAAATAAGACTTTCAGCACAAAGCAAGTAACAGAATCGAAAACACTAATAAAAAAAAATATCAATAAAATCTCCAGAAACCTTGAGCTGTTTTATGTTTTATATAGGCTATAATATCTGTAATAACATCTCAATGGGCTGCAGGTAAATTACTTTGCAGATGAGACAATCATATCTCCAAACAAATAAAACATCACACTTTATATTTAACCTCAGGGAGTAATATTCAGCAAAAAAAAACATCAGAATATCCTCTGAGATCTGCGGCTGATGATAATGGCTGCTTCAGGGTAGAACATAATATTGTACGTGATGTTCGGTCACGAAGGATAATTTGAGTCAATTTCATCCTCAAAAGCGGCAGAACTCATTTACACTGGCAATGCAGAGATCTGACGTCTACTGGCATCCGTACAGGATGAGAGACCGGCAGAAATACCCAGAAGAGCTGAAGAACATGCTGACTCATGTTAGATAGGGTTGGGAATATTCTCCAGAATATCAAAAGGCATGTCCCAATTCGCATACTTGTGCACTACTCTTTGCCATTATGCCATTGGTGTACTTTAAATAGTGTGATTAGTGTGTTCACACGGAAAATGCGGAAAAATGAATTAACTGAAAGAAATATTGGACACTTCATGCACTCAATGGTCACAGCTATCAGAATCTAATGTTGAATGACAAAATAATTGTATAAAATTCATACGCTAGACAGTGTAATTTGGGACACAACTATAGAGACAGGTTGTTTTGACTTGGACTAGGAAACCACCCAGAACCCCCTAGCAAACAAATAGCAACAAGATAAAAAACATTCAGATACATTTTTGAAACCATGCTGCGAAAACAACTCATTTAGAAGTCAATATGCCAAAATCATGAGTTCATTAACATATAATCACCTATATTTACATATCATAATAATGTGATAACGACCAGCCCGGTGAGAAACAGTGTGACCTGCATCAGTACGCCAATCATATTGAAATTTCACTTACATACAGAAGTTTTAAGAGTTAGAGAGAGGATGAAAAAAAAAGTGAATGTTTATTTATATATATTTTTTATATATAATTAATTAAAAAGTTAACTGAGCTCTTAAAACTAAATGATTCACAAATTTCAGCTCACTTACTCAATGACCTTGAGTATCACCAGTTGCATACATTCCTCACACAGTTCAGGACATGCGTTTATATTTTGAAATTTAGTGCATATGGACTGCTTGATATATACACAATGATATATCATGTTGCTTTAGCTCCTCTTTGAGGCTTGAACGTTTGAGTCTCTATTTTAAAAGATCTCTTCATATTTGGGTGAAATAATCCATGGCTTTAAACAACAACTTTGACTAGATCGAGGCTGCCTTCGGAGGACTCGTTCCATGGTAGGAAGGCATCAAGACATCAAATCCAAATCCAATGCTTCACTTCCCGTCTCCTGAGATGCCTTCATCTGATGGACATAGATGTATCCTTCACTGCCTTTAATATCCCACAATCCAGTGCGTTCCATTCTATGACCGTTGAGCTAAAAAATAAAGATGGCGTCTGAAAGTTGTGGTTAGTGGTCAGTTTCTGTTTAAATGTACGTTTTTAACCAAAGTTTTCCACGTTTGATGTCATTTCTAGCGAGAAATTCCTATTGAAGTAATTAGGTATTCGCTTAGTTTTCACCAAAGCTCTCTCTATTTTGTTGTAGATCATTAAACCGTTACGCTGCCTCAGAAGTCTGTCAGAAATCAGTTTCGTCATTGCCAAAGTCAGCAAGGCAACAAGTCAATTGCCTATTGTAACCAGTGGCTGTGTCCGAAATCACAAACTCTCTTTAGTAGGTACTTATTTTGAATTTGTAATTATGCCACGACCGCTAAAAAAGTATGTTCTATATAGTATGAATGTGAGTAGTATGAATTTATTCTGGACATAATACATTCTCCATGTTGTCATTGTCATGTGATCTACCAGCATCAGTTGCGTCCCTTCACTGCCATTCATAAATCCTCTCCAGTGGCCTCATGGGATAGTGAACTGTTCAGCGTATGCACACTTCAGAATCTCGCTGGAAGTAGTAGGTTATACGGGGACTTTTTGCCTACTCTTTTATGAGTACTGTGAATTCGGGCATATTTCTTTTGTCATACTTCATACTGTTTTTGGCAGGGAAGTATGCGGTTTCGGATGCAGGAGGTGTGTTTTTCACACAGGTCAAACCAGAGTTTGGTGTAGCCTACAGCCATGAACTTGTAGGACAGCTGACAGTATACTTTCCTGTGATTGGTACAAGATCAAGAGCAGGTGCCTGTCTCTCTCCTTGCTGTCTCTCTCAATCAAAGAAGCTTTTCATTTCCTCTGTGGATGTCACTTTCTCTTCTCTTCTCTGTTTTCTGTGTACCTTTCATTTCCAGCGCGTAAACACATGTACAACCCCATGACACTTCATATCACCTCCCACATTCACCACATTAAAGCTGCAAGGTGCATGAGAATTCATTTTTCTCTTTTGATTTTCTCCTATCATGGATAAATCCGTTGCTCGGCTTGGCTCTTCATGCCTCATTCTATGCCAAACGGCACATGAGAGAGGAACAGAGGATGGGTAGAGCGCTGAGAATGAGGGCTGAAGGAAGAGAGTTGGTTTGCCAGTTTCCCCAGTCAGCCATTAAGGAGTTTCAGATACAGCAGAGGAAACGCTCCACGCTCCAATACCGTATTCATTCATTCCCTTGCCTTCAGGGCCACAGACACACTGCCAAATCCTTAATGAAACCAACACCGTCAAGAATCGACAGGGCTGGCAGAAGGACAGAGCAGCCATTTGGAGATTATTGAACCACTGTTCTCACCGTTTACATCAGTGACTAGTTTCCTAAAGAAAAAGGCAATTCACATGCTGATTCACTAGGACAGAGTAACACTATTCAGGTGCGATGCGACATCTGAAGTGTAAAAATATCTACTGCGTAAATATTAATATTGTTACTTATTGCTTTATTTTCCAACGGCTTATGACATGGCTCATCCAATGATAAATATATATTTTTTATAATTAAGCAGTGGAGAACATATAATCACACATTATTGCTTTTATCAGAAAAGATTACGACGTATTAAAAATATTAAAGCAGGTACTTTAAAGGTGACACATTATGCCCCTTTTCACTAGATGTCATATAACTCTATGGTGTCCCCAGGATGTGTCTGTGAAATTACAGCTCAAAATACCCCCAGCCCAGATCATTTATTATAGCTTGTCAAATTTGCTCCTTTTTGGGTGCGAGCAAAAACGTGCCGTTTTTGTGTGTGTCCCTTTAAATGCAAATGAGCTGCGGCTCCCCGCCCCCCATTCAGAAGAGGGAAGATCCTTTACACAAGCTTCGGATAAAATAACAAAACACAAGAATAATCTTACTCATCCAAAATCTCAGAAATAACCCGTAGCGGAGAGAGCTTTACGGAGAGACTCAGGAAGAGGTTGAAACTTTTAGACTGCACCTGGACGTTTCTGAATAGCAAGTGGATACATTTATGTAGTTGTTGTGGAGTTGCATTGATTCATCTGTTTCTGGGGGATTTCCTTGAAAATAAAATGAATCCACGCTCTCTTGTCTTATCTGAGGCTGGGGCTCTAAGTAGTGTTCAGTGCTCGTCTGTGCAGCAACGACAGAACAGTTTGCATGCTTTGCTTGAACTTTTGCCATTGCCTTAGAAATTGTTACACTGTTGTCGATTGCAAAAACCAAATGGCGGCACCGTGGGTGGAAACGTGCAGATTAAGGGGTGGTTATATTATAATAATATCCCCTTCCTACGTCAAAAGGTGACCGAAATCTGATCGGCTTGTTTTTTGACATGTTTGCAGAGAAAGGCTAACTAAAACAAAGTTTCTGGGTTGGTATGCACCGGGGACCCGATTATAGCACTTAAACATGGAAAAAGTCAGATTTTCATGATATGTCCCCTCTAAAATATCAGAATTGCGTGATATAAAGTCGCAATTGCAATTTAAAAGTCAGAATTGCAAGATATAAAGTCACAATTGCGTGTTATAAAGTCAGAATTGTGATAAACTCGCAATTCTGAGGAAAAAAGTCACCCTTTCCTTTAGAAGTGGACTTTACAACTCGCAATTGCACACAATCTCACAATTCTGAGAAAAGATTCTGTAGCCATCCAATTCCAGTTATTTTTACTGGTAAAAAACTGCTTGTTATGCTGCTAACTGGTAGGCTATATATTGCAAACTGGTATTTCTTTACCATATTATTTAAATGTGTTGTCGTGACTACAACCCCAAATCCAGAAAAGTTACAGTAGGGACATTTTGTAAAGCGCAATACAATCAAGAATCTGTGATTTGTTAATTCTCTCTCAATTTTATTTAACTGACAAAAGAACAAAGAAAATCCCAATGTTTTAAAATGAACAACTTAATTGTATTTGAATGTTGCAGCGTTTATAATGAATGATTTTTGTATTTTACCACAACTGATATACCGCATTGACCAATCAGCATTCAGAACTGTATCTACACGTTGTATAATATTCAGTAACATTACCAGCCCTGCGCTTTATTTTCTGGTGAGCAGAATCTCTGTAGCCCTTAGATCACTTATAGTATCCAGAGAAACAGATAAAAGTTACAGTGTTTTAAAGAGCTGAGGGGTCACTCAACAGAAACTTCAGTCACACGCTGTGCAACATTTTGCTCACAGTCTAGATTTCATCCTCACTAGCAGATGTTCCCCTGCGCCCTCCGGTTTCAGAAACTGAGAGAGCGTATGTGAGATTGTCAAGGGGCCTGGGTGAAGATGGGTCGTGCCAGCTTTAAATGAGTGCTGTATATGCATTATTAAAGAGCAGAGAGCCCAGATATGAGAGCGCAGCGTGCAGGCTCACTGCCAAACCTGCCCACACACACAGATACCACAGCACTGCTGAAATCAATCAGGACCTGAGAAACAACACACAACATGATGTTAGATCAATGATCTGTTCACCAATAACAGAATTATATGGGTTTAATAAATGCTGTAAGTATGAGTGAATCATAATTATGATTGCTGACTATTGGACCAGATCATTTTATATTAACTGAGATCGTGCTCTGATTAGTTCTCATTAAAAACCTAATGTGAAAGTGAAACCTCTTATTGTGAATGATTCAGCATTGCATCCTAAAAAGCCTACTATCAAATATTCATAACTTTCTGTGGTATATATTAATGGTGCGGTCAAGTGCTCCTGGGAAGTTCATATTTAAGATTTGGGAAGGTGCGTTCACGTCACTTTCGTCGGTTTACCTTCTCTTAATTAACGACACAAAAATACAGCAAGGTTTTTTGGTAACACTCTACAATAAGGTTCATTAGTTAACATTAGTTTATGTATTAACTAACAATGAGCAATGCATTTGTTACAATATTTTTTAATCTTTGTTAATGTTAGTTAATAAAAATGCAGCTGTGCATGTTAGTTCACAGTGCATTAACTAATGTTAATAAATTCAACCTTTGATTTTAATAATGTATTAGTAAATGTTGAAATTAATATCAACTAAGATTAATAAATGCTGAAGTAGTATTGTTCATTCTTAGTTCATGGTAACTAAGGTAGTTACTGTAACTAATGTTAGCTAATGAACCTTATTGTAAAGTGTTAGCATTTCTTTCCTTTTCTTTTAACTCCTAGAAAATTAAGAACAAGAACGAGCATCAGGTGTGTTTTGCTTTTTATGTTTTTAATTTATTTATGAAAATGTACCATCAACTAGAGACGTTGCCATTGATTCCGCCATGATTCTCACTGACACGTCCCCAATTCGGGGTTTCCTACTTGTAAGTATGACTTTGGGGTGGCGTTCATGTGCGTTCAACCAAAGTCCCTTTAAGACAAGTCATTTCACTCGGCGGCCATCTTTGAAAGGCCTCTCGGGCAGCAAGTGCAGCTCCTTTCTCTTTGAATGGGGAAACATCAAATTCTCCAAAACTGTTTGCCAAGCTTACGATTCAATTTCATATTTGAAATCACCAATGAAATCTGACAACAACTGTCACATCAATTTTGTTTCTAAACGCTCGAATCAGGACAGAAAACAAAACAATTCAGGCTGGATCAAGCTAATGCGCAATGGAAGCGTGTCTCCAGAAGGATCTGGGATCCGGAGCTTCTAACGGCTGCAGTGATGCGATGACTTTACCAATCGCCGATTGGCTCTTATTTAGAAGGTGGGACTTATTCCACCATATTGAGCGTTGCACTTTTTCCCCATTCAAAACAATACGAGTGACGCATTAAAATATGATTATTCTGACATGCTTAATGCACCATATGGTGAGGTCACGTTAGCAAAACTTAAATATTGCAAACAAAAGAGGACCGTTGTCAATAGTGTAGCAATGCATGAAGCACTACTTACTTAGAGGTCGCTTGCATGACTCAAGAAAGGACTCAAGGAATTTGCATGTTCAAAGTCCAACAAACCTGAATTGCTGTATTTACCCATACAAAGGTTGGTAAAAGTGACATGTGAAGGCCTCTCTGCATTTGCCTCTGCATACACTACTCACACACATTAGGAGTAGTGAGTAGTGAACACACACACTGCATACCCCGAAGCAGTGGGCAGCCATTACTGTGGCACCCAGGGAGCGATTGGGGGATAGGTGCCTTCCTCAGTCGTTTCCTGCCGGTACTGGAATCAAACCAGCAACCTTCGGGTTACCAATTAGACTCGCTAACCATTAGCCCACGACTAGGTAGATGGTATATGTAGGTACATAGGTACTAGGTAGATGTAACTGCTCACTTAGTGGTACGTTTTTTTTTTTTTTTTTTTTCTGCAGGCTACTTTGCTATGCAAGTAGGTGGTGAAACGCTCATTGAATCATTCAATAAACCTGTTTGTTTAGGAACTCATTAATTCAGTAACGAATTAAGCAGCTGTCTTTATGAGTGAGCCATTGAATCATTCATTCATCTGAAAGCCTTGATTCATTCAGGAATGCCACTACTGTGTGTTGTTCAGAGACAAAGCGGTTAACTCTGCTTTGACTTTAATTATTTACTTTCTTTTTGGAACAACATGAGATGTATGGTTAAATAATTTCTTTAAGTGGTTTACGGCAACATTTATCACAGAAGTCAATTTAAAGTTTAAGGTATATAATGGTGATGTAATGGGCATGCAACACTGAGAAATATTGTCTAAATAAACATGTCAAATTGAAGATCAATCTTTGAGTTTTGCCAACAGACTCCAGGCTCTGAAAGTTGCTTACAATGTCAGAAGAAAAATGAAGCTGAAAAAAAAAGTCGCTCAGCAGTGAGACTAATAGATGGGCAGCAGCAATGCCGAGGTCAGACGGCCACTCTCTGACAGCGCCAGAGATGACCAAGATGAATCTGCCTCCCGCTTCCAACAACTAATGATAACGTCAAACCCCGTACAGAGGGACAGGCGTGATTTACTGAAGAGAAACACCAGAGTAATGTCTCGAATTCTTCCGGGAACTTCTGGACCGTACCGAGGAGGGGAGGAAACAGGCTTTGCCACTAATTAGTTTCCCTCTCTCTCGTTCTCACTTAGTTCCAGTTCATTCCCTCTCTCTCTGCTTACAGTATAACACAAACACCCTCAGAGATGAATTCATTTCAAGAGTGAAAAAGCTCTCTTTCACAATGAAGATGACTGTCTTCGTACGGTGACCGAAGCAGAAGTTTTTTAGTAGATGATGTTTGACTCAAATAATGAATCACCAAAACAATTACATATTAATGCAGGCTATATTTTATTTCAAAGAACGGACGATAATGCAGGAATCTAGATAGCTCTCAACCTGCATTAATGAGACTTTAAATCTATTTCAAATTTGTATTGGGTACCAGACATTTAGTGGCCAATTTTTTGGAGGGGTCATAAAACATTATTAAGGGCTGTTACTTGGTAATCCACAATAAGAATGGGCTTACATGCACTTTCAATATGTAAGAGATCACATTAAGATCCTCAGCTGAATCATAAATAGCGAGTGTCGATTTCTCGAGAAGTTGAATTACATTCAATTCCCAGGATTGTTTCAAATTGATTGATTTGATCAGGAATAGTCACTGTTTTTAATGTCACAGCTCCAAGTGCAGTGTTTCTCAACTCTTAATATTCCATATTTCACGTCCTTAAAGGATTGGGTGTTTGGAGGAGGGCGGTTAAGACAACAAAAACAAAAAGAGATTTGTGATTTTAATATCATTTGGATTATTGTGCACTGATGAATATTACACAATAAGGGATGTATTAAAGTAAATAGGGAGAATTTTGCATTCATGTTGAGAGCAGACTCCAGCAGAGACACTTCAACAATATATGGATATTAGACAGGGTTTTTTTCCAATAAAATCGCTCACCAGAGAAATGTGCAGTGAAAAAAAAATGAAGCACGGTGAAAACCTTCCCACTGCGTTGAGCTCCGGTTCATCTGAAGCGTGTGATAGAGCAGGTTAATACGAGCTACAGCAGCCTGGCAGATTAATATAAATCTCGCCAAGATTGGTCAACAGTGCCACTTTTTATGTTCACAATGCAAACAAGGTTATAGTGAAATATGAAAAATTGCTCCTTTGAGTCTGCGGAGGCTTGTTTTGTATATACATTTGTAGGGAAAACATATTTTTTCATTTTGTTTGAATGGTGGGCTTCTGTTAGCAAGTGCTCACTCAGATTGTTAGAAACAAATTTGGCTGTGACACTCCTGCCCTGGAGCTTTTCAATTCACCACTGTAATAGTGTTTCCAGCCTTCGGAGGCAAAGCGCACTGCTACTATTAGTTGAGCCACTGACATTTACCTCACAGCGACCATTTTAAGGGAAAGAAATGCTGATTTTAATCATTCATGGCTAATATTCTTGACATAAAGCAATTTTTTTTCCAACCATGTAGAAAATTTACTTTGACATGCAAAAACAGTTCTTAGTATATAAAACATTTTGGGTTTACACTTTATTTTTAAGGTGTCCGTGTTGCGGTGTAATTATATATTTAAGTGCTGAATAATAATAATTAACTACATGTACTTACTACAGGGTTTGGTTTCTGGTTGGTTGCACGTGATTATGCACAGTTTATAGTAATTACTACAGTAAATAAATGTAATGTGTAACAAGGACACTGTAAAATAAAGTGTTACCCATTTTGGTTAGTTTATTTTAAGGTGTCTTTGTTACACTGTAATTATACAGTGTACTGAGAAATACTAATTAACTACATTACTATAGAGTTAGGATTAGGTTTGGTTTAGGGTTAGCTGCATGTGATTATGCACAATATACTGTGTACTATAAGTACATGTAACGAGTAACAAGGACACTGTAAAATAAAGTGTTACCAACATGAAACAAAACTGACTTGTGCACAATAACATGCATTAAGAATTATAATTTAAAGGGGTCATATAATGGTACATGCACTTTTACAAGTTGATTGTACTTAAATGTGTGTTGGCAGTGCCTGTACACAACCATCATAAAATGATAAAAAAATAAAATAAAATTTAATCGTTTTATATGTTTTCCCCCATCTCAAATCAAGCCGTTCGATTTTGTGACGTCACAAAATCAACGCCCCCCCACGATTGTTGATTGACAGCAGCGTTTCAACATAGACCCGCCCTCGCTCGTGAGCAATCTGTCAATCATCATAGTCCGAGCGTCATTGTTGATACACTGGAGCACTGTCTATGAGCAGAACGGCGTCTAAGTGATTGTGGTGTTTTGTTCTTGGGTGTAATAACGAACACAGCAGTCATATTGATGATGTTTCTAAATCCGTACCTCTGAAGACGCAGTGGCTGAGTTTGTTTTCGAAGGGAATATTCCCCACGATCAATGTCAATGCTTTCATGTTTGCGCGAATCATTTCTCATCAGACTGCTTTACAAACGAGGGTCAGTATAAAGCTGGATTTGCTAAGAAGCTGCTCCTGAAAAAAGGATCAGTACCAACTATTCGTGTTCCTGCTGCACCTCCAGAAGAACTGAAGTGAGTGTAACGTTTTATTAACCTTTATATTAATCTTTATATTAATCTTTGCAAATCGCTAGCACGCTTCACGATGAATGTGGCTAAGGTTTACACTCAGGGTACATTACTGCATGTTTTCTATGTATGACGTTCTCAATATAATTCATAATCCCATGTTTATAATGAACAACATATTATGGTTATTGTGTTACAAACGGTGTACGCACAGAACAGAGGGGCGGGGTGAGCAAAGCTCATTATCATTTAAAGACACATGCACTTTAACGGCATGCTGAAAACAGAGCTGTTTTTGACCAAGTAAAATTAGTGTTTTCTTACAATACTAATGAGAATTTTTAATTAAAGTATATTACAAACTTTTAATTTAGACCCTGAAGAATCATATTAGCTTGTACAAAAATGGCATTATATGACCCCTTTAATGTTGACTAACAAGACTTGAAATGAATATTCTAGTTCAACCAATTTACTCATTTATTTTACATTTTACTGTTGTTGTAAATTGTAGTTTGCATGCAAAATGTTGTTGCCATGATCCATATTTTGTAGTGTTCTCAAACACAAGTATTGGTGCTCAAACCTATAGTTATTTTTTTCTTTTAATTTTCATAAAGTTCACTATATTGATTAATTGAATGAAATGATTTAAGGATCTTGGGACATAATCGGGGTCAGAAAGTAAAAGTCCTGCCCTATGTTTATTCCACCCATGAACTCAGCCAGCTAATTTCACTAATTAGTTCAATCTCCTGGCTTTCTCAGAAAGAAAGAAAGAAAGAAAGAAAGAAAGAAAGAAAGAAAGAAAGAAAGGGATTGGAACAACAACAAAAACCTTATTTTTTGTGAGAAATGTCTTCAATTTAAAGGGTAATTCTCGCCAAAATTTAATCTAGGCTTTTTTGTTAATCTACCTGAGGCAAACTTTCATGTAAAAGCATAATTAGAATGGAAACGCTACTTTTAAGATTGACCGTATTTTCGTTTTAGGTCAAAATGCCTTTTGAATCAACTGGCTGAGTGAATGGGGCACTTCTATGATAGCATCAAAAATCGCTATTTTTAAAACACTAAGAAGGCTCGTCACAACATGAAACTTTGCTTGAAGTATCACCAGGGGCTCTACACATGAACTCGAGCATTGAGAACATTGTTTGTGTTCGTAAAGTTTACTAAAAAGAAAGTTTTTGTACGACTCACTTTATCAGTTAGTGTTTCCGATGGCTGGAATTTTGTCAGTCAAGAGCAGTCGATCTCCGAATGCCTAGGTTCAATTTTGGCGAGAGTTACCCTTTAATAAGACAATATGCGATTAAGACAAAGACTCACAAGGAGGACAAAAAAACACTCATTATAAAAACTTTATTTTGAATAAAACGCGTGGAACCTCATTACATGTAGTGTGGTCGGTTTAATGGATCTAGCTCGGGTCAGAACAGCACTGCATCGGTGACTTCACTAGGTCAGAATCAGCTAGAGAACAATGTTTCGCAGGTGTTACAGTAATGTTAAAATCTAACACTTCACTGAAGGTAGCACACCACAAATACACCATGTAGAAAAATGAAAGGACTGCTGGGAAAACAAGGGGGGGGGGGACACAATGTAATTGTCAGGGCAGTTTACTCACACAGCCAGTGTAGCTTTGAGGAATGACCAATGGGACGATGTCCTTACTTTTGCTTTTGGAAGCGGAGAGTGAAATCAATCGACAGTCACACCAATGAACAAACCAATGAGTGATTGATAATGTCTGAGGTAGCAAGGCAATCATGGCTTTCTCTAATTTTATTTTTTTCAAACATTTATTTATAAAACTATACTACACAAAGATAAATCATCTTGGGCCAAACATCCTGAAAATCCATAATTCCTACATTTATCTTTATAGTATAATCTTTCTACATGATTTTGAGAAATACAGCATCTCTCGGCCACTCGTCTCTCCTGGAATGGATGCTTTATAGGCACAAAAGGGTATTTCCGACGCATTGTAACGTTTGTGTTGTACATTATCTGTGCGTGCGCTCTAGAAATGCAGTGAGGGTTCGGATGCGCTGCTGCCAGTGGCACAAACTGTCAAAACGATGCTTTAAAGGGAGATTTCACGGCAAACACTGTCAAAACAGGCTAAAACTTGAACAGAACAATGCTGGGGGCAACATGCGCTAACAGTTTAGCATTACGAGACCGATTCGTCTTCATATCCACTGATGTCTACGACGTTTTCTGACTAAACGATTTGAACAGCAACTGGTGTGAGCTGCATGTAAGATATGTGGTAGCAGTGTGGTTCCTCGGTGAACATAGAAATAAAAGCATACAGGTTACACGATAAATGGCCCCCATAACCCTAAATAATCATCCGAGTATTAAAACAATGGGCAGATACACCTCACGTACAATCTACATGTGGATCAAATGTACACTTGCATAGTACAGACAGACGCAGTAGTAATATCCATTGAATGAACTGTGTGGTTCTGTTCCAGAGTCTTTGGGTTTGAGGATAAACACCTCTGTCTTGGGAACAGCTGGGAATCTGCATCTCTGGAATGGGAATCTTCTTGTCGTGTCGAGTTAGACTTCTGCTCTTCAAAGGGATGTTCTGCTGAAAACCTTCACATCACCTGGACACAAACATTTAGATATTGTGTAAGTATCTATAATGCATAAACTGAATGTTGAACTTCATTGAAGATTGAAGATGAAGATGCTGAAGATATTATGTATTTTAATGGGTCAACCCAGAAGTTCGCATCACCCCTGTTCCCTTGGCAAAAAGCCAATAGGATTTATTTCATTGGCTTTTGAATTGTTGCAGAAAATAAGCTCTTTGACCAACAAAAGTTTGATTCTTACAAGTTTTATTCATCAAGAATAAACGGCACTTTAATTTTGAAGCCTAAATACAATCAGTTGTAGGTTAAATGTAGTCTAAAAATGAACTACATAATGGTTGCACAACTTCAGCATTACATTTAGAGTTCACAGTTTGGATTTCATGGGGTCACCAAACACAATAACAAGCTCATTTCAAGCTGGACATAATGAAGGCAATGGCTTGAGTGAGTAAGCAAGTGATGACTGCTGAGTCAGTGTGAGAGTGAATCATTGCACTTATTCAAAGACAGAACTCATGAGTTTGGGACTGATTCATGAGTCTGACTACCGATAACAGAACCAAACCTATTGAAAATAATTTGGCATAATTTCTTTTTATTTATTTAAACTTAAGAACTGATTTTTAATTCCCAACTTTTGATAATGCAAATGCTTCAAACACATTTTTTTCCAAATAAAACCAGTCAATAAATCATCACAGAAATGTAACATATGGAGATGCCAGACTATCGTCTGTGATGGATCTTCACATACACGCTCATCACTAAGATTTCTCATTAACAGACACTTGATTGATAGTGTTTCCATCTGAGCTGGTTCAAGCGAACTAATGGAACAAATATGTCCAGTGCTTTCAGAGACCTATTTGCAAGTAGATATGAGAAGAAAACTGGTGCAAAATGGTGTTACAACCTCAGCTATTCCCTTTCTCTTTGTAGTCAGTAAGAACTGCTGTGGAGAAGAGCTGCACGATTCTGAATAAATTATCACATTTTTTCCCTATGATTCTGAATAAACAACTAAACAAAATAACATGGTTTACTAGAGGTTCTGACAAAATGTTATTTGCTGCAGTCTGTTTAAAAATATTCAATTAATTTGAATTAATTACTGGATGAATCAGCATTTTTGAACAAATCTCTTGAATTAATGATTCAGTGACTCACTCATAAATACTTCACTTGTTTCATTGCTGGATGAATCAGTGTTTTTGAACGATCTGTTGAATGAATGATTCAATGACTCACTCATAAATACTTCACTTGTTTCATTGCTGGATGAATCAGTGTTTTTGAACGATCTGTTGAATGAATGATTCAATGTCTCACTCATAAAGACTTCACTTGTGGCATTACTGGATGAATCAGTATTTTTGAACGATCTGTTGAATGAATGATTCAATGAATCACCCATAAAGACTTCACTTGTTGCATTACTGGATGAATCAGAATATTTGAACAAATCTCTGAATGAATGATTCAATGACAAAAAAAAATAACAGTCACTTGTCGCCACCTACTAGTGAAACAATGTAATTGATACAATCTTTATTTGAGCTTTATTTTTTGTGATTTGCTTTATTTTTATTTAACGATTAATCGTGCAGCTCTACTGTGGAGAGTGTGCTTACCTTCGGCCTTGAGGACACACTTGATGCTTCAGAACCCAGAAGGGAAAAACAAAGAGAGAGAGAGACAGTTAGGACAATATAACAGCTATCCTAACTAAGACAGTCCTGACAAGAACAACACATGCAGACTCTCCACAATGGCAAAACTTCTAATTTAGAGCTTTGAAGCTCAGACTCATGGGATTGCTCTTCTGAACACTGAGAGGAGCACTTTAATGAACTCTACAGGGAGACGACAGCAAACACAAGTGAGACGACTTCTAACACTCATATCACCTGTGCCTCTGTCCTTCATTAAAACTTTCCCATAAAACAAAGAAAATGGAAATGGCTGAGGAAATGAGAGGAAATCTTCTCCCAGACCGAATCTCACCGCACACAGGGGGCCCAATGCAGTAAAACGACAATGTGCCAAGATCAATATTCTACTGAGTTTCTGGCTAACAATGCAAGCTAAAGTCTGGGCGGAATTCAAAATGAAGTTCCACAATAACAATTAAATCTTATCAGTAACTTTGAGGTAATAAAAACACATAAAATGGAGTCTCGAAAGGCTTCAGAAACCGATTTTCTTTTAAACAACAGCAATTACAAACATAATTCACAATCAGAGCTCTCAGACTCCAGGAATAGGGGTTTTCAAAGGCAGAAGAGTGGCGTCTTTGGTTGAACTGAGGGAGTCTGGGATATCCGTAAAACACAGGTTTATATGGAGGAAGAGGCAAACAGATTGGAATGGATTTTTGCCTAAAATTTCAGATGGATTTTGAGCACATCATTTCACAAGTTGTGTGATGCTGATCTACTAGAATTGAGTCAATTTATTAAGAGATCAAATCTAATACAGCCATTAAAGCCTGCCCACTCCGTACGCTATTTCCATCTGAGACAGATATCTGAGATCACAAATGATTTCTATTCTTTGATTGTTGAGTAAGCAATTATCTTAAATGGTTCACAAAAACTGAACAGTGTTTAGATTGATAAGTGAAAGAGAACGATAATAGGTCAGAGCAAATTTGCATACTGTCCATCCTAAATACTAGGGCTAGTCTGTAATACAGTGCAATGCATTGGACAACTGAATGGCATCTTCAAGCATGCATGGTTGCTAAATGCAAATGTGAGATGTCATACAGGTTGCCTGTCAAAATGGTTGGTAGATGAGCAAAATTACCCATCAGTGCACAAAACAAACCCCGCATTTGAATGGTGGCAGGTGATAATTTCATACCCTGAGTCGCTTTCGACTTACTGCATAAAGAATGTAGGAAATGAAACAATGTTGGACAATGTATTTATTAGAATAAAATGTAATATTCTGGGCTATTTTCATCTTTCAGGTTCAAACACGTCAGCAGCGCTCATAATTATTCATGTGATCGCGTGGCTTTATCCTGTGAGAAGGCGCTGTCTCATAATTATTCATGACATCACGTCACATTGTCCTGAGACAGGGATTCAAACACTCAGCAGGCTCTTCAGTGAGTTAATACCTCGCAGAAAGTCTCGAGTGTTCGTCCTCCCTTGTGATGCTGATGGAGCAATCACCCAAGTTAGGCAACAAGCATTTATCACGTGAGAGTGGACTGAGACAATCTGATAGTCATGGACACAAACGCCATCCACTCTCACTGTGAGTGTGTTCATTCATCAAACCACTTCCACTGAGTGAATAACAGTTATTAAAAATGCAAATGCACATTCAAATATTATTTGATGCAAATGAAAACCAAAATAACCAAAAATAAATTGGTTTTGAAGAGATGCCCCCTTCCATGTAAAGCGCTTTGAGTACCCAGAAAAGCACTATATAAGTGTAACAAATTATAATAATTAATTGAAACAGCTTGCATATGCATTAAACTAGATAAAATGAGCAGTGTGTATTTGTGTAATGCACTGTAAACTCTCATAATACAGGGCATTTTGATGAGTGCAATTATGAATAGCAGCGTGCATTTATGAGAAACTTTAACTCCATTAAAGTGAGATAAAACTGTGGATCAGACACAACTGTTGTGTTCTCTCCTCGCCTGTGTTGAAAACTGGAGGGTTTCATAACACTACAAACCCAAAAGCATAAAGTAAAATGACTACTAAAGCTAAGATGCAAATGTAAACGCAACACCATCAATGGCATGTTAGCTTGTTCCAGTTCTAGCTTTCAAAGTACTTACGGTGAAGTACATACTTTTAGTATACAGTAGAGTGTGCACAAGAGGAGATACTTTTACTGATGACTTTATCAGCAGGCCTGGTTCTGGAAGTATTTTTATTTAAATAAATATATTTATTTTCTTCATAGGCATTAAACAATCATGTGTTAAAAAGTTGTAAGCCCTAGACCAAACTACTATGCTCACAAAGTTAACACTGACTACCGATTGGTCGACTTCTCTACAGGATTATGGGTAGTGTAGTACAGCATTTTAATTTAGCAGTTGAATGAATTTGGCTGAAAAATGTATTTTTTCTACGAAGAAAATTGAATGGATTTTTACTTCCAGACCCTGACTGTTGCGCTCTACTGGGACGCAGCCAAAGACTTCACTACAAACTGGGAAACAAAGGAAGGAAGGAGTACAAAAACCCAGAAGACAGCAGAGTATTAGCTTGCATGCTGAGAGACGGATTGAGAGCTGGAAAGTCAGAGCGTTAAGACTTACGAGAGCATGCAGGAAAACTGTGGTTAATCTGTTCCATAACCTCAGCCAGATCAGAGTTACTGTTAGCACACTGACGGAGAAACTCATCTGAGAACACACACACACACACACACACACACACACACACACACACACACACACACACACACACACACACACACACACACACACACACACACACACACACACACACACACACACACACACACACACACACACACAGAATACACTCAACAGATTATAACATAAAGAAGTCAATCAGAGCCCTCAGCATAATCACCCTGCAGTGTAAGTGAGTGAGTGTGTGTGTACCTGGGAGCTCGGGATCTCCTGCTGTATCCTGATGGAGAGAGCCGGAGGACGACGTGCCATTTAACTCAGGCTAGAAAGAGAGATAGGCATGGTTTAAAAACTGATAGTGATAAACCTACAAAACCAGCAGTGCGTGATATGTATCGTCTATGATAATATCGCAAATGTTGTTTTAACGGCGCGGGAGTAGGTCTGTCACTATCCCCCAAAAAATAGATGAAAATTCATGCGTTTTTGTCTTCGATTTCTATATTTAGCCAAGCAATAACACACAATAGTGCTGTTTTTTCCCAAATATTAGTAAGATTGCAATGTCAAATTAATTTTATACAACAGTTCAATAAAAAATGATTTAATATAATTAGACACAAAATTGCCTGTTTTTGCTCTATTTTCGCCAACAATATCAGTTCACCAAACTGTAACAGAACTCAGTATCAGCGGTTTTGGACGAATCTATGATTTAATAATACTTTCTTAAAGACAGCCACTAGCTTTGTTCCTGAAAGAATCAGCCGCTTGAACGAATCAGTTGAATAAATGACTCTATGATTTGTTTAGTTTGATATTTAAAGAATAATTTTAATAAAGAAAATCCTATTTGATATCTTATATAGCATTATTTATGCAATTGTAATTGCAGCGTAAATGCATCTAAATCCTGTTTTAGATCCAGGGTTTTTTTGTTGTTGATTTTATTGAGTTCATTTGATTGGTAACAGCCTATAGTTTCTTATTATTTGAATTCAATTTATTGATTAAATGAGGAATATGAGAAGCTTTGGGAGTCAGTTGTTCATGATACATATAAACCATTATGACTCCAGACATAATTTTTTGTTAGTATCGTACCCCCTTATACAATACAGCATTTTATATATATATATATATAAATATATATATATATTTTTTTTTTTATATTATCAGCAGTTCCTCACAGACAGATTTATTTGTCATGTGTGAGAAGTAATTACTTCTTATAGTCTTCCTCTAGGTCAAAGCAAGGCAGCCAGAAATGTCAGACTGGAATGCCAGTCTTGTTGGCCTTTTTGGATACCCAGTTATATTGTGTTTATTTAGCTAAGAGCCTTTGACAAGACCATCTGGCCTAACTGAGGCTCAGTGCAGTGAATCAGGCCCTCAGGAGACCCAATAAATTACTGTTACTCTAAATCAAGGCTCATTGAACGCCTGTGCTTGATTCACGACACTATTGGCGGCTGTTGGACTCCCTGGCATTGCCCATTAAACCATGAAGCCCATTGAAGGATGGAACAATAGCAGATTATACAGCGAAATAGAGCTGGAACTGAACCTGAGACAGGTGAATGTTAGTCTCAGCTTCACACCACAGGGATGGTATGATGCATATTAAAAAAAATGGCACTAAGTGGACAGTTATAAGATGCAAGGCTTTAATTCTGGCTTCACAAGATTCGAGCTTTATTCCAATAAAGCGCTGCAGGGATGACATATTTGTTGGCCAGAATTTTTTATTTGACTTTCATTTCAGATTATTGGAGGAAATAAGCTCTGTGATCAACAAAGGTTAATGGTTTTTACACATCAAGATTATCTTCACAAGTGAATTCAAGTTTTATGAATGTTGAAGCCTAAATTCAATAGTCAGAAGCAAAAAGCTAAAGTAGGCTATGAACGAACTACACTACAGCGGCACAACTTCAATGGCACAATCACTAAGCTTCTAAAAACTCTTTCAGTCTTTATTTACAAATGTGAGTTAGAATAGTTTAGAAGAGCACAATTATAAACACAACAACTGTGAATGCGACTAGTAGATGAGTAGATGAGTTCACCTCTTCGGCTGATGATGTTTAACGCCCATGACAACTTCTGTAGTCCCTATAACTCTGTACTTATGTATTGTGTGACGCAGAATAAAACGTGAAAACATATCTTGAGCTTGTTTTCACCAAAGACGCATGACAAATGACGTATGAAAACATAAAATCGGCTCAGAATATCAGCTCAGACTGGAATGAATCAATCAATTTTTGTGAAATCTGTCAACTCAAACCTGAAGACAGTCTTTGACTTTCGGCAACTAGTGTTGACTCCTAAAGACACCACAAATCTTGGCAGAAGTCATGTAGTGTATTCCAGCCTTTGGAAGGCAGATGTTTGAAACCTCTGATACCTTAAAATGGCGTGTAGGTAGGCAGCGTGTTACCTGATGCAGCAGCTGGCGTAGTCGGTAGAGCTGTGATTCCAGCTGCTTGTTGTGGTCCTCCAGTATCTGCATGCGGGCCTCCAGCCGTCCCTTGTGCTGTCGCAGGAGTTTAGCTTCAGCTAACAGGTCAGCTTCCTCAGGCGCTCCGCTAACAGCTGCGGCTCCTGTGCCGGACTGAACGTGCTGCTGCCGCAACTGCTCGTACTCCCTCTGCAGGCTCCTGAACACAGAGAGGTGTTTATATGCCATATATATAAAGGTGAGTTTGGGGCTTTATGTTTGTTGTGAGTTTGAGTTATGACTGTTGGATGCTGGGGCCGTTCTTTTATGTTCTGGCTTTGAAAGGCAATGAAGAAAAGTGAACCTACAGGGACCCTCAGCCTATTGTTAGACGGCTAGGCTTCTGTCAAAAACAGAACTAGATATACAACTAAACAGATGTGAATCATAACCAGACCTTTCTAACGCTGAAGCACTTTCACTGAATAATAGTAACTGTCACATTAACTAGCAGGTTGGATTCAATGTTTTTATCACTCATCAGCTGGAAAAATCGTTCTAAAAGAGATTCCAATGATACCGTTCCTCCGTGCTGTTATCATCATAGTTGTGGTGTGAGTGGACTCTGCTATTCTTTTACATTTATAGGGATTGTTATAACTAAATCTTTATCGTTATCATTGTAGATATTGCCCTTGGTGTTGCAACATTTTGCAAAATCAGAGGCTGTCTGTGCAGCGTGTTTGACAAACTCTATCCCGAATACAAAAATCTTGAACAGCTGTTTGTAAAGGTGTAAATACTGTTTGACTACCTTTCTTCTCTGTGATAAGTGGGTGTCAGAAATGTAAAGTTACATAGTGCACTGTGTCCCAGAGTATTTCAGTTTTTTTCTTTATATAAGCGCCATCTACTGTCAGAGAGCGAAACTGCACTTTCATTCAGCCTGCCGTTTTCACCCATTGGTCTGAAAAAGACAAATCAGATCGAATTGTCATGCCAAACATTCATGTTGGTGTGAACAGGCCTTAAGACCGCACATATGCATATTTGCTTGACCAACCTGATTTAAGTGCTATTTGATTTTAAGAAACTAGTCCATGGTGGTGGACATTTTTCAAGTATTTTGCATTCTCCCGCAAAACTTTTGCGTTTCACCGAGAAACTTTGCGTTCTTTCACCAAATGTTTGCGTTCTCTTGCAAAACCTGTTGTGAGTTTGGACAAACACCTTCTGTTTAATGTCCCGCTGGCGCTGTTTCAGACAGCTCCATATGTTAACAATAGACTTAAGTATAAAGATATACAGTCAGTGCTTAGATCAAGGGGTTCAGTAAAGTTGGCAATATATTCACAGATTCAAACCTCTTGGATCATTCATTCGTGAGCTAAACGCTGTTAAAACACAAATGACACCTCTTTCCAATCATAGTAACGTAGACAACGAGCTACAACCTAATCTTCCACAAAACAAGCCTTATAATATAAATTGATCTCTATGAGCAGGCGGCTGAGAGCCAAGTCCGAAGGAACCGTCCGCCAAGAACAAACCCGAAAAGCGTTACTACAAAAATAGGCAATGTTACACATTGTAGTGTCACCAAATTCAGTTCACACACCAATGATCTCCTACTGGTCATACTACAACACGTAGTTTGATAAAATGTGCTTTTGCATAATTTTAGTGATTTTTAATTATGAAATATAACTTCACTGTAACACACTCTTTACACAACCGATGAGTGACCTACCGCTGCTCTTCCTCCAGTCGCGCGATGATCCGCTCCAGTTCTCCGCGCTCCTCCCTCTCCACGGCCTGCAGGATCTGGGCGGGGCTCTGGAGCAGGTGGGAGGGGCTGTGGGTGTTGTGGGCGGGGCTCCTGGACATGTGGGCGGGGGTTGGGGGCTGGCTGAAGGATGAGCCCTCTCCTCCCAAAGTCTGACAGTACTGCAGGATTAAAGTGTGTTCCTCATCCCTACAGAACAATACAGAGAATGAGTTAGAAACATTCAATTTTTACATTCAATTCGATTGCACAAAACTAGCCACTAAGATGTGTCAAAAAACAAACAAACAAAAAACACCTTGTCAAAGTGTCTCAATATGCTGGCCTCTAGATACGTGATTTTTCAGTTCAGTTCATCTTTATTCATTTCCCGAAGGCAATTTGGTTGCAGCATACTAGTATGTCACACAAGACAACATAGGGGAAGGAAAAAACAAACAAACAAAAAACTATTTCCTTCCTGAAAAGTATTTACCTTAAATTTAAGACCTGTCCAGCTGAAGGGGTAAATTAATGTCTAAATGATTTGTTTTACTCACAGGAGGTCTATACCGTCTTTTCTTGCCTGCATTATCCACCATAAAAATAACAAAATAGCGTTTGCTTAGAAAAGTAATAGCATACCTCTCCTCAACAAACTGAAAAAAATATTATTCATATTTCCATAGCATTAATGGTACAAGTGTAACCGGTCCTACTCGACCAGCTCCGAGCGGGACTCGAACCGGGGTCTCCGGCATGGGAGGCGGATGCGCTAACAAGGACGCTAAAGTCCGCAGTCTCTAGCATAATCGCTAGGGGAGTGAGGTTTACACACACAGCTCTTACTAACTTGCTTCCATTACACAAGTTATACACCTAAGTTTAATACTTTGCATTAGGGATTTGCACAAACCCCAAACATTAGCAATAGCCACAGCCAGGCTGATGCTGTCACAGCACGTAAACTATAACAGACAGAAGCATAATTAACACGTTCTTACGCCACAGCGGGATGCAAACGCTGAGATCACAAAAGCCGACAGGAGATATAGGTTTTGGATGTGTGCTTTCCAAACAGCTGTGTGCACAATGAGTCTCAGGTGTGTGTTCACATGCTCTGTGGAGTGAGTGCTCTGATCCTGAATCCAACACTCATCTGGATGCACACACACAAAGACTAATCAGAGAGATTACATGGGCACTGCATCACAGGGTCCCTGCTAACAACCTGCCAACACCAGCAGATGCTGAATAAACCAACCAAACACGGCTGGGACACAGCAAACTGAAGGATATTTGCATTTCCTGAAGGAAAGGGTAGCGCTTGCAAGGCAGCAGAAGCTTTAGCTAAGATGATAAGAGTGACACAGGGGGTTATTTAAAGTAGTTGGTTTAGGGTTAGTTGTAATTATGCATAATTTACTGTTATTACTATAGAAGTACATGTAGTAACTACGTTACCTACCTTTGTCTTCACTTTCAATACTAATCTGTTTTATCATTTCACAAATAAAGTTTACGTTTAAGAATGATTTAGTTTGAAAAGTAGGCTTGTGTTTAAAATAGCATTTGCTTTGATATTTTTATATAATGCAATGATGTTCAGACATTTTTAAGTGTGGCTTAAATGTCTAAATACTTGTTTGTACACTAAATAAATATCACTTACATAATTTGTGCTTCACATGAAAATTGTTATGAAATATCTGGGTCATATTGCATTAAATGTAAGCCTATTTTAAGGATCATTAGGGCTATTTTACATTATTTTTCATGGCGATTAAGCACATAACCCCCCGATTTTTATTAGCAAATTGCAAAAGAATCTCATTCTCAGTACAGCAATAAATAATATAATAATAATAATAATAATAATAATAATAATAATAATAATAAAGACATATTTAAATTGCAACAGTATACATTAAGGTATAATTTGTTGAAAACATTGAGTACAGAATGCAACTTATGCTTAGTTTATTAATAAAACAATATAAAAACAAAAGGCACAATGAAAAGAAAATCTTAAAAAGTTCTTATTTATATGCAAAATAAACATTACTCATTCCACTCTTTCTATATATGTGTTCATGATATTCACATAATGTATAATGACTGTAATATATATATATCTGAGGAATATCAGTGCAGTGCTGTCCTGCAAACACTAAAAAATAGATAATTTGAGATATTTGAGAGAGGTGCTGAAGTGCTTGTGTAAAGAGGGACAGAGATGAAAGAGAAGGCCGGAGAGAGACAGACCTGTGCGCAGGTGTCACATCTGTCCCCACACAGCATCAGTCAAGAGTCTGTGTCCCAGCCGTCACATTCAATCTAAAACACCATCACAGGAGAAACTCCCCCGACGACTGCCGTCTCCTTCCCCTTCATCCCTTCTTCACTTCACCTCTCGCTCTCTCTGTCTGCCTTGCTTTCAGGTACGATCACTTGAAGGTTTCTTTGGCTTCTTTATTGTAACACTCAGTGATGTTTATTTGAAAAATAACAAACATACATGCATTCCGAAACTGCGTTTGACAGTCAAGGTTTCACAAGCTCAGATTAACATCCAGACTCCCACCTCTCATATTTCAAATATCTTGAAAATGTGTGTGTGGGTGAACAATATTAGGAAGGGAGAAAAAAAGCATTGTTTGCTTAAAAGAAAGTTTGTATTTTTTCCCCCGTTGACATTTCCATCAGTCACAGAAAAATTCTCTATTTTTTTTTTTAATTGTTAACTAATTATACATTAAAAAGCAGTGTTTGTTTTTTTAAACACTTTTTTTGTTTTGATCTGCACAAGTTTTTGCGATATATCCCCATGCGTGTACATTTGTCTGACCTTGATCAGAGTAAATACTCGACTGCATATGGCAGTAATAAAGGGAAAGAGTTTCATGTTTGATCTCTAGTGTAGCATCAGTGCAGATTTGAGACTCAGACCTCCCTCTGAGGAGGAAGGCCAGGCAACGGCTTATTAGCTCTGTAATTATCATACGCTTGTTCTGTGAAGGACACCCGCTGAGCTCGCCTCAACACGTCCAGATCAGTATAAAACAAGCTCGGGAGTCTTTAATGATGAGCGCATGGTGTGCCAAACTCTTAAATGGTCATATTCTGCACTTTTGAAGCATTTCATAAGTGCACTTAGTTAAGGATTTCTGCACCCCAAACATAATTTAGTTAGTTATCTACCACTGATCGAATTAAACCAGCTTAAACCAACTGCTACTGTGCCTTTAAGACTTCTATATGTAAATGACTGGTTAACCTTGTAAGTGACTAGTTCAAGGTGGGCGGGCACATGTTATTGAATTTACTGATGTTGATGATTTTTGAACAGGTTGTTTTTGCATCGTTTCAATTCATTATTATTTGAAAAGAGCAAGATCCTGTTTTCCAAGATATGAATTAGCAGGATGAAAATGGCAAGTGGAACTAGATTTGTTGAGTTTCTAAAGACAATGTGAGAGGTATTTGCCCATTTTAAGGCCAATTCAGACATCAACCAAAGTAGAGTACGCCACTTTTCCGACATTCCATGACCTGGCAAAAGCTGATTGAACATGTTCAATTGGAGAAAACAAGCACTGACCAATGGCAACAGATTCAGAAGCAGGGGTAACACACTGATCAGACAAAACCCAATGAACGTGTCTTGTCGCCGTTGGTTCAATGTGAACTGGCCTCTAAACCGGTACACAATGTTATCTTTTTGACCAAGTTCCCTTTTGACCATTAAAAGTAAATGTAATAGTGATACTTTCCTCAAACACCATTAATGAATAACCTTCACAATATTCTTCACAGACACTCACTTCAAAGTTCCTCTTTCCTTATGAAACAATTGTCTCTCTTTCAGGGATGTTACTCTACTTTCACTTAGTTTCAACTTCCCAATTTTCGTCTGCCACTCGATGAATCTTTTGTCTTCATTTCTTTTCTTCTAGGTTTTCCGATCGCGCTTTCTCATTTCACACAAAGGGTTTTTTTCAGTCAAAAAATTGGAAGAAAAACTAAACAATAAAAGAGACTAATTTAAGTCAATATGAGCTGTCGAAAGGAGCGCGGCTCCCAGCAGGTCCATTAGCAAAACAAAGTCACAGAGAGAGCTGGAATCACTCGCCATCTCCTTGTTATCGGCCCATTACTCACTCTACCTGTCTAACTCTCACACCGGAGTGAGCTGATACATTTCACAACTCTAATAGCCCTTTACTACTGAAACTGGATCTGTGAAGATCTCTTATTATAGGCATGTGTTTTCAATGAGAGACCAATCAAAAAATGGCAACTAACTCTTAACCCCTTTAAAGGCAAAGATTGCCAACGGCCCCAGATAAAATTACAAATTAAGGTCGTTTCATGCCTGCCTACATGTGGAAGTCGAATATTCAAGCTATTTATCCATTTTCTACCCCTGAACGAAAAATCAAGCCAAATTCATGCTTTTTTTTTCTCAACAAATATATGTGACCCTGGATCACAAAATCAGTCAAAAGTTGTACAGGTATATTTGTGGCAATAGCCAACAATACATCGTATGGGTCAAAATGACAGATTTTTCTTTTATGCCAAAAATCATTAGGATATTAAGTAAAGATCATGTTCCTTGAAGATATTTTGTAAATTGCCTACCGTAAATATATTAAATATATATGTTTGTGAGTGGATGCAGCAAAAGCGCAAACCTAAATGGACAACTTTAAAGGCGATTTTCTCAATGCTTAGATTTTTATGCACCCTCAGATTCCAGATTTTCAAATAGTTGTATCTCGACCAAACATGGTCATACCCTAACAAACAAAGCTTAAAGCTTATTTATTTAGCTTTCATGCAATACATCTCCATTTCAAAAAATTACCCTTGTGACTGGTTCTGTGGTCCAGGGTCACATATAATTATTCTACAAATATACTTGGATGAACTATATCCATTCATATGTATCAAAATATTATACTTTATCTTATATTTCCAATTTATTTACAAAATATTGTGTCATCACACTTTAACCCCCTAATCTGTATGACTTCAAACCAACAGATTTTGCTAAACGTAGCGTAAACTGCTCAGTATGTATTGTAGAGAGCAGTGAATTGTAATTCAGCTACAAAGAAAGGTTTAGCCTGCCCAAACGCACTGAAATATAACAGATTTAACTGTCCAGACAGATGGACCCATGAGGAAAATCCTCTCCTCAGAAAGCTCAGAACAGGAACTCAGTTTTGAAGGAGGCGTCAGGAACGAAGAAAGCTTTGTATTTGTTCTATTACACTGAAACAAGGAGAGACAGATCTGGAAAGCATTCAATCAGAGAGGAAAAGCAGTCTAAAGAACAAGACACTGACAGAAAACCACATCACTGCCTACATCTCCCACTGGACCGAGGGAGAGAACGGAAAGAGAGGCACAAATTGGAGACAAAGCGATCGCAAGCTCCCCTTATCTCTGTGCAGATGAGATTTCACATCAGGCAGCTGCTGTATATCGCCGCAGGGCTGAGACGAGATGAGAGAGAGAAGAGAGGGAGGGGTAAAGGAGACGTCCCGCTTGTGTCTGTGATTCTGCATCGGCTGCATTGATCAGCTGGAGTGTAAACAGAGTTCATAAGCTCTAAACCCCAGAGCCAACAAAAATGGGAAATGAGAATGCTAACCTGAGCATGCATATAAAGAAAGAGAAGGGGAGGATGAGAAAGAACACAGAGGTGCGAGCTGTGGCATAGTGGTTAGTGCATGTGGCCCAGATACGCTGAGCTGTGCTGCTCCTGTTTCTCCTCTTTCCCCTAAAAATTCTGATTCTTTCATGATAAATGCTGTCATGATTAAGTGATTAAGTTCCCTTATTATGCTTTTTCAGATAATACCTTTCATGTAGTGTGTAATACAGCTGTTTGTAAATGTGAAAGGTCGGCAAAGTTTCAATGATAAAAGTGTACAACAAATAAAAGTATTGCCACCTAAAAGAAAGAATCAATTCTGAACTGCTGAAATGAGTCGTCTATAATTCCAGTCTTAGGCCGTGTGTCCACCAAAGCATTTTTAGCCAGCTGAAAGCGCTAGGCACTCTGCTGAAAACGCCTAGCTATGGGCACTTGAGAGCGTTTTGGCAGCGTTGCGTTTTTTTCAGTTGAGACACTTTGCTTGTTATGATACGTAATATCCGCGAGAGTGTTACTAGTATCTCATTTCACACATTTTGTTTCTGTGCGGATTCTATATTAAAATGTCGATACAATGTAACGTATTTTCTTTGGCTCTTGTTTTAAGTGATTTTGTTCCGTTATTATGCTTGTTGTCGTCTGTTGACGTTGTACAAGCAGAATGTGGCGGTTGGTCGGTGTGGTATTAGTCCCGCCCCTCCTCCACTGTGATTGGACGGTTGGGTAAAAAGTGACAGTGATGAGCGTTGCGTTTTACCCAAAGTTGAACATTCTTCAACTCTCGGCGACCAGTAAAAAACGCAGAGCGCTCAGCGCTTCAGCGTGAAAAAGACGTTCAGCACCTCGTTACGCTCATGCCGTTTTAAAAACGCGGCGCTCCCATTGAAAACAATTGAAAAAACACACTAGCCGCGTGAAAAAAACACTTTGGTGGACACACGGCCTTACTTTCTGCTCGAACCTACGTAGGTTTGTACCAAATCTGCATAACGCCAGCCTATGGTCTTCATTGGCTGCCCGTGAACAACATCTACTTTGACTCAAACACTGTAGTTGTAGCTGAGGCCTGAAAAAGTTTGCTTAATGTTGTCAACATGTCAACGCGAAGCAGAGTAGACCAATCACAACAGACTGGGTCATCTGACCAATCAGATCAGAGTAGACCAATCATAACAGACTGGGCCATCTGACCAATCAGAGCAGAGTAGACCAATCACAACAGACTGGGCCATCTGACCAATCAGAGCAGAGTAGACCAATCACAACAAACTGGGCCATCTGACCAATCAAAGCAGAGCAGACCAATCACAACAGACTGAGCCATTTGACCAATCAGAGCAGAGTAGACCAATCACAACAGTCTGGGTCATCTGACCAATCAGATCAGAGTAGACCAATCATAACAGACTGGGCCATCTGACCAATCAGAGCAGAGTAGACCAATCACAACAGACTGGGCCATCTGACCAATCAAAGCAGAGCAGACCAATCACAACAGACTGAGCCATGTGACCAATCAGAGCAGAGTAGACCAATCACAACAGTCTGGGCCATCTGATCAATCAGATCAGAGTAGACCAATCACAACAGACTGGGCCATCTGACCAATCAGAGCAAAGTAGACCAATCAGAACAGACTGGGTCATCTGACCAATCAGAGCAGAGTAGACCAATCACAACAGACTGAGCCATCTGACCAATCAGAGCAGAGTAGACCAATCACAACAAACTGGGCCATCTGACCAATCAAAGCAGAGCAGACCAATCACAACAGACTGAGCCATTTGACCAATCAGAGCAGAGTAGACCAATCACAACAGTCTGGGTCATCTGACCAATCAGATCAGAGTAGACCAATCATAACAGACTGGGCCATCTGACCAATCAGAGCAGAGTAGACCAATCACAACAGACTGGGCCATCTGACCAATCAAAGCAGAGCAGACCAATCACAACAGACTGAGCCATGTGACCAATCAGAGCAGAGTAGACCAATCACAACAGTCTGGGCCATCTGATCAATCAGATCAGAGTAGACCAATCACAACAGACTGGGCCATCTGACCAATCAGAGCAAAGTAGACCAATCAGAACAGACTGGGTCATCTGACCAATCAGAGCAGAGTAGACCAATCACAACAGACTGAGCCATCTGACCAATCAAAGCAGAGCAGACCAATCACAACAGACTGAGCCATGTGACCAATCAGAGCAGAGTAGACCAATCACAACAGACTGAGCCATCTGACCAATCAGGGCAGAGTAGACCAATCACAACAGACTGAGACATCTGACCAATCAGAGCAGAGTAGACCAATCACAAAAGACTGAGCCATGTGACCAATCAGGGCAGAGTAGACCAATCACAACAGACTGAGACATCTGACCAATCAGAGCAGAGTAGACCAATCACAACAGACTGAGACATCTGACCAATCAGAGCAGAGTAGACCAATCACAACAGACTGAGACATCTGACCAATCAGAGCAGAGTAGGCTCTTGGGAAGGAGGGATTTAGAAAAAGACTGATAAAAGAGGTGATGATGCATTTGAATGTTTTTTGACATTGGATGTATGTGAACCTATTGTAGGAGACCTCCAAAACAAAAGAAATTTTAAAAATAGCATGGCACTTTAAGCACACATGCAGGACACGTCACGCAGTGGTGCTCATGCAGGAGATTTGAATCTGGCATGCAACGTGTGCCGATCAAGTCTGCACAGATCGGAGCAACTGCTCTGGACAAAGTATGGTTTGAATCCAGCCCAGATCCCATTCCCTCTCTTTTCAATGATCACTTCTTGTCAAAGTCTAGAACAGCTGTAGAATAAAAATGAGGCAAAAGCCCCAGAATTAAAAATAAATAAATAAATAAATAAATAAAACCCAGCAAGTGAGTTTTAATGGCATTTTCAAGTGGGAAATCTTCCCACCTGCACTCAATTAAACCCAACAGATAATGCTATTACACACCAATCCATCACAAACATTATAATGAAGCGTCCTCTACCTTCTCTCTCTACATCTCAGACACAAACACAAGCAAATATATGACGTCGAAGAGTGTGCTAATGCATTAGGTACAGAGATAAACAAGGTGTTAGTGGGACACCAGGAGGAATGGAATTAGTTCCATCTACTTAGAGCGAGCCGAAGAACAACGCAAAAAGAGAGACAGGGAAGAGAAAGAGACAGCAGAAGTAATTAGATTTATGAGGGATGCTAATAAGATTATTTTAACACCACTTTACAAACTGTCAGCAAACAGAAACTCACTATTTATACAGCGGTAAAGTCACAAATAATTGTGTACATTTTTTTCGTCCTGGTAAAACTGACCATCATCTGACAATCTTCATTAACGTCATGGTTGCGATGCTGATGAAACAGTGAGCAACCACACAGATACACACGCACACTCTCTCAATGGGAAATGTTCTCTTAGTGGACAATATCCAGGTATTGTTTGAGGAACAAGAGGACATTTTGCTCATTAAAAGTCAGAATGTCTCTCGTCGGCTTTGAACAATCGCTCTAATGAACGAGTTTTTCCTATAATCCATGTTTACACTGTTATACAGCAGGGGGCGCTATTATGCATCTTTAGAAAGAGTACTGAATCTCCAGATCTAAAAACAAGCGAAGAAAAAGCAGAAACAAGCAACAACAGCATTGCTTACGCTCAAGTAAGCTAATGCCATCATCACGTTTAACAGCATATCATAACTCAGACATTCATACAACAAAATATTCTACATAGAAGCTGTGAAAATTTTGTGAAAATGATCAAAACCTGCCGCTGGTTGGTAAATAATAATAATAAAAAAAACGCTGACAGGGACAGAAAATAGATCAAATGAATTACGTTCATATTCAGTAGTCATTATAATTGGTTATAAAGAGTTTGTATGTCACAGGCAACATGAACCCATGTGTACAATACAGTGCGTGAGAGTGAATGAATGTGTGTGTATCAGGAACCGCTAATGGAAGTTCATTTCTTTGATAAAGATCAGTAGCGCGTTCAGTTAATTCTTTTCATTTCTTTCATCACGCAGAGAAATGAAAAGTCAGAGTGTCTCACGGTTTCCAACCTTGAAGGGGTCAGACGATGGAAAATCGAGATCGAGACGTACTACTCAAACATTCACAACTCAAAACTACCCCTCTGTCCACATAGACCATGTGTTGAGAGACTAAACTGCAAAAGATCACAAATTCTTTTTGGAAGTAATAAACAAAATGTTTTTGACATTGTTTTATTAAAATACAATTTATTTAAACAAAACTCTTTTGTGAATGTCTTGAACTAAACATGAGTCGGACATTATTCGCTACACTGTTACATAATTCGTTACACTGATTCAAACCGATTTGTTGCAAGTTCTTGAGGCTTTTTGAGTGATTCATTAAAACAACATGTCGTCTATATGTATTATTATATTCAGTTTTTTTTTCTCCTCAGCACATGTGATTTAGACTAAAAACTCAGATAGATTCAGCAAGGACAACCAATCAAAAAAGAGGTCATTTAATTACAAAAGTATTAAAGGTACAGCAGCAAATTCAGCTTGCTTAATTTAACACACAGGAGAGAAGGTCAAAAAATAAGAAACTGTTTTAGTGCAAGTAACCTTGAGTCACATTTCACAGACTCACTCATCATAATCATCTTTCCATATCTCTTTTTGATTCTCTCTGTCAGCACTCAGACCTGATGGATCTGATTCAGACTCCACCAAAGCACATACGACACATGGCTGCATTTATGTGGGTCATTACTGTGGTCAGTCAGACTGCAGGAGACAATCGCTTAATTCACACATGAGCGCTGATTTACCACACTGTAAAAAGACATCAGCTGACTTAAAAAAAAGGGAGGAGACCCATCGCCTTAAAATTATTAGGTAAATAAACTTCATGCGTAATTGAAAAATTAGGGTATGTGGAATTGTCAAGTTCACATAACTTACTTTTTCAATTACGCATGAAGTTTATTTACTTGATTTTAAGGCAATGGGTTTCCTCCGTTTTTTTAAGTTAAGTCAACATTTCACCAATGTATTCAATTCAAACATGGCCTTGAAATGAAAAGAAAATAATTGCATTTAGGATAAAGTCTCAATGTGTGTGTGTGTGTGTGTTTTGGACACTCACATGCTTCCAGTGGCCGAGCTGCTGTCGGTGGGCAGAGAGCCGTTGGAGCGCTCCATCTGGGCCAACCTGAACGGACAGAGATCGACACCAACATGAGACCAACATGGCAGCATCACAGTGTTTATTAGGATTAAAAGGAGGTAGGGTATGGATTTGTGTACCTCCAAGACTCCACCATGGCTGAGCATGTTTATTCATGTGCTGGGTGATCAATGAGAATATAAAACTCCAATCCTGTATAACTCTGTGCTCTCTCTCTCTCTCTCTCTCTCTCTCTCTCTCTCTCTCTCTCTCTCTCTCTCTCTCTCTCTCTCTCTCTCTCTCTCTCTCTCTCTCTCTCTCTCTCTCTCTCACACACACACACACACACACACACACACACACACACACACACACACACACACACACACACACACACACACACACACACACACACACACACACACACACACACACACACACACCCACACACACACACACACACACACCCACACACACACACACACACACACACACACACACACACACACACACACAGAACTGAAGACTTGTCCCGATGGATTACAGTCTCATAGAGTTCCTATAATGGGATAGGGGCTTCAGCCGTAGTCTATATTCACAATCCCATAATAACTGCCTGTGTGTGTGTGATAGTGACATTGAGAGAATCTAGCTGACGGTGAAAATCCATTTTCAAGTCTTTATGGGTAGAAGGTCAGACCTGGAGGCAGTTGGTGCATTTGTGCATGCGTAGTATGTTTTCTACTTTTTTCTTTGAGCAGGTGTAAATCGAATTGATACGCGCCTAATATACTCTATGTGGCACCAGATTAAATTGGCTTCGGCGGAGAGCCAGAGGTCTAACAGGGCGTGTGTGCATTTACACTGCTCATCTGTCGCCGCTTTCACATGTCTGGCCCTGCGGTGATGCACTCTGACAAACTGACGGCAGCGGATCTCAAATCATGACCGAATTACTGTTATTACTAATGCTAATGATGACAGAGAACAGGAAATTATTCAGAAATTACAAAAAATATTAGTATTTTAGTCATTATATCTAATATTATATATTATTATATATTATCACTGCAAAAAATGCTTTTCTTACTTAGTATTTTTGTGTTGTTTCCAGTCCAAAAATCTAAAAATTCTTAAATCAAGAAGCATTTACTAGAGAAGTAAAACTACATAAGAAATTCTATTTTGTTTTCAGATAAACAGAAAGTATCTTAAGTGATTTTTGCTTAAAACAAGCTAAATTATCTGCCAGTGCAGTAAGAAAAATAATCTTGTTTTAAGATTATGTTTTTATTAAGTTTTTTTTAATTAAGTTTTTTTTTCTTACTGCACTGGCAGATAATTTAGCTTGTTTTAAGCAAAAATTACTTAAGTTACTTACTGTTTATCTGAAAACAAAAAAGAATTTCTTATGTAGTTTTACTTCTCTAGTAAATGCTTCTTGATTTAAGAATTTTTAGATTTTTGGACTGGAAACAACACAAAAATACTAAGTAAGAACAGCATTTTTTGCAGTGATCATATTATATCTAATAATCAGTACATGTAACTTGGACTAATTTTAGTTATTATTGGGGCTAATTAGGGAAGAATGAAGCCATCAAATAAAAAAAAATGTCATGGAATATTGCAATATTTATTATAAATGATTTAACAGTGCACATCATTATTTGTTTTTAAATTCATGTGTCTCATACTTTTTAACCAAAATATCTTCCCCTCCCTCTTGCAGCGACATCTCTTCCCTTCTCTGATGATGAGGGCGGGACTATAGCCTGTCACTCACTTAAGATCCACCAATAGCAAACCACAACCATCCAATCAATTCCCCACAGACAAAATCAAGCCCCGCCCTACATTTGTTCTTGTTCCAGAAAGGTTTCACTCGGATATACGCCACAATAGGGAAGAAAATACTATTGCAACTTACATTTTATGCCGACTTCAATGACAATATCAATGATCAACAGAACCCAGAAGACGTTTTTTGATGTTTTGATCTACAACAAAAATTACACAAACCCATAGCGAAAAAGCGGATTTTTGTTCATTTTTGCTCAAATGTTTATTTTTGTAAACGTACGATTTTAATAAGTAACTAGATAGACAATTTGGGGTGTGAGTGTGTGCAGTAAATGTTGTAGAGCAACACATCAAAGTATAGTCAAGTTATTTTTACCACATTTTACTCATGAATTGAAAACCCCCATTATAAAACCCCACTGGAAAATCTCGAAGGAACCATTAGTCTTCCAGCTTCTGAAGTCATCCCTGTAGATCTATATTCACTGTATACTTTTGAAAAATGCTTAGGAAAGGCCTATGACAGACTTATGTTCAATGATATGAAATAAAACAGACAAAAACAGTCAGTTATTATACTGAAAGTTTGCATTCATCACAATAATGTGATGTCTTTGAATTATCTTACTTTTTTGTTTTTTCATTCTTCCTTTTTAGTAACACTTTTTTTAAGTAAGTTGATGGTTACACGTTACTTACTATAGTAATGACAGTTAATTATGCATAGTCATAAGCAACTAACCCTAAACCAAACGGCAACCCTACAGTACAAGGGTGTCCAGTCCTGCAGAGTTCAGCTTCAACCCCAATTAAACACACCTGAACCAGTTAATCTATGTTTTACTATGCTAAATATTCTGCTTTTGTGGGAAAATATCCTTTAATGATTCAAAGGCCTATTGGCTTTAATCTTCAACAAGTTTGCCATTAACCCTCTGGGGACCAAGCTGTTTTTGGGGTCCTTGAGATGTTCTGACATGCCTTGACATTTGTGCTTTTTTCAGTAATTTATAAACATGTTAATGGCAAAGGTGTAAATTCACTCTATATAGCACAAACAGGGCTACCATAATATGCGAGCAACGTGTATGTAGATGTTTGTATTTTTAAGAGAATAATGTTTATGCGTGGTTATTGGAAAAAATTAAAATGAAAGTTGCTGAATTAAGACCACAAAACACATATTAAATATGTGTCCACAAGACTTTTGACTAATGGATATTGTCCCTTTGAGTTCTAGCTTCAAAATGATGTAAAAATAGTCTTGCTTTATCGTTCACAAAAAAAAAAAAAATACATTGATTTAAATGGTGTAAAACAGGTTTTGCTTGGAAAGCCAATATGCGAGGGGGAGGAGTAGTTTACACCTTAGATTACAATGTCCCACCCACTCTGCATAATTAGCCATTCATTCAGGTGTGACACTGACTGAGCCACAATGCAAGGACAAAAGATGTATTTAGAAGAAGACTTATATTGACCATTTAAGATTTCGCTTACATCTCTCTTGTAAATATGTTTTGCTATTTTATTAAAAATGTTACAATTACAACAATAATTACAATTTCAACAATATTTCAAGTGTACTCTTTCTTTGTAAAAAAAAACAAAAAAAAAAACAAGATTATAGGCCTACATTTTATCATATGTATTCATTATAGTGGTGGGCCGTTATCGGCGTTAACGCAGCTTATCGCGCGATAAAAAAATATTGCCGTTAATCTATTCTCCAAGTTGGGTTGGGAGCTGGCTCAAGCTACACAAGTTATGATGACGCAATCTACCCGCGGCCGCGAGGTACACTCGGCTGCAACGCATCATATTCGTCGTCATCTTAAGTAAACACGGCTGAAAGTGAAAGCTGGTGTAAAAGATCGGTGCTGGTGCAACATCCATTATTTGGACTTGGTTCGGATTTAAGCCGTCCGACGTAGACTCTGTGGTGTAACAGTTCGGTAAGTTAACACACGACTAATCCGTTCTACCACCTCAAATTCAAAACGAAACATATCACTGAATACCAGCGCGCGCGTATTATTCCCAATATATCTGAGTGGTGTAGAACAATATCTCTGTCTGCGCCCGATTTAAAGAATCGTTGTTGTGTTTCTTTTCAACTGAAAAGACATCAGTTAGAATATTCTAATTTTAAATTTGGGGTTTCATAAGCTCCAAGCCATAATAAACATTAGACCTACTTAAGTCTCTGCAGCTAGTGTACTTAAATTTTATTTATCTCCAAAATTATGTTGTATACTTACAGTTTTGCACAATATATGTTCTCAAAACTACATGCACCCTTTAAAAAAAAAAAAAAAAAAACATTTAGCAGTTGTTTAGCAGGGTCTATGTAACCTGTTCTGAAATGGTTTTATTATAATATCGTTATCGCAAGAGGCTGCAATGTATATCACAATATGGATTTTAGGCCATATCGCCCATCCCTAATTGATAGCCTATAGTAGTTGATAATAACATAGGCCTACCTAATGTTGCCTACGGACGGTAACAGTACAGTAGTAACTTTTTACAGTCTATGAGTAGAACAGCTTTCTCAAGCAGTTTGTGATGCATTTTGGAAACAGGAGATGAGTCCCTGGTCTAATGCGCCACCTGGCTTGAGAAACCCGTTCTCAAAGACTTACTTTTATAGTCATTATTTGGGTAGCACACATATTCTGAATGCCTTCGGCAGAATTCAAATGAGCCATTTTAATCTAGATTAATCTAGATTAATTTCAAAATTAATCTAGATTAATCTAGATTAAAAAAATTAATCTATGCCCACCTCTAATTCATTAGTTTGAATATAGCCAACATTGGAACATCTAACATCTTAGTCTATGAATTTATTTTTGACAAAAATAGTATTTTTTTGCAGTTTAATACGTTGCTTATACAAATACATTTTATTTCAACATATTCCAGTCGATTTTTACTCATCTCAGTAGGCTATAGCAAAGCAGTTTATTCTTTCGCACACAGACGCGCGATTCATATTTAGGCTAAACAGTCTTTACAAATATGTCCCCTTCATTCATCTCACAGAAAGGCGAGTCATATTATAGAAATGCGATTCATCTTTTTGCGGTTTACATCCTACACTAACGTTATTCCATAACGTTATTCCACACGTGAGAAAAGAAAACAGCCTACCTCACTCCTCAGCGGGATCTGCTCCTCATATCAGGAGATATTGCTCCTCATATCAGCACTGTTCTGAGGAATCTTTTCTCCATAAGGTAGGCTATAATGTCTCACTCGCGAGGAGTCACGACGTGCTTTGTTTACAGCTGATGTGGGCGTTTCACAGGTCTGAAATAGTTCTCAGAATTTGCGTTTGAATAGCACGCGTTCTCCGGGGAGTGGTCACATTACTGTGAATTAGCTCGTAATGAGCTCGACAGGAGTCGCTCTCTTTTTATACAGATTACAGAAGCTGAGAATATTTGTTTTTTATATAAATGACTTCATTTAACAGATGCGATCTCAAGCTTTATGCCCGTGGGTTTGTTTGCCTGTTTGACTGAATTTTCGCGGAGTTATAGATCATTTTCGAACGCGTTTCAAATGGGAGTTTACTGACAGAGAGAAGGCAGAAATCGCATCATGTTAATTTTTCTTTATTTGTCAAAAAGCAAAACACTTTATTTTTATTGTGAGTATACAGAAAAAAAAATAGAAACTGAACAGGATCGATTGATGTATTACACGAAAATGAAAGATCAAAATTAACAGAGCATTTAGTGTTTATTTGCATTGCTAAAAAAAAAAAACGAGCAAAACGCGCGGGCGCGTTTGTGGTCCCCAGAGGGTTAAACATTTGTTTACACTAAATCAATGCTTTTTATAAGAGAGGTCACAGATAATTTAGCAACAGGTAGGGTTCAGTTTACGGCACAGTTGATTGACTGTTGCACAACTCTGAATGAAATTCAATGACTTCAATGCTGTAATGTGATTGGTTATCAAGGGCACACGTGACCCAAGTTAGCCGTAACCCTTTCTCCAATGGTAGAGACACGGACCCTAGAATAGCTAGAAACTTCCAGGAAAGTTGGTGCTAAACACTGCAGGACAGTGGCCCTCCAGGAGCAGCATTCAATTGATAGCATTTCAATTCATTTGATATTTAAATGATTGACATCCATAGTTTTCACTAGACAGACATCTGTAATAACGGTACTTATAAAATGATATGAGCACAGTCAAAGTCCCTTTAAGTCATTTCACTCGGCGGCCATCTTTGAAACGCCTCTCGGGCAGCAAGTGCAGCTCCTGTCTCTTTGAATGGGGAAACATCAAATTCTCCAAAACTGTTCGCCAAGCTTACGATTCAATTTCATATTTGAAATCACCAATGAAATCTGACAACAACTGTCTCATAAATTTTGTTTCTAAACACTCGAATCATGACAGAAAACAGCATTTTTCAGGCTGGATCAAGCTAATGCGCAGTGGAAGTGCGTCTGACTGTTTCCATGGGAACCAGAGCTTCTAACGGCTGCAGTGATGCGATGACTTCACCAATCGCCGATTGGCTCTTATTTAGAAGGCGGGACTTAAGGCCCGTTCACACCAAGGACGATAACTATAAAGATAACGATAAAGATATAATTCTAAAAATCGTTCTCCATATTAAAGAATAACAGAGTTCACACCACAAGGCTATAACGATAAAGATATGAGGAACGATATCGTTGGGATCACTTTCAGAACGATTTTTTTCCAGCTGTCAAACGATAAAACACTGACAGCCAATCAGAATACATTCTAATTTAAAGGTCTCGCGCATTTAAAATGGATCTGGATCATCCGGGCGCGCGCATGCTTAGAATAAAAAGACCGTTATCAATCGTTGGTGTGGACGCATATATAGTTATCTTTATCGTTATCTTTATAGTTATCGTGCTTGGTGTGAACGGGCCTTTATTCCGCCATATTGAGCGTTGCATTTTTCCCCATTCAAAACAACACCAGTGTTAGTCTTGTGTTATTCTATAGTGTATACATCAGTGTGGTTTGTGTACTGTGATGCTGGCAGTGAGATATACTGACCTGCTGGCGTACTTCCCTATCTGTGAATGCGTGTCGTCATGAGGGAGTTGTGGTGACGGCGATAGCCTACGAACAAAAACACAAGCATAAACAAAAACACAACCGAAAATAAATCAACGACAAACATTAAACATGTCTGATGATCTACAGTGAAGGCCGTGTGTTATTGGGACGGACAAACTGAGGAAGAAGGTTAGACAAAAACAATGCTAAAAAAACTAAAACGGGGTGGAGGGGGGCGTGCGAGGGTGGATCTGCCATTCTGCGCGTGCACTGATGTGAGCAGCATGCTGTACTGATGCTTGACTGAAGATACTCACTCGTACTGCTCTGGACACATGCTGATGAGAGTGACCGGACTGCAGGAGGGAGAAACAAATACAAAAACAAGAGGAAAGGAGGGGGGTGGGGGGGTAGGGGAAGGGAGGAACAGATTTTTTAGGGTCAGAGGTCACACAAATTGGAGGTCAGATCAGATCCAGACAACAAAGATGTGGAAGAAGTGTCCTGGCTGAAATACTCCTCCAGTACTGTAGGGGGCAGTGCAGGATATTGAGAGATTTCTGTCATTCTGGATTCATAGCATGATTCCTAATGAGACTTTGATACCTTTATTACCTTCATGGTGCGTTTTGGTACTCTCTGCTTATATTGTATGGAAAAGAGCATCATGAACATTTTAATAAAGGCCTGGTTTTGACTTCAATAAAAAAAGAGAGAAAAAAAAAAGAATCAGACGAGTGATTAAATGATGATCCATTTAATAAAGCCTCTTGTGAGCGTGTCAATCACATCATCTTTGCGCACACAGGCTTCAGAACTAGGGGGATCAGATTTCCAAACCACTCTTTAATCTGTCATTTATTTTAATTCCACTTCAGTGTCTTTTAAAGTGAAAACTTGCTGCTGATCGCACACAGCGCAGAGCACAGAAGATCAAACGCTCTGCTCTGAGTTTAATCAGCTGGAGACCCTAGTGAACCCATGATGAAAACTGTCATATTTGTATTTAAAGAGGACCATACATGAGGCCAGAACTGCAAGAGGAGAAATTCAAGGTTAGATCGGTTAATGTTTGCCTTTTTTTGTGAAATCGTAAAGCAGGGACATTCATATTAATATCCATATCCAGCCTGGTCTCACTGTTATTAAGTAAGTATTAATACGTAACATTTAAGTGTACAAAACATACTTTTTATACGTTTGGATAGATGCTGTAACGTACAATATGAACGTCTTGGCAACATTTAAACGTAAACATTAATATGTTTTTACAGAGTAAATTTTTTTTGGTGTATTTTATGGTTCTAGAGTCAGTCACAGCATAGGACTATACTAAGAAAATGCCTTTTGTGTCAATAAACCCGCAATTCTGACTTTTATCTTGCAATTCTGACTTTATAACACATTTGTGAGTTAATATCTCAAGATTCTGACATCTTTTCTCAGAATTATGAGATATAAACTCGCAATTGCGAGTTATAAAGTCCAATGCTAAGGAAAAAAAAAATCCTCAGAATTGACTGACTTTATAACACACAAATGCGACTGTGCAATCTTTATATCATGCAATTCTGACTTTATATCTCCCAATTACGTCTTTATTTAAAGAATTTATTTCTCACAATTGCGAGTTTATATCTCACAATTCTGACTTTATAACACGCAATTCTGACTATATCTGAATTGTGAGATGTAAACCCGCAATTGTGAGAAAAAAAGTCAGATTTGTGAGATAAAAAGTCGCAATTATTTTTAAATTTTTATCCTGTGAAGGAAACAAGCTTCCATATGTTTCATTGTATATGAAAGCACAAGTAAATGTACGTGTGGTAGAATCACACTATACGTAGAAATACACACGAATACTCATGAGATCACGTCGTCAAATCCATCACGCTGCAGGAATGAGGCATTTTGCCCTTTTTCACAATTTATGTGGAGACAAGAAGTCTAGGATGAGACTCTCAGACACAATGACTTGAAAGCTCTTTTCTTTTTTTTGTAAGAAGGTCAGTCAAGGCAAGAAAAGTGTCCTTTTATTTCATTTTTAAAGAGCAAAAGTTAACATAAAATGGCATCCGCGGCTCATTTAACTTTATTAATTCCAGTAGGTCAGGAACTGATTGGATCTCGAGCTTCTCGACACACTTGTACTAATCTATCATTATTATTAACTATTATTGCTGCAATCATTACATTCATGTTAACCAACATTGCGTAACTGTGTAAACTAATGGCAAGATTTCAGTAGGTAAATATAAGAGTTGTCAATTTTGGTTTCATGGTGACTTTAACCATGTAATGTTCAATCAAAATGTTAAACGAAATTTTTTCCAGTGAAACAACTGACTCTCTGGCGAGGCATGGCGGACTTATCCAATTATTTAGTTTAAAATAAAGCCCGCCTCTCCACAATTGTCTAGAATAATGTGCACTGATGATATGTTTGACCATGAAAATGTATTGAGAAAGTCAAAAGGATCCATTATGATTTCATGTTGACTTTCAGGGTGATGGAAAGGTGGCTGAAATATGAGCCATGTCCAAAACCAAGCGATCCAGTTATCTAGGCTGTTAAAAGGCTGGTTTGCTGTATCACTATGTACAGAGCGCGGAGTTCTGTGAATTAGTGCTGACAGAGTCAACAAACACGAGCTCTCTAATAAAAGTCGGTCAATATCCCCTGGCGCTTCTGAATTTCATGAAAACCAAAACTGCACAGTTTCATTTTGCTCTTGCAATCTGCTCTGAATATATTCCAACCGCGGTCATCACTCTTTGTTAAATCTGACACGTGGCGATGCTGTCGCGCACCGCAGCATGTCTGTTCAGAAACCTGAAAATCGAACGTTACATGAAATGGTCTGATATCACAGCGAGCTCAGTTGGGCTCAATGTCACGTTAACGTGGAACGACAGTCATTCCGGCTCTGCTCGTGGGGGTTTATAATCAGCACCAACTGAAGAAATGGGTCATCTGACGTTCCTTGTCATTTAGCGGAAGACTCTTTCCCACACAAATTCATGAAATGGTCCCACTGGAAAACCAGAAGTGCCTTAATCAATGGTAGTTGACGGAAGATAAGGCAGAAGTGGGAACTGTAACTCTCTGCTTTCATAAATTGGCCACACTTGGGCTCTGTTCCAAAAACAGGGCTGCTTTTTAAGACATTATACGGTAGGCACGTTCCCAACGCTGAGGCTGTTCCAGATGACAGGCTGCTAAATCCTGCTGCCTTCCAAGACACCTTCTTTTGTTTATAAAGACAGCATCACATGTATCTTTAGCAGAAAATGTATTGCGACAAATTCAGTGGAAAAAAATTCATCTAATTTGGCAGGCAAAATGAGAGAAATGTTCACATTTCCAGGATTCTTAGAAGCGCAAGTCATCATAGTTGGGTAAACTATCATTTTAGCATTTCCATTTGGAACACTGCTCATTTTATAACCCAACCGCACAACACTGCTTTATATGTATATGGTCAGACACTTGCATCTGTCATAATACTTGGTAACACTATTTCGATTGTCCACTTTAGACATTCATGTACGTCGTTGCAACTACATGCCAACTAAGTAACTTTGCAACTACATGTTAACTATCAGTCATTAGAGTATTAGTAGACTGTCTGCTTAAAGGTGCACTATGTAATTTATATCATATAATAATATCTTAGATCTTACCAAAATCATGCTAAGACTTTCAAGTTACGAGGTTGAGTCACAAGCTCTTTTTAATACCTTTCATTGGTTAAATATTTGCAAAACCCACACTGATTTCGCTCATGTTCAAGTTAGATAACGCAACTGACCAACAGAAAGCTGATAGGTCTGAAAGTGACTTCTGTGTGAGCTCCACTATTGACAATGGATCTTTTTTGCAAACGAAATTTTGCTAATGTACCGCACTTTTAGAAGGCTGAGACGAAGGCAGTGGACGGCAAGACAGGGTCTAGGTTTTGGAAGAGTGTTTGAATCTTTAGAGTAGCGGCTTGGTAGAGATATTTCAAGATATATCAACATTTCTGTGCAGAGAGAATATCTGCATTATGAAGCGAGACATGCCGACACTTCTCGACAGTTCTTCAAACCCTGCACTGTGAATAAGCTGGTTGTGTGAAGAGTGTAAAAGCTCTCCGCTGAAGAAACTTAATGACTGGAGGTGGCAGAAAACCAGAGCCTGAGGACAGTCCAATTAAAACATTTGCAACTGCAGATATTACATGCTTATATTCTCCTTCAAGATGCTTACGTTTCCATGTTGTCTCCTTCTAGGACCGTCTGGACGGGCAGGTATCCCAGGCGAGGGTGCTTTGCGAAATACTTCTTTGAGCGGAACTTGTTTTTTAAGACTTTGGTGAAATCCCGCATGTCTTCTCCTGAGGTGGTCTGAAAAGAAGAGGAAGAGAGATGATGGATGTGGAAGTGGATTTACTTTATTAACAACTGCTCAAAGCAACTTCAATAGAATAAAGGCTGAGAGTCACTAGTGGTGACCGCTTTGCAGAGCAGGCGTTGGTAGAGTCTATTTAGCAGTGTCACTCTGAATCTTTCACACTAAACTTTCAAACTTTTAAATTCATTACAGTATGAATTATTCTTCTCATCTAAACACTTGCTGTTCCACTGCAGTTACAAAATAAAATCCAACAAAATTGAACAGTTACTAATATAAACGACTGTTCAAAAGTTTGGCGTCTGTAAGTAAAAAAATTAATTGTGTAAGAAATACATTTTCAGCATCATTCCATCATTACATTGCACATGATCCTTCAGAAATCATTCTAATATGATGGTTGGATGCTCAAGAAACATTGTTATTATTGTCAATGTTGAAAACAGTTGTGATGCTTCATATTGAATGGAAAACGTGATACTTTTAGATTTAGAAGGGCATAAAATAAACAGCAGAAGTGTAAGCAATATGCACATACAAATGTATACACTCAACATTGGGTTTTTGCAGTGATGCCATAGAAGAACTATTGTTGTCTTAGTGTGAAGAACATTGTAAAACTCTATAAAGAATCTTTTGTGGAATGGAAAGGCTCCGTGGATTTTAAAGGTTCTTCATGGAACCATGAAGCCAATAAACAATCTTTATTTGTATGAGTGCACACACACACACACACACACACACACACACACACACACACACACACACACACACACACACACACACACACACGTAAAATGCAGTATAAAGAGAGCACATAGAGCTCATCAGCCCATAACTTCTCTACTATTTTCTCTCACACACACACTGGCAGACTCAAAGCACACACGTCCCCACAGATCCCACACTGATCCATCCACACGCATCTCATCCTTCATTTGTCTACTGAGCCGAGCTGAGGTGTTTCATTCCAGGATTTCTCCGTCTACGTCTCCGCACAGAGTCTTCTTCATCTGCATATATTAGCAAACCAAATCCTATTTCTCTTGCAGACTAGAAGACCAACCGAACAACAAGGTTGTGACAGTCCATATATTACAGAAGGAGTGTGTCTCCAACAGTTTGTCTTGTTAAACTCAAGTAAACCCACAGACCAACAGAACCCATGAACTCCAGATCTCTCATGAGAGTTCAACACGGCTGAAAACAAGAAAATCACGTTGTTTAATTACAACAGCAAATTGCCTTTACATTTTTCTTTAGGTTTTCTTACGACAGAACATGCATGAAAGTGAGCTAGACCAACCTGAATACATTTGTTTTAGCCTTCTTTGTGAGGAACATATCTCTTTTGCACATATGCATATGTAAACATGCTGCAGAAAGATGGATCAATGATGGCGGCATTGGTTTTGTGTTTCTCCTAAAGTCTATGTGGTGTTTAATATGCTTTAAGACAAACCATGTGCAAATTCATAAGTCGACAGCATTGCTGAGTATTTCCTCCTTAAAACTGCAGTGAACCAAAGACAGTCTCAGAAACACGCTTCGAAACCGCTGGTGTTTCTGACGTCAAAAACTACCCTGTAACCAATCAGATCAACGTGTGATCGTCAACCAGTGGATCTCTGAGCTGAGTGAGTGAGTGAGTGGAGGTGGGGCTCATTTGCATATTCATAGAACCGCGTATACTAAATGAGGCAAGGGTGTCAAGTTACATGCAAACTATTTAAGGCATTAAGAGAAAAATTCAAGGAAAAAACGTTTAAATATGTCATTTTGGTGATCAGAGATGAGTTTTAAGGGATAAAATGATGGACTACAGGGGGACTTTAAATGCATGCCAAGCACGTAGTTATATGTATAATATGTAGGCTATGATATTTTCATTAAATAATGATTTTAATTTGTGTCTGCTCCTCATACAGCTATCATATGGCATCAGACGACTTTAAATAAGGGCTGTCACTATATCCAATTTTCACTACACTATTACCTTATTATGTTATTTTGTGTCATCTATTTTTCGGCTAATGAGCCACATTTATACTAACGATTGTCGGGAGGCGGAGAGAGAGTTTGTAACCATTGCTAAACAAAACATTGCTTTTTTTGAGCTTGATAAACCAAAACTACATGCTTTCAAAGGGCCTTTTTCCATTAACATGAGAAGAATGAATCTCGTCCGTAAACCAATCTTGTATGTATTTACACATTGTGTTTTTCGACGGAGGAAGATTTATCAGACAAATAAGGCAACATGAGTAAATGGTGTTTTTCATGTTTGGGTGAAGTTTTCCTATTAAAAAGGACTGTAAAGTTCCCGCTGTAAGCGCGAGCTGAACACAGCACATTACTCATTTAGACTGACACTGGGATAAAGAAACTCTTCGTACCCCACAACTAATAAAAACCATATCACAACAACAAAAAGCAATATCACCACAATGAAAAAGCAATAACAGTGTAACAGCCCAACTGAGGGCCACAAAAAGCATATTCTGTTCAATATTGATCTTCTGCTCTCTGAATTCTGATGACAATATTTGCTGTTGAATCGCAATGAAATGTGTTTTATAAACATGTGTTTGTGGAGTGGGGTGTTTCTGGGATATGTGGGTTTGAAAGCAAATCCTGTCAAGATGAAGTAGCCGGACATTTCACAACTGCTGGTGTGTGTGTGGTCGAGGTCTGACGGGAGTGATGGATTCAGGATTACTGCTGCCTCCAACAAAAAAACAAAATGCCAACAAATGACAGGATAAAGATGATGATGATGATCCAAACAAAAAAACAATATATCAGCCCGTGGAAAGTATTAAACAGCGGCTGGTGGTCTCCAGAAAGCAGTTTCTAGCTCTGCACTGTCAACACAATCTTATTATATAACAGTTAGTTCTGGCCCAGTAATTTAATAGGACGAGCGTCGTTGTCTGAGCACTGAAATGTTTCACTGCATCACTTCTCTTTCCTAGAGTTACAATTCTATAGATCGCAACATTGTAAACCATTTTTGTTGGCGAAGCAAAAATAAAAAAGCCGTCCATATTGGGTTGGAAATGTCACTCGATATTAACTAGTTCTTTATAGAACTGTTTTATGAAAGTAATATGACACACATGATCAATATTCTTGGGCCTGTGGAACGTTTATTTGATGCTTCATAGAACAGCGCCATAAACGTATTACGGAAATGATCCACATGAAGTGACCTGAGGCTAAAGTGTTTTTGTTCAGGGTTATGGTGGTGCCTCACTGCTAGCATGGGGGTTCTGGTTATATGGATAACACAAAGGCTATTTCTGGAACGCTAAAATTGTAATATGTGCATATGCTAATGAGCTTTAGAACCTACAGCAGTTGTGTTCCTCTTTACTGTGGATTTCAGAAGTCTTATAGACAACTTTTATGGTGCATCTCTGGAGCTTAAAGTCGTCCTGAAATTAAAGTGGCAATAATATGCCCTTTTACAAAGTCTTGATTTTTCTTTTTTAGGCTCAACTGGAACAGGTTTTCATGATTGAATGTTTAAAAACCTATTATTTTCCCCCATATTTGTCCATTGTTGCAGCTCCTCTCTTCCCAGTCTGTCAGTAACTCTGTTTAGTTCCTGTGTCTATGAAGCCCCTCCTTCTGAAAAGCACACTGTGCTCTGATTGGTCGGCTGGATCAGTGTGTTGTGATTGGACAAGCACTTTGAGCGTGTTTGGGAAATGTGTTTCAGCCCATGAGTTTCAACACACTACTAACAAAGTCAATTAAGACAAGTCATTTCACTCGGCGGCCATCTTTGAAACGCCTCTCGGGCAGAGTGAAGTGCAGCTCCTGTCTCTTTAAATGGGGAAACATCAAATTCTCCAAAACTGTTCGCCAAGATTACGATTCAATTTCATATTTGAAACCACCAATGAAATCTGACAACAACTGTCTCATAAATTTTGTTACTAAACGCTCGAATCATGACATAAAACAATTTTTTTCAGGCTGGATCAAGCTAATGCGCAGTGGAAGCACGTCTGACTGTTTCTATGGGAACCAGAGCTTCTAACGGCTGCAGTGATGCGATGACTTCACCAATCTCCGATTGGCTCTTATTTAGAAGGCGGGACTTATTCTGCCATATTGAGCATTGCACTTTTTCCCATTCAAAATAATATGAGTGACACATCTTGTGTAATTCTATATTCTTTGCTACTAACCAACTCAACTAGGCCCCGCCTCTTTATTCTGCGTTTGCCTGAATTATTTAAATAAGGAATATTGTGAAGTGGGAGAAAATTCAAGACTGCAATGCAGGCGTTTCAGGGAGTTTAATGAAAATGCCATAACTGGATCTTCTTGTGAAATCGACAGACTTGTCTCTGGTGACGTATGCCAGCTTCTCCAGTCAATTAGTCCACTTAAACCCGCCCCTTTCTTCCCATCGCCTACAAAATCACATTCATTTTTAGTGCCACGCCCACATCTCAATACCCAATAATCAACAACTGACGTGTAGAACCGACTTACATTTTTTTCTTTTTTGATAAACCATTATACTTGAATGTACATCACAATAAGGGAGAAAAGATCTTTCTCTACTTCAGTTTCATTGTGACTTTAACAACTTTCGTTGAATGGAAAAGAGCAGCGTGAACATTCTTCAAAATTTCTCCTTGTTCTTTCTCCAGTGTTTTACGCAATAACAGCTTTGGAATGACATGACGCTTCATTTGTGGGCGATTCAGCTGCCTTGTGTTGTTCAGGGTCCCTCAGGGGGTCCCGTCAGCTCAACCCTCCAGTCAACCATCTTTATGACTAATGAAAAAGGAAACATTTCTTCTCAAGTGCTGGTGATTAAAGTTGAATCGTTTTTAAGTTGCATCATTATTCAGTCTAATTTGTCTGAATTTGCACACAGTCGAAGAGAGCAAAAATACATTTGTTTTCCTTTTGTCATGCTGATCAATGACAGTGACAGCTCTTCAATTTCACGCTCCGAAAATGAACTGCCGAGTTAAACACATCAAATTTCAGGTTGCGCACATGAGAAGAAGGAGGTGGAGGAGAAACTAGCCAACTCTCGTACCACGGGCTCCTGTTCACCAACCACACACTTCACAGTCCCAGCTGGAAGAAAAACTATATAGATGTGCTCCTGATGCGAAGTCAGTTCCTAAAGGCATCTAGCAGGATTATGCCTCCTATGAGAGCTAAGATTATAAAACAGCATTGCAGGTTTCCTTTACTTAAATAAAAATGTATCTTTTACTTAATATTTATATCTATATAGGCAATAGATAGTAAGGCTGCTCACTAGGTTTTGGAACAGAGCCATAGCTCTACCACTACTGAATGCCCACTGTAATGTCCATTCATGCGAATTGTCTCTTTTATGAGCTCTAGTTTGCGAGCTTCATTCCACATGCCTTAATTTGATGGGTAGAGAAAGACTGTAGGGCAGGCGATCACGCGCGAGTAACTCACCGGTGTGCAGTACTCCACCATTGGGTAGTTCAGTTTATGACCCTTCGCCGTGCGACCGGAGAAGAAACAACTCTGGCAAACGTCATAGTTGAAGTGCTTCAAACTGCGATATCTGCAAAAAGAGGGGAAAAAAAAACACTATTAGTCAGATAACATGCTTTCATTGTACGGAAAAGCAGCGTGAACATTGATCCTTTTCTGTTTTACAGAAGAAAGAAAGACACAGAGGTTTGGAGTGACGTGATGAGACAGAATTTACATTTTTAGATTATTCCTTTAAAATCCTTAATTCCACAACAGCCACAGATAATCTGTAGTTCCGTCAAACTATAATCCACTCGTTATTGAATTTGCCTGATATTCAGTCCTCTCGAGAATATTCATTCACTCCAGTCTTGTCACGCTTGATTCAATAACATCATTAAAACACTGTTTAAAAGTATTTTTACTAAACAGATTTTCTTCATATAAATGTAAATTGAGCGCGGAGGAGGCCAGCGCTGTGTGTGGTGTTTGTTTTTGGTTCCTTCTGGTCTCTCCAGGAAATGCAAATTCAATAGAATTTAATTCCTTCAGTGTGCAATATTTCCACCGTGCTGCTGCATAAATGATTAAATTATTTTATATTATTTTCTGTGTGATTTGGGTAATAAAAAAAAAAATGTTATAAAATACAATTTAATGAAGTCACTTCATCTTTTATAACATGAGATTTAGGCCAAATGACACAAAATTGAGAACCCATGTAGCTACAATAAACTTTATAACCTTTATGTAATGCGATGCACTTACTGCCATTGTAATGACGGACAAAACACGTAAGTCCACATGAAACGCGTATGAAAATTCAAAATAAAACCATTTAAATAGGACTGCCAGTTGATAGTTAAAGGGGTGGTTGAATATGATTTCACTTTTCTAACTTTAGCTAGTGTGTAATGTTGCTGTTTGAGCATAAACAACATCTGCAAAGTTACAACACTCAAAGTTCAAAGCAAAGGGAGATATTTGCTTTTAAAGAACTACAACAAACGGCTGGTAGAGACTACACAACATTCCTCCCGGGTTAGTGACATCACCAACCCTAAAATTTACATAAACCCCGCCCCCGGGAACGTGATTCATAGATTATCAAGACAGAATATGTTAATCAATGACTAGAAGATAACTACACATAAGCTATATAAATTCATCAACTAACCATTCAGAAATGTTGTCTACATGTTGTCACTTCTCGAGTCTCTCCATCTTTCTGACTCTGGTTTGAACATAAAAGGCTAAAAGTTTTAGCAATTTTCAGTGCATGTGTGTGTGAGGTAAAAGGACACAAGCTCTTGAAGCTCCGCCCCCTGTGCCGGAAGCAGCAGCTCATTTGCATTTAAAGGAACAGACACAAAAACGGTGCGTTTTTGCTCACCCTCAAAAACTGACAACTTTAACATGCTGTATAAAAATATCTGTGGCAAATTTTGAGCTAAAACTTCACACACACACTCTGGGGACATCAGAGACTTATTTTACATCTTGTGAAAAGGACATTATACCACCCCTTTAAGTAACTAAACAACTTGGTCCACACTTTATGGACTTAATGTTACATGGGGAAAATGTTTCTGCTACCAATCTGAAGTCCTCCCCTTGCATTCCTATAATGGACCATGGCAAAATCACCTCAGTCTCTTGAGGATTACTGCTTTCACAAATAGTAACTGTTAATCTGCTAAACAATTAATGACATTTGCATGGCTTTGTAAGTGAATTCATCAATGTAACGAAATTATGGCGCATGATTTCTTCTCCATTAACACAAAGTTTTTCTCAATAAATCCAGGTTGACTGACTCAGACTTTATATTTCTCCGTGTCTCTCTCTCGTTCCATTTAGTCTTCTCTACTATCTATCACTGACAAAACACAGTCCGTATCTCCTCTGTCAAACGTCCGGCTGAATCTCACCACTGAGCTCTGCCTCAAACAAACGTCTCAGAAAACAAGATGGTCCGGTCTGATGCGGCCAGTCCTCGAGAGATGGAGGAGGCTGTCAGCGAGACTTAGCCAAAGCTTCTAAATATGGCAGCATTATCAGTAATACATGGGCATAATGTATGTATGCATGACATTTGAAAAGGTCACCACCTATTGTGACAAGAGCACACAGTGTCTGTTAAAAATACAGCATGGAGGTGCGTGATGACGAACCAACACACAATACACCCCTCAGCGCACACTGCAACACACACACACACACACACACACACACACACACACACACACACACACACACACACACACACACACACACACACACACACACACACACACACACACACACACACACACCTTCATTAACTCTGAGCCTGGGAACATTGATCAGCATGTATTTATGGTGCTGTACATGTGCACACTCCTGATATTAATGCTGTCCATAAATTTCAAAGCAAAGAAGAAGATATTATATTATTAATATTTCATAACATAATAAAAATGTTGTATAGCTATAATTATTATTTACTGCAGTGTTCTGGCGGCTTTTGCCATTATTACCATCAATGGTGAGTTTTGCTTATACAATAGCTACAATTATACACGTTGAGCTTCAACGATTGTTAAATTCTTCCATACAAAGACTGCCAATGCAAGGTTTTAAAAGTATGTTAAAAGTTTATTCTATTTAATTAATACATTAATTAGTTATACATTTTAATTGCTCATTTATTATATATAATACTTCTAAGACATATACATATATATATATCATTATATTTATTTTTACTGATAAATGATTAGAAATAAATTCACACTGTTTTTTCACCATAAACTACAAAAATCCAACTATGGGATTGTGGGTGCATAACTATAAATTATAGGCTAGTCATTTTAATACCAAGCATATGTTATTATTACTACATTATAACTAACAGGATTTTAGAAATATATATATATATATTTCTGCTCAATGACAGTACACAGAATGAATTCAACTATAAATGCGAGAACATTGACAGGCCTACAGTTGGTACTCGACCAGAATAATACTTTTACCGCCGCCGTTCCAGCTATGCATGTCAAGGTTATGTGTCTAATACTTTTTGTTATTTTAATTTGTTAGTAGGCCTAGATGTATGAACTGAAGCATAACAGTGAAATTAAACTAAATGATTATAAAATTAAAATATTGTCAGGACTTGCTAACCGATGTTAGTCGGCACTCGGCAGTATTCGTGTTTTAACATTAATTAAGAATTAAATAGGCGTACAGTAGGTTGTTATGATTAGCATAATTTTCTTCAATAAATTAAAACATTTCAACATAAAACAATAGAAAATGTCACATCAATGAGGCTTTGCTAAGCATAAGAAGAAGCTCAAGTTCATAAAGCAGAGTTCAGACGACAGCAGTGTGGTCAACGCTTTAACGTGTGCGTCGCGGTGCTTCAAGCGTTCTGAGCTCGAATCTCAACTCTACTATCCTCATAATTTTGTTTGTAGTTTAAAAGGCTATTTGTCAAAAATAAAAACTTCTGAAATGCTTTGTTATTCATTGTCTGTCATTTTATTAACAGGGGTTGAAGCCTACTAACAGCCCACTGCTGTTAACCGATGTTGGCCGACAGCGTCTATGTTTTACCGTTCTTGATGCTTAAATATAGGTGAAAGATTATTAAAGTCAAGCGTTTTGTTTAATTAATAATGGCACAGTACAACATAAATTTGCTACATTCCAGTAGAGCCTCTGTTGCGCGACACGGACGACAAAACCTTCTGGTGCTGTTGAAGGAGATTATCAGCCGATCGCACCAGAAAATGATGATGATGAAGCTCGTCTTTAATCTGCTAAATTATTGTTTTGTGAATCGTTCTCGAAATTGAGATGACTGACAGTGATACCCGGCCATAGAGATATATAATAGTTCACCGTTCGTTCAAATAATAGTCTATATATAGGTATCGTTTGTTTAAACAACATTAACCAAATTTTCTTTATTATTTAATAATACAATTATTACTATAACATGCAGTTTCAACTGCACCAAATATTAGGTTGTTTTATTATTGTACAGCAAATGTCAATAGCTCTTTTTTTATTTTTCATGTTTGTTGTAGGCTTATTTGGAAATTACCACAGTTGTAGTATTTCATCCTCACTGTTAATTGACATTAGCCCCACTTACGTTGCAAAATTTCCCTTAGCGCCACCTGGCGGTCATTTCGCGAACGACTTTGAAATGCGACTGGTTTATTCTTGCCGCGGCAGCTAGCGCGGCGGTATAGGCATTCTGGTCGACTACCTACTGTAGCTTACAGCTGAACTTTGAAAAGTGTCAGAGCTGATCAGAGAACAGACTGAACAGCACGGACTGTACGACTGTCCCTTTCATCAGTCTCTCTCTCTCTTATTTAGAGTGCTATCAGATGCTGACATTTAGTTGAATGTTTGGGCCTCAGGAGTGAATCTAACCTTTTTGCTCCCAGACAGCACGGCGCGCACCCATGTGTGTGTGTGTGTGTGTGTGTGTGTTAAATCTCTCACAGATCTGCTTGATATCACACTTTGACTAGTGCAGGGGTGTCCATACTCTCCTGCTTGCCTCAACACACCTGCCTGGAAGTCTCTAGTAAGACACTGATTATCTGGTTCAGGTGTGTTTAATTGGGGTTGGAGCGAAACTCTGCAGGACAGCGACGCTTCAGGAGCAGGACTGGACACACACTTCTCACACTTAGGGAGAATCACCTACTTCTCAAATCTGTCGCTTTGATGCAAGAACCGGTACAATTTGTGAAGTTTTACTGTTCTACCTAATGTACAGTCAATATGTTATCTCAGAATAAACCCTGACAGGGTGATCAGGACCCCAATGTGAAGCGGAGGGGTCTTAATCAGCCTGAAGGGGGTTTATTCTGAGATAACAACCAGCTGGATGTACATTATCCCGCTTATTACACGGCTACTTGCCACATTTAAACTGTTTTAAAATCGTACCTGTTTGCATCTTATAATCCAACTGTGTACAAATCAATAGTAGCTGCGTTTGTGTGAAACAAGAGAGAGAGAGTCCACGATACTGTTCCTATCAAGCGAATAGCGCTGCTCTTCAGTGACCCGGATGAGCCTGTGTTTCTGTTTTCAGCGGTTGTTATCTGGGAATAACACACCGCTGGATGGCGCGATCGACCAATCAGAATCAAGTGTTCCACAGAGCCGTGTAATAAGTCATAATAAACCTTGTCAGGGTGATATCTACTTACATAAATGTGTGTGTGTGTGTGTACCTGAAGCCCACGATGGGGAACTCTTTACAGATATTGCACTTGGCCTGGTGTTTGGCCGTCTCTGCCGCAGCCACTCTGTGCAGGACCGGAAGCCAAACCATAGACTGCGGCTCCAGCCTCATCCAGTCAACAAACTGCCTCGGCTCCAGCTCAACCTTATTGGGCACCTGAGAAAAGAGCGCAAGCACAAACAGCCAATGAGGGAGGGATTTCAGAAAGCCCATAAACAGCATGAGTGAATAACTCGTAAACAACGCAGCCTGACTGAAATGAAGAACATTTCCTACCAGACCACCATAAATGACTGTCATTCGCACGGCTGCTTTTATAGAGATATAACAGCCTCATGAATATTTCCATCAAGAATGAGCATTCAGTGATGTCACCCTGTACTGGGTGATTTTTAACCAGTGCAATAGAAGGAATTTTAGCTAAATGTGAAGAATAATATGTCATACGTTTCATCTGTCATACAGTCCATCAGTAACTTCTCTATAAACCAGCGTCAATAAAAGTTCAGTTTAATGGACAGAATCTGCGACACTGCCAAAGGAAACAATTTTGACAAACAACTAATGTAATTACAATGGAAGTCAATGAGGCAAGACATTCTGAAGGGTTTAACATCAGTAATGTGCGGCTTATGTATTTTTAAAGAGCCTGTATTGTATTTTCTGAATACACACATATATATATATATATATTATTTGAGATTTAAAGCTTGTAAATCATCGATTTTAGTGGTGGGAATATGTTATATGAATACTGAGACATAATTACTGAGATAATTCCAGCGCACTTGAATTATATCTAGAGACTCTTTCTGGTATTATTGCACATATCATGTCAAAGTTACAGGGTTTACTGTCTTTACATGGTCATGAAGTTAAAATTTCACACAGACATGGTTTATTAATGATTGTAACACATTAAAGGGATAGATAACTATCCTGTCTTTATTTACTTTTATTTATATATTTCTTAATATCAGTATTATGTGTGTGTGTGTGTGTGTGTGTGTGTGTGTGTGTGTGTGTGTGTGTGTGTTCTGCAGAAGAAAAAGTCAAACAGGTTTGGAACAACATGAGGGTGAGTAAACGATGACAGAATGTTAATTTTTGGTTGAACTATCACTTTAAAGTATTTACTGTTCACGTTTTGTGGCTATACTTTAAAAACAGCCTGTGTTTGAATGTTTATCCTAGTTGTGTATGCCACTGTAAATACACTACTGTAAACATGATTTGTGTTTGTTTTTACATTCCTGTAATTATTTGAACTCTGCGACAAGCAAATTCTCATATTTCAGACGTACAAAACAAACAAGACAATGGCAAATAAATGATCAAATAAGACAATGTTTAAGTGATTTTGGCAGGAATTCTGTTGTACAGCAGCAACAATCTTGGCAGCGATGTCAGCGGCGGGACACGTAGCATTGACACAGATGCGCGCACACACACACACACACACACACACACACACACACACACACACACACACACACACACACACACACACACACACACACACACACACACACACACACACACACACACACACACACACACACACACACACACACACACACACACACACACACACACAGATGAATGTTTGGGCCTCAGGAGTGAATCTAACCTTTTTTCGTCCCAGACAGCACGGCGCGCACCCATATGTGTGTGTGTGTGTGTGTGTGTGTGTGTGTGTGTGTGTCAAATCTCTCACAGATCTGCTTGATATCACGCTTTGACTAGTGCCGGGCTGTCCAGACTCTCCTGCTTGCCTCAACACACATGCCTGGAAGTCTCCAGTAAGACACTGATTCGCTGGTTCAGGTGTGTTTAATTGGGGTTGGATAACCTACAGCTCTGAACTCTGACCTCCTGACATGTTTTGTGCTCTTAAACTTCCAGTCAAACACCCGTGAGCAACAAGAGACACAGAAATCCATCGTTCGGGTGATCAGCACTGATGGACTTCAAAAGGCTTCAGGTGTGACACTGTCCTGTCTGTCTGTCATCCCTTCACTCGTCCGTCTCTCATCAATCGTTTATTTGCTCTCTCAGCTTTCATCTGAAATGTTGCTCTGCAATCTGGCCTCCTCCTTTAAAAATCACACCTAGCCTTTATTTCCAGTGTTGTTATTCTGCTGCAGTGACATCTCTTCCTGTCTGTCAGTTCTGATTGGACCTCTTCCTCCTCTTCCTCCTCACTCATTTATAAACGACTATTTCTCTCTCTTCAAAACACTTCAGACTTGACACTGAGTGCAATCAAACCACACAGACAGACAGACTGAGAGACAGATACGGGCAACATGACAGATGAGAAGACATCTATAGATCAGTAGAATGTTAGACTGATAGAACGATAGACAGAGCGGTAGATAAATAGATTCAGAAAAGACAGACAGATAGAATGATATACAGAACAACAGATAGACAGAACAATATACAGACGAAAGAACGACAGACAGACAGATCAATAGATACAAATAGATAAACAAATAGACAGATAGATAGAAAGATGATAGATACAGTAGATAGAAAAAGTTTGAAGATAGATAGATAGATAGATAGATAGATAGATAGATAGATAGATAGATAGATAGATAGATAGATAGATAGATAGATAGATAGATAGATAGATAGATAGAACAAATGGTGGATGGATGGATAGATGGAAAGAAAGATAGAGAGAGACAGAAGAAAAGACAGAGAGAGAGATGGAGAGAAATAAAGGCAGGGAAAAGGAGAGACGGACGGGAACAGAGATAGATGGATGGACAGAGTGTCTTGCAAAAGTGTTCAGAAATAAAAATCAAGCAGCAAACACTTCAACCGGGCAACCCTTCCCCCCCCCCTCTCTCTCCCCCTCTCTCTCAGTCTCTCTCTCTCTCTCTCTCTCTGTGTGTATTTACAGCCTCCCAGTGTAACCGCTGGAGGATCGACACTAGTGGAATAACTGAAGGACAAACACATGAACACTCAAGCTGACAACAGCATTAACACACACCGATCTGGAGTGAGGTGGTGTGAGGATATCACAAGCAGACGACTTCAATCATTCACAACTGAATAACACAGCAGTGTGTGTGTGTGTGTGTGTTCACGCACGTGCTGGAAGCAGCTGCGGACGCTGGGCTCGATGTTGCTCCCGCCGAAAGCCGCCACCTCTCCCAGCTGTCTCGGGATCTGGATGACATCATGAAGCAGGAGACCCAACTGCCTCTGATCACACGTATCGCCCGCGGACGACACCTGATTAAACAGACCTGAGACACACACACACAGATCAGCACAACACTTTATTTCAATAGTCCACTTTAGACATTCTACTGACTATAAGTAACTGTAACTCCATGTCAACTCTGTCATTAGAGTATTAGTAGACTGTCTGCTTAATATCTGCTAACTCTTTATTGTGATGCTCCTCAACAAACCTTCTACTGACTATAGGTCTACTAACTACCATATCAACTTATTCTACTAACCCGAACATAACAGTCTACTAATACTCTAATAGTTAGTTGACGTTGTTGCAAAATTACTTATAGTTAGTAGAATGGCTAAAGTGGACTATATAAATAAATACGTTTATAAAATATATATTTTTTAATTCACGTTCGTAAAATGTTAAGAGAGCAAAATATGTTGAGACATGAGCGCAAAAGAGACGATAAACTCAGAATCTTGACAGACATGAAGATGGATGGATGGAAATATCTATCATTCTCGGATTGATGGACAGACAGATAATTAGACAGACAGGAAGACAGAACGAGACAGGCAGAAAACTAGACCGATATACACAGACAGACAGGCAGACAGACAGACAGATAGATATTTTCGCTTTAATGACTTAATTGCCGGACCGACACAGCAACTGTAGAATAGATATAAATAGAGGAGTTTCAGGTCATTACTTCAGGACCAGCGGTCAGCATAGAGGACGCACGGCAAGAGCGTGCAAGTGGTTTTTCAGAATACTCAGTTCTCCTGTTATTTCAGTGTTGTATTTGACTCAAGGTAAGCCTATCTTCGATTCTCTGCTTATTTTTCATTTTTAACTTCACATAATTCTGTATTTTATTTAAGACGCGTTGCTACATTATAAACAGCCGCGTGTGGAAATTATTATTGCAGTTTTATTGCACTTAAGTATTTGCTCCTAGCTAGTTTTGATTTGGCCCATTTTCGCTTTATTGACTTAATTGCCGGACCGACACAGCTCTCCTCACTCAAGCGGTGATAGCATTATATCTATATCTATGTCATTTGCGTGCTGTCGCGGAAGCATCAGCGCAAGCGTTCAGCTCTCGTGTTCAGCCTCCTCGTGTGAAGAACGACTCGGGTAAAGACCAGTGACTCTACCTGCGCGACTCCACCAAGCAAGGACACCAGAAAGGCACTTAAGTATCTCCTTTTCCCTTTGCTTTCCCACTTTTTATCTTATTTTCCACCTTACTCAACATGTGCTTTCAATACATTCCTGTTATCTCTCGGCAACGCCCTTTCATCACGCGCAAAATGCAGCGCAATACTGCTAATCTGCGTCCCATTTTCTCATCCTCACACACACCTCTCTCTCTTTCCGTGGGTCTATGGAACTGTCAGTCAGCAGTCAATAAAGCTGACTTTATTCCAGCCTTTGCATCTCATTCTACTCTTAGTATCCTGGGCTTGACTGAGACCTGGATTCGTCCAGAAGACTCAGCAACCCCCGCTGCTCTCTCTAGCAATTTCTCCTTCTCTCACTCCCCTCGCCAGTCTGGGAGGGGTGGGGGTACAGGGCTTCTCATTTCTAACAATTGGAAATACTCAGCGCTCTCTTCTCTATGCAACAACAACTCATTTGAATATCATGCTATTACACTTACAACTCCCAATAAGATCCATATTGTAGTCATTTATCGCCCCCCAGGTCAGCTGGGAAACTTCGTAGAGGAGCTGGATGTGCTGCTGTCCACTTTCCCTGAGGACGGCCCCCCACTTCTAGTCTTTGGTGACTTTAACATTCATCTCGAAAAGCCGCATGCAACAGACTTCATCTCTCTCCTAGCCTCTTTCGTTCTCAAACGACTCATCACCACAGGAACTCACAAATCAGGCAACCAACTGGACCTGGTTTACACACGCAACTGCATCACAGACAACATCTTGGTGAGACCTCTCCATGTTTCAGATCATTTCCTCATTACTTTCAGTCTACAACTCTCTACCCCTGCACCTCCAACCCCACCACCAGTCACTTTCAGACGAAACCTGCGCTCACTTTCTCCCTCCAATCTTTCCTCTGCCGTGTCATCTTCTCTTCCCCCACCCTCACAATTCTCATCTATGGATGTGAATACCGTAACGGATACCTTATGCTCCACTCTAACCTCTTCTCTAGACAATATCTGCCCTCTCTCCTCCAGGCCAGCACGCACTACTCCCTCCAACCCCTGGTTATCTGAGGTTCTTCGTGAACACCGGACCGAACTCAGGGCAGCGGAGAGGAAATGGCGCAAATCCAAAGACACATCTGACCTGAGTATGTATAAATCTCTCCTCTCTTCCTTTTCTGCTGATGTTCATGCTGCAAAATCTTCATACTTCCACAACAAGATCAACAGCTCCTCTAACACACGATCACTCTTCAAGACATTCAACTCTCTCCTCTGTTCACCTCCACCGCCACCCACCTCCTCTTTAATTGCTGACGATTTTGCGAACTTCTTCACCAACAAAACAACATCTATCAGCAGTCAGTTCTCAGCTCCACATACACTGGAGCCCAGACCGACCCCTTCCACAGCCAATCACCCTCTCTCCTCCTCCTCTCCGCTAACCGAGGAAGAAGTATCTACACTTCTCCTCTCCAGTCATCCTACCACCTGCCCTCTAGACCCCATCCCCTCACACCTTCTACAAGCCATCTCTCCCACACTTCTACCAGCACTCACACACATCATCAACTCATTCCCTACTGCATTCAAGCAGGCTCGGGTTACTCCACTGCTTAAAAAACCAACACTAAACACATCATCTGTAGAGAATTACAGACCTATCTCTCTCCTACCATTCATTGCGAAAACAGTTGAAAGAGCTGTTTTCAACCAAGTAACATCCTTCTTGTCTCTAAACAACCAGCTGGATGTCAACCAATCTGGCTTCAAGAAAGGGCATTCTACTGAGACTGCATTACTGTCGGTCACAGAAGCCGTACGGATCACAAAAGCTGCTTCCAAATCTTCAGTCCTCATTCTCCTGGATCTGTCTGCTGCCTTCGACGCTGTGAATCATCAGATCCTTATGTCCAGCCTCTCATCACTGGGCATCACAGGAACTTCACTCCACTGGTTTGAGTCCTATCTCACAGGTAGGTCCTTCAGGGTCGCATGGAGAGGCGAGGTATCCAGAGCACATCAACTGACCACAGGGGTTCCCCAGGGTTCAGTTCTTGGACCCTTGCTCTTCTCCATCTACACCACATCACTGGGACACATCATACAGGCACACGGTTTTTCCTACCACTGCTATGCTGATGACACACAGCTCTTCCTCTCATTTCAACCAGATGATCCCACAGTAGCTGCACGGATCTCAAGCTGTCTGGCGGACATCTCGACATGGATGAAGGAGCATCACCTGCAGCTCAACCTGGCAAAGACTGAGCTTCTCGTCCTCCCCGCCAATCCGTCTCTACAGCACAACTTCACTATCCAGCTAGAATCATCATCAATCACCCCATCAAGGTCGGTCAGAAACCTTGGAGTAACGTTTGATGATCAGCTGACCTTCACAGATCACATTTCAAAGACAGCTCGATCATGCAGGTTTGCACTGCACAACATCAGGAAGATCAGGCCTTTCCTAACTGAGCATGCAACACAACTTCTCGTCCAGGCCCTGGTCATTTCTAGGCTTGACTACTGCAATGCTCTTCTGGCTGGACTTCCATCATGTGCAACTAAACCTCTGCAAATGATCCAGAAAGCTGCAGCTTGTCTTGTCTTCAACGAGCCCAAGAGGGCCCACGTCACTCCTCTGTTCATCTCTGCACTGGCTACCTCTCGCTGCTCGTATCAAGTTCAAGGCATTGACGCTTGCTTACAGATCTATCACAGGCTCAGCTCCCACCTACTTTCACTCAGTCCTACGAGTCTACATCCCTACCAGAAGCCTACGATCGTTCAAAGAGCGACGTCTCGTGGTTCCATCACAGAAAGCCACAAAATCACTTTCCAGAACATTCTCATTCACAGTTCCATGCTGGTGGAACGCTCTCCCCACCCTCATCCGGAATGCAGAATCCCTGACAACATTCAAAAGACAGCTGAAAACCCATCTCTTCCGTGAGCACTTAACCTCATTAAAAAAAAAAAAAAAAAAAAAAAAAACCTTCCCTTTCCCTTTAAAACCTCACTTATCGGGCTTATGCTACTCTGAATAATGCCTGAACTTTGTATCTTGAGCACTTCTTGCGTTGTTTTTGCCTCCTCATGACTCGCTTAATTTAGTCCTAATTTGTAAGTCGCTTTGGATAAAAGCGTCTGCTAAATGACTAAATGTAAATGTAAATAGATAGATAGATAGATAGATAGATAGATAGATAGATAGATAGATAGATAGATACTGTAGACAGACAGATAGATTGCATATAAAAAAAAACTGTCAAATCTGTCAGAGCTTTCCTAAAAGTTCTCTATTAAACTGGATGAATAAAAAAACGATAAAATCATATTTCACAGCTCCTAACATTTCATTCACTCTCCACTCATGAACTGAGCACATCAGGTAGTGTTTTTCCTTTACTATTCCGCATCATTTATTTAGATAAATTGAGAAGATAATTTGGCTTGTCTTTTTTTTCCATTTGATATTTAAAGCAAAACCTTCAGTAATATTCATGTTTTAAAATATAATGTGGATAAACAGATTATACAGTAAAGAGAACTAAAAGTCCTTCAATGATAAGTATCATTTTCCATCATCATTCATCAGTCTCTCTCTTTCTGACCTTCGGAGACGACCTTGATTACCACAGCAAGAGCAGACCCCTGCCAGAGCTGTCTCACACACACACACACACACATGTCTGGTGCACTATCTTTGTGAGGACTCTCCATAGACGTAATGGTTTTTATACTGTACAAACTGTATATTCTATCCCCTTACACTGCCCCTATCCCTAAACCTACCCATCACAGGAGACATTCTGCATTTTTTCATTTTCAAAAAAACTAATTCTGTATGATTTATAAGCTTTTGTACCCATGGGGACCTCAATTTAGGTCCCCACGGTGACACGAGTCTCCATGAGTCTGTGTGCATTCAGGTTTAAGTCCCCACCGGTGTAGAAAAACATGTCCACACACACACACACACACACACACACACACACACACACACACACACACACACACACACACACACACACACACACACACACACACACACACACACACACACACACACACACACACACACACACACACACACACACACACACACACACACACACACACACACACACACACACACACACACACACACACACACACACACACACAGCTGAACTCAAGACCTCTGTCCTGAGAGCGTCAGAGCAGTTCAATAAACTCTATTCTCACTCCACACACACTCAACTAAAGTCACACACACTCTGTTGGACTGTGCGGTGTGTTAACTCAAGGTCAGCGAACTACCCCGGCACTGAAGCGTCAGTGATTGTCTGTCACACAGCACTGCTTTACAGAGTGCTGACCGGGCCGAGGGAACCTCAAACTGCTGACCGGAAATGGGAAAAACATGCTCTTCATCCCAACAAGCGTGACGCATCATTTTCCGTCTGTCTACAGTGATTCAGACGTGGAGATCTCTCACTGGAAAACGAACACACACAGGGATTCACCCGCTGAGAGTTTAGTTTTCAGTTTTGATCACTCAGAGGAGTACAGACTCCAGAGATGAGGAGGAACTTAAAAGAGCAAAAAGCCCAATTACACGGAGAGATGCATCATGGGAGTGCAGTCTGTGCTTTCAGGTGAAAACAGGACAGAAACAGGAGAAGGGCATCATGGGGTTTGTGCTGCTTCACAAACACCTTCATTAAAAGGGATGCGGCTTAGATTTTAACATGTGATCTAACAACACCGCAGGGCACAAACACCAACATATTCACTATTCATTCAAATGATCAGAAATACATCAAAACCTCAAAGAGCAAAAATGAATATGAGTTAAATATGTTAAAATACGAGTGTTAAATGAGCACTGAAGAGTGTTAAAGTTAATTAGATAATTAAGTGATTAATTGAGTGACCATTATTGAAGATACCTGATGTTAACAAGCAGAATCACCAAAAGAAAAAAAAAGAAAGAAAGAAAGAAAAGAAAAAAACACAAGTTGAGTCACCATTACGGTGATCGATGTTTGCTTTAGTTGGGCTCTTGACCCTTAAATCTTGTTTATAAAAGCCAGATGAACAAAGAGAAAAAGTGATCTGATGGTGTTGGTTGTGTTTTGACATAATCATCATTTGTATTGAATCACTGAATCACTGATTCTACAGCATACGATCAAGCTTTTTGAAAATAATACAAAGGATGAATGGCTGGACAGACGGACAGACAGACAGACAGATGGACAGACGGATAGAGTGGATAGATGGATAGACGGATAGATGACAGACAGACGGACGGACAGACGGATAGAGTGGATAGACGGATAGATAGATGACAGACAGACAGACGGACAGACAGACGGATAGAGTGGATAGATAGATGACAGACAGACAGACAGATGGACAGACGGATAGAGTGGATAGATGGACAGATGGATAGATAGATGACAGACAGACGGACAGACAGACGGATAGAGTGGATAGACGGATAGATAGATGACAGACAGACAGACAGACAGATGGACAGATGGATAGAGTGGATAGACGGATAGATGGATAGATAGATGACAGACAGACAGACGGACAGACAGACGGATAGAGTGGATAGATAGATGACAGACAGACAGACAGATGGTCAGACGGATAGAGTGGATAGATGGACAGATGGATAGATAGATGACAGACAGACAGACAGACAGACGGACAGACAGACGGATAGAGTGGATAGACGGATAGATAGATGACAGACGGATAGAGTGGATAGATGGACAGACGGATAGAGTGGATAGATGGACAGACGGATAGATGGATAGATAGATGACAGACAGACAGACAGACAGACAGACAGACAGATGGACAGACGGATAGAGTGGATAGATGGACAGACGGATAGATGACAGACAGACAGACGGACAGACAGACAGATAGAGTGGATAGACGGATAGAGTGGATAGATGGACAGACGGATAGATGGATAGATAGATGACAGACAGACAGACGGACAGACAGACAGAGTGGATAGATGGATAGATAGATAGATGACAGACAGACAGACAGACAGACAGACAGACAGATGGACAGACGGATAGAGTGGATAGATGGACAGACGGATAGATGGATAGATAGATGACAGACAGACAGACGGACAGACAGACGGATAGAGTGGATAGACGGACAGACAGACAGACAGACAGACAGATGGACAGACGGATAGAGTGGATAGATGGACAGACGGATAGATGGATAGATAGATGACAGACAGACGGATAGAGTGGATAGACGGATAGATGGATGACAGACAGACGGACAGACAGACAGACAGACACACAGACGGATAGATAGATGGATAGAGAGATAGATGACAGACAGACAGACACACACACAGACAGACAGACAGACAGACAGACAGACGGATAGAGTGGATAGATGGATAGATAGATAGATGACAGACAGACAGACAGACGGATAGATGGACAGATAGATAGATGACAGACAGACAGATCTTACATTTGTATTTCTCCTCCAGGTGACCCTTGCAAAGTGAGAGGAGACCAATCTTCATCGACAGAACTCGGATTTTCCCACTGCGACCCCTGAGGAACACAAGAACATTGTGGATAAGAGAAAACAGGCAGCGATAAGCACGTGACAACAATATACATCTGCCCATTATTGATTCGAGAATACATTTTTGTAGTGTTCATTTAGTACAACACAGTCTGTGGAAGCACTGCAGGTCTGAGCTTGAGTGTTTCTGCAATAACACACACACACACACACACACACACACACACACACACACACACACACACACACACACACACACACACACACACACACACATCAATCAGCTCTGAGCTCCAGGCCAGCCTTCAGCAAAACACACACATGTATCAGTTTCCTACTTCATTTACAACAGAAATGCACTAAAACAAAAGATATTTTATTCTTTAATGTTGTTATTCATACAACTGCATACACACGATTAGAATCATAAGGCAACGTCAATGAGTAGACCAGAGACATCTCAAACTTTGATGCAATTCTGATATGTAGACGTATAAGTCTGGGCATATTTCTAAAGCAAAACATCCGTTTTCAAAGCGGCTGCAACATGAACACACGCTGTGCAGTGTAGATCTAGATCTAGTGCTGTCGTGCCATACGTACGTGTCGTAGACATTGAGCAGCCAGTTGAGACACATGTCCACACACAGTGGGACGTTGACCAGGTCTTTGTGTTCCTGCTCCAGTCCGTCATACACAGACGTCAGACAGTTGATGACCTCGGGAACCGTCAGCTGCTGTGAGTTCAGCGTCAGCTTGTGTTGCTGGAACATGGACTGAGCCACGCTCAGATCCAGCAGATCCACTGACAGACACAGAGACACCAGAATACGCTTTAACCCTAGAGACACTACTAATACACACATTATTGATCATGATCAAAACTTTGCTGAAAAACATTCTCCTTCTCCTACTTGTGTAGCAAGCAAAAGCTTTTTAGTATAACTGTACAAACATCCAACTTCAGCTCATGGCTCGTGCAATCTTTACTGATTTTGTTAGTTATGTTTGAAAATGAATATTTACTGGACTGAAGCAACTTAGGTTTACTTAATTATCCATACATCATTTAATAGAAAAATCATGAGCATCAAATATGATCATCAGGCTTTTGAGGAATCATCTCTCAATCATATTTGTATTATATTGCATTTTATATTTTAAACCTACAGAACTTTGATCATAAAACTAAGCATTTAAATATCATCTTAAGACATTATTGGGAGTTAAAGAGTGACGGCTGATGTCTATATGAATTTTCTCACTGATTTACAATATAATCTATTTGACTTTTTTGGCCGTGTAAATAATATCTGCATTACTAGAAATAAAGAAATCAAATAAAAGCTTTCCTAAATTTAAATATGACTTTCTAGCTTCACTTAGAAGAGAGTTGTGCTATTTCTGGGGCATAAGAAGAGTAATCTCTGTCCTCACAGAACATCAAGACAAGATTCAGAGGCTCAGAAACAGAGGACATATTTTAAACATAAGTAATTAAATAGTAATTTAAGTAATTAAAAACACATTAAAAGGCATCTTTTCCACCAAGTGACTATGTAGCAATACATACTCATAAAAAGCAAAAGAGCTCCTGCCACTAAAGTTTAAATCTCAAAACATACGACAAGATAAGGTCGTGAATAGGGTTGCCACTGTTACACAAACAATTATCGTTATTATCATTGCAGTGAATACTGGAATATTATTATTCAAAACTAATATAGATCTGAATGTGTTTTAATTAACAATGCAATACAACTTTTCATAAAGTATCTTGATGGACAAAATGTGTACGCATCATAATATTTTAGCCAGTATGAGCTTAATCTTTGCATATTTTATAAATACATTCAAACACCAGATATAATTTCTGATATTTTTGTACTAGTGGTTGCAGGACACTATAGTTAATTTGTGTAAGTGAGCAAAATAAAGTAAACTGTGATATTTTATACCCAAATATTCTTCATACAGTGACTACCAGTAAAATTTATATAAAAAATTTGGGACCAAAAATGATTCAGACACTTTGACCTGATCATGTTTTGCTGAAGTGTTTTTTCTTTAACTGCTAAAGCGACCTTTTAACACACAGACTGAACACAATGAAGCATTGCTTGGTAACTGGTTGAGCTAAACTGGTATTTTCTAACTGTGTAGTTAAATAGAACAGATATTCAACATAACTCGTCTGTGAGACAGTCTAACAGAAGGACGGACAAAACCAGTGAAATATCAACTGATCTGATCACTCTGAGTTCTGCTCATATTTTAGCACCATTTTCTAAACTATAGTGAATAAACTGTGATAATGTGAGAAATGTTGAAGGTGTCTGAATACATTTTGGTTTGACTGTATTTCATATATACAGAAAGAAACGAAATAACAGGCGATCAGAACACATGTGACGTTTAAGATAGAGTTATGTGGACTGATATTGTGGGCAGAGCCTCCCGGCGTCCGGGCAGAATGTCACGTTAAAGCAAACGCCCGATTAACATGCAGGTTTTATTGCTCGTGTCTTCATGGCGTCACGCTCCGTTAGAACACGCGTCAGCGACTGAACGCCATCTTTGATGGAGCGATGGATGACATATTGCCTGTTTACACGCTTTAATTAGACCTATTAACAACTCAAAAAACAAACACATGATGCAAATGATGAGGACGTGAGGCATGGAGGCGGCGGAAGACACACACACACAGACACACACACACACACACACTTCTAACGGATTCTCTTTGTGCTGTTAATTGGGCCTCTTTGAGTTAATTGAGCCGATGGAGTGAGACGATGCAACGATGCAGCTCTAATCACACACACACACACACACACACACACACACACACACACACACACACACACACACACACACACACACACACACACACACACACACACACACACACTTACAGCAGAGGGCTTTCTGCAGCCGGCGGATCTTCATAGCCGTCCTGTATGCGGAGAACCGCACATTGTTGAGGTCAGCTATATGGAAACCGAAGAGAAAGCACAAGAAAAGTTGACAACACAAAGACTGTAAAGTGAACTTCCTGTAAAGTGAACAACACTGTGGCATGTTAAATCCATAAACAGCGGAACATCCGACACATACACGCATCCACAAAATTCATTTGACCACATAAGTTATAAACCGCATATTTAATAAAATATTTCACAACAAAAAGGACACGACATGCAGATTGATACAATGTTTGACTTCATCTTTAAAAAAAGGTCTGTGTTAATGAGCGTGTTTACAAGTATGATCTGACACCGGTTAAGGTTAATAAGTGAAAAAAAAAACATTGTAAAGGTCATGTAACAGGTTGATCTGTTCTTATTAAGAAAAGGTAAAAAATGGTTAACACAAAATATGATCAATACAGCGAGATGTTTGTCTTATCAGTCAACTTCACACATATCACATTTGACATCAGCCTGAAAACAATTTGATTTTAAAATCCATTCTAACATGGTTTTCTAGTGTTTCCATAACTATCAGTGCGTCGCTGTGAACGTAAACACACTCATTAGCATTAGCAGCATAAATTAACGATGAGGTTTGACGACCTAGCCTGACACAAAATTTGACTGATTCCATTAAATTTTCATTCTGTTTTGAAATCCTGTCTTCTTTTAGATGTATAAAATGAAAATAACTTGTCCTACTTTTTGACAGTTAACTAAAACTATTACAAATATTTAGTTAAATAAAATAAAATAAAATATAAATATTAGATGAAATTTAAAGCTGGAAACTAAAAAACTAAAAATAAAATGTTGGCATTTACCTGAAATAAAATAAGTTAAAGCCGAAGTGCAAAAACTATTACATAATAAATGTATATATTATATAATAAATTAAAAATAAACTTAAAATATATATATACACACACACACACATAATATGACAAAAAAAAATGTCTATAACTTAATCTAAAATTAAAATCTAGAACTTAAAATCTTATTCGAGATTCGAGAACAGTATTAATTATTTTTGATATATATACACCTGAACCAAACACAAAACTAACTCTCTCACATCTGACTGACTTTCTCACATCTGGTTCGGTGCCATGTTTGTGTATGTATGCATGTGTGTGTGTGTGTGTGTGTGTGTGTGTGCGTGTGACGACTCTAGAGGTTTCCTACCTCACAGAGACGGCACACACGAACACACACCTGCACTGACAGTGGGTCTCTGCGGACACTTGCTGTCCAGTATTTATTCATCTGTGTATTTTGGTGAGACTTGAGTTTCTCTCAGCGCATCTCTCGGGGCACAAAAGACGTATTCGACTCTGTGTGTGTGTGAGTGTGTGTTTGTATCACTTACAAAGAGAATGATACAGCTCGGTCATCTTAGGATGGTCCCAACATGTCGTCTGACTGTGATGGCTGCAAAAGAGGACAGAGAGGGAGAATTAGGCTTTGTTGTTATTGTGTGTGTGTGCTTGTGAGAGAGACGCTATCTTGGACACAAAAAGGCTCGAGGGGGTGAACGACTGAGCTGAATGAGAAAGAACCAAAGAAAAATAGCGGTAGAATCCAACGGATGAGATCAAAATCTAGAGCAGAAATGGAGGAAGAGCACACAGAAGTAGGGAGACGTGTCTTAAATACGCTCTGACTGTGTGTGTGTGTGTGTGTGTGCACTGGATTCTTTGTGCTATCTATTTCACTTGGTTCAAGACAGATGTGACCTGACAGATCCATCCAGAGCCCTGGAGAAGTGTCCACTCGGCTGACCTCACTAACACAGCTGCCATTACATGCTCACTCCTTCCCTCAGCGTCTGGCACAGGCGCACCAACACAATAAACGGGTGGAATGACAATTAGCATGGATATCAACAGGATTCAGAAGTGGTCTGTGATTGGTCAGGTTCACTGGGTCTAAATAATAATAATGTACCTATTTCTGCTCTTCACTGGTTTTCCAACTTAAAGGGATACTTCGCCGCTGGCAAAATGAGCTTTCAATCAAATTTTATTTATTTTTTTTTACTACGGAAGACACTGGATTGTTAACAGCAGCGACAGTGTAGGGTTAAGGCGCATGGCAGAAAGTATTGACGCAAATCAACACCCTCTAACCTCCTTTTTTCCCCCATCACATTTCAGATCGGAAAGGCATTTATTTTCAATAAAAATGAAGAATATATTCGAAAAGTGGAAATAGTGTCTAACGTGTGTTTAATAAAGTGTTTATCAGGTAAGGTTAGGGATGGATGTAGGGAGGGCTTTACTGTCCCAATAAGGTGGTATCCATTTAATAATTTAAATAAATATAATAATTTAAACTCCATGTTATTATTTCATGCCGTTTAATACAACAACACTAAGGTGCAAATAGTATCTGCAACAATTTATAAGTATAAACAAAATTACTACTCTTTACACTTATTGCAAATAAAATATTGCTATTTTTAGTGTAAATAGAATCTACCGCTATTTTCACTTAGTGTAAATAGTATCTATTACTATTTAAACTTAGTTTAAATAACATCTATCGCTATGTGCACATTGTAAATAGCATCAAATAGCCTCAAAAACTCATTTTGGTGAGTATTCTCGCAAGCACAGTCGGTTAGGTCTTAAATGAATGTAAAGAGTTGAGAAAGAAAACGCATGTGCAACAGTATATTGGATCTGTGCATTCGGTCTTAAAGTGACAGAAGCCCAATAGTACTGTTTTAGTCTGTGTCATTAATGTTAATCGAACAACAAAAGACAAAGAGAAAAACACTAAGTGCTCTAGATTTTGTAGCTTTATTAAGGATTAATCTATGTTTAATGTATACAGTGAAGACTATGCATGCTATTTTACATTTGATTACTTTATTCAGGTTATTACTTATCTGAATACCACTGTTAGCTTTTTGAAGCTTCAAAGTTGGTCACCATCCACTTACATTATATGGACCTACAGAGCTGAAATATATTTGTTTGTGCTTTGCAGAAGAAAGTCACACACCTCTGGTATGGCATGAGGGGGAGTCACTGATGAAAATTGATGATTTTTGTGCATTTTGGCTATTTCTTTAACAATCGGCCATTGGATATATCCTGCTAAATAATGGTTGGAGTTGTAATAGTCTCGAGTCCAACACCAGAATTGCTTCTCACACACGCTCCCAAGCAAACAAGCCTGAGTTTCTCACTGAGTGTCTGTTTGGGAGAGACAGAGCGAGAGAGCTAGATGCCGGGACAGAGGCTGTCAGCAGGTGTTAAGTGAATCTCCTCATCTCATTCACAGGTTGATGAGAGGTCCTCTCCGCTCCGCTGGCGCCGGGCGAACGGCTCAAACTGTCTCAGACTGTCCATCTCAGCCAGACCCAACAGACAGAGCGCCAGGGACAAGTGCAGCTTTAAATAGACCCTGATGGGCGTTCATGGTTCAGCTTTACTGACGCACGCATGGAGCCAGGTGACGGCGGATGATGGTTCTGTCACATAAATTGATTTTCAGGCGTGAGGATCAGTGAGGACCGGAGTGTACAGGGCTGTCTGGAGGGTAATCCGGCTGGTTACTGCACACGGGTGAAATAGGAGAACAGCGAAGAAGTGTCATCTACTCGAAACTACAGTGAGCTGCCTCGCTGCCTAAACACCTGCTTGTTACGGTGGCATAACAACAGGCATCGAACCCCACAAGTGACGGATGTCAGACAGCAACTCTGGTAGCAAAGTCCCAATGAAACCAAAATTTAGTTTTTTTTTTTTTTTTGGCTTTTAGTATATGTTAGCCTCTATAAGCTGTTGTGCTCCAAAACAATGACAAAATTCAGATTTAGAAGATATAAGCATTCAAAACCAACTGTCTCTCACTTTCGTCAATATGGATCAATGATTTTGGATGACATCACTCTGCACTTAAAGGTGGTATCAGTGATTTCAGGCCCAAAAATATTTTTATCACATTCATCTAATCTTTCCTAACGATCCGCTAGCTGCCCGCCCCATAAGCATGCCGTCAAAAAAACGCGTCTCTGTAGGCAGCCTAGGCTCTGAGATCTGCACACAAAAACAAATGGTTTAGCCAAACACTCAAAACCAAAACAAATAGTGTTCCAGCCAATCACCGACAGGGGGAGGATGTTGTGAGGTTTTGTGCTCGTGCACGGCTGCACGCGAAGTCAGAGCTGAAGAAAAAGCTGGCTCAAAACCTCACAACACCCTCCCCCTGTCGGTGATTGGCTGGAACACTATTTGTTTTGGTTTTGAGTGTTTGGCTAAACCATTTGTTTTTGTGTGCAGATCTCAGAGCCTAGGCTGCCTACAGAGATGCGGTTTTTTGACGGCATGCTTATGGGGCGGGCAGCTAGCGGATCGTTAGGAAAGATTAGATGAATGTGATAAAATATTTTTGGGCCTGAAATCACTGATACCACCTTTAAGCTTCTCATCAGATTTTCTGTCCAATCAAATGCTCTCTAGAATCTGAAGCCCCGCCCCCTTATTATAAATAGACTATGAAGCTGCAGCTAAAATCACTTGTTCACACATTTACTGTTTTGTACATGATGAATGGCACATAGTGCACTATATAGGGGATAGGGAACGATTCAGACAGTGTAAATATGCTTTCCACTGGGGCGAATTTACAGCGGATTATATGATCGAGTCGGTGCAGACCAAAACATTTATCAGACCCATTTGAATTCTGCACAGAATGCCACATTTTAAAGCAATATGGAGGAGATAGGAGGAGAAACTGTTAGACAGACTCGACATTAGAAACTGCAATGACGAGTGGAAGAGACAACACCGGTGCCGTGCACCAACATACATTTCAAAACGACATCTACACAAAGTACACATCTCAAACTGCACATCCTCAGCATGATTATGTTCACTGTTTTGCTTTAGTAACAGTTTCATATTAAATCTAAAAGGGGAATCTATTAGACTGGCTGTCATAAGCTGTCAAATGCGGCTTTATCAAGCTCAACAGCTCTGGCCGAGCTGTGATATTAATTAAACGCCGTTGGCTATTTTAAAAAGGAGAGGAGCTGCTCGATATGATCAAAAATACCGTAAAAACAGTAATATTGTGAAATATTATGACAATTTAAAATAGCTGTTGTGATGTTTTAAAAAGTCCTTTATTCCTGTGATCAAAGCTGAATTTCCAGCATCATTACACCAGTCTTCAGTGTCACATGATCCTTCACAAATCATTCTGATATGATGATTTGATGCTCAAGAAACATTTTTTCAAAAAAGTTGAAAACAGTTGAGCTGCTTCATATTTTTGTGGAATCTGTAATAAATTTTTACAGGATTTTCAGAATGAATAGAAAATTCTTTCAAAGGCATTTTTTGAAATGGAAATCTTTTGTAACAATATAAATGTCACTTTTGATCACTTTAACGTGTTAGAAGTATTACTGATGTCAAACTTTTAAACAGTAGTGTAAATGTGCAAAGCACTGAAAACAAGTACTAAGAAATGACTGCTTAGTTACACTCTGCAGAAAGCAGACGCTCATACAGCAGCAGACTCACAGTTACAGTGAAGGATGTGTTTTATTCACAGCGGTGAGCTGCTTACAGGATTACCTGCTGCTCTCTCATCACACACACACACACTTCTCTGAAGTCCAGGGAGAGTGTCTCATACACTGAGATGAATAAACATGAACTCATTATAATCACAAAACAGTCTTAAGAGTTACAGAAATAAGCTTTTCAACAAAAAAAACTTTGTAGATAAAATACTTTCCCTTTCTTACGACCTCTCCATGTCACTCTTTACACAGGTCTGAAATCTGAGACATCATCATCATCTCCACTTGCCATGCTCTAAAATCTCAGCTCATACTAACCAACACACACACACAGACGCACACACACACACACACACACACACACACACACACACACACACACACACACACACACACACACTCTCTAGTTTCAAACACACTTCATCCCTTTGATCTCTCTAATTAATGTTTGACTATATGAGTCTTGTAAGTATTGGTGTGTGTTAGAGAAAGTGTGTTTCGGTGGAGAAGAGTCAGTATTTCACTCATGTGAGCCGCAGGAACTATGACTTATATAAGACTGATCCAAATGAACACAGACAGCCTTTCGGGGAAGATAAGAAAGAATGACAGAAACATTATTATAAAACAATATTCAAAAAATGTGAAAAATTATGTTAATAATAATAATGAAACCAACAATAATAGTTATATTTATATACAGAAATATACACGTATAAATGCACACACACACACACACACACACACACACACACACACACACACACAAAAAGCTATTTTAAAATATTATTCAAATAACAATAAAAACTATTTCACACATCTCTCTTCTAACATAATAACAATATTAATAATAATAAAAATACATTAATTTTATATTTCCTTTGTATTTATTAGTTCAGTAAGGTGCCATGCAATAAGCAAAATAATATTCTGGTGGGCAGGTGAAAATAAACAAACAAATAAACAAACAAACAAACAAACAAACAATACAGTGCATAGAAAGCAGAGTGAAACATGGACACAACCAAAAACAAACAGAAAGAGATCGTAAACCCACATTTAAGACCAGGAACAGGGTGAATGCTGGGAGAACTGGGTTCTTTTTCACTTTTTGATCACTTAAAGATGTTTTATTAAAGATAACCCAATGGTTAAAACACCTTGCCACACAAAATACCCACTTATTTTGTCGCAATTCTTCTTAATTTAAAGTTATTACACAGACACATCAGCCGGTGTAGATCGCCCTGCGCACTGAGCTTTGTCTTCAGAGGGGTCAGGGCATTCCCTCACAACCACCGGGATGCAGAGTCAGCGACTTTTAATTAGAAAGGCCAGTACGCTTTGCTAATTCACCCAGCCTCAGAGCAGGAAGACCAATGAGCCGTGAGGACACGGTACAGAGAAGCAAACGTGTGTTCTGGAGAGCAGCGCTCTAGATGGAAGAGCACAGAGACTCTCACACAAAGGTTTTGTGGAAATGTAAAAAAGATTCCCTCAGGAAATGAAACGATGAAGGGGAAAAAAGGATCTCTGGTGTATTCATATATGCACAGCCATATGGGTGCTGTCAGAGCATCCGCGCAAAAAAGAAGTTCAGCTACCGGCCATTCCTCACAACACACCTGCCGCCCTGCACACACACACACACACTGCTGTGTTCTGCTTTTACTTTCACACGTCCCTTTCATCTCCTTTTCTCCACTACAAAACTCCAGGGATCTGGACGACATGGAACAATCGGTTCGGCACAATAACTGACTAATAACTGCAGTAACCATGCATTTTAATGGACTCTACATATACCACGGAGGAATTTTCATAAAGTGTATTATTATTTCTCTCAGTTACTATAGTAACTTTTTTCATCTTAATTCACATGTCATTCATCCTCCTCTATTACTGGATTATTTCCAAGCCGGTCTATTGTCGGGATTTATGCAACAATCTCTCTCTCTCTCTCTCTCTCTCTCTCTCGTTCTCTCTCTCTCTCTCTCTCTCTCTCGGCTTGATGGGCACTTGAAGGGACAATGCATTCAGGCAAAAGATCTGCAACTGAGGGAACTGCCTGTAGTCTGCAGAGACGTTGCGAAATCACGCATGCATTTACTGAACAAATCCAGCTTGCCATGGTGGCTTAAATTTGGCTGTTTTTACATGACAAATGTAAGTTATAGTGAAGAACCAGACCTCCACTGAGACGCTGGGGTCCTAGATCAGTAAGATATATGTATAATGTCAGGATTTAGGATATTTATTTATCCTATCCTTATTTAAAAAAATAATAATAATATTTGTATTCAACACGTATGCATTAAATTGATCAAAGGTGCAAGTAAAGACTTTTAAATTGTTACAAAAGATTTCGATTTCAAATAATTTGTTATTTTGATTACCTTTCTATTCAGAAATTCTTGAGCATCAAATCATCATATCAGAATGATTTCTGAAGGATCATGTGACACTGAAGACTGGAGTAATGATGCTGAACATTCAGCTTTGATCACAGGAATAAATTACATTTTACAATATATTACAACAGAAAACAATTTGCTTTAATTTGAATAATATTTCACAAAATGACTGTTTCTTACCGACCCCAAACTTTTGATTGGCAGTGCATGTGAAATACACAATAATCTACTTCTGAAAGTCATGTGGAACTTTGTTAATGCCGACAGAGAAGCGCATGAGCCGTGCGTCAGTTCGCTGGTGTGTTTCTAAGTTCAGAAAGCGGATTTAACACCAAACGTGAAAAAAACTTTGCTGTCAAATAGAGTCGGTTCTGCTTCAACAGCTCTAAAGTGAAAGCACCCTTAAAGAGATCAGTCCGCACGGGAACAGATGTGTGAGTATGTCAGAGACAGCACTTACTTGATGTAGTAGGGCACTTTATTCTGGGACACCGCTCTCTGCCAGGGCGTCTGCACTGAAGCTGCGGACACATAATAAAAGATTAGATGGGGTCTGATCATGATGGTGTTGGGAAATGAAGCATTAATTAAGAACATCTCTCTTATATCAGCGGACGCGCACTCTTTTAATTTCTCCCGACACTAAACCCTCGTTCCAGAGGTACACACTTGATGATATATATTACACATCTGCTCTCTCAGCAGAATTTAGTGTACGCAACGCTGCTTTTGAAGCTAATGGCATGGGATACGGGATGATACAACTTCAAAGAACAAACTCAAAAAGTTTGAATCGCATCAGCATTACCCAATACACTGAACTCTACGGATCGAAGCATCAAGCTCCAGAGTAACTCCCAGCGCAGTCATGGAATGGGAAAGGACAAGATAGGGCCGAAAAGGACATGGCAGGTGTTGTAACAAGGTTCAAAGAAAAAAAGAATTTGCCGCCAACCTTTCAGGAAAAAAAAAGGGGAAACAAGGTTCGATGAGACCTTGAGATGAGAGAGAATATAATTTTGATGTAGTGTTATTGTTACATCTTATTGTTTCATTTAAATGTAACTGGCACAATAAAGCCAATAAAGGGAACATTAAAACTGCTAAACTAAATCTAGTGTGTGTGTGTTAATGACTGCTCTTGACAGTCCACTGAAACAGAAAATAGTAGACGATTAACCTCTGAATTATTAAACACAAAAGCTTCGCCACAGCTTAGTGTGTGTGTGTGTGTGTGTGTGTGTGTACTGAGATGTCTGATTTCCCAGAGTATCTGACACTGGCTGCTTAATTTTTCATGGCTGACAGTTATTGTTTGTGCGCGAGTGTAAACTTGCGTCAATTAGAATCAAATGAATTTTAATTAGTTTTGTCCCCTCAATAAGAGTGAAGTGGCAAATGTCAGCGACAACGACACTGATTACATTAACACTCTACACAATCAATTACATTGTACATTTTGTAGGAACAATGAATATTAAAAAAAATGTAGAGTGACAACTGAAAAAAACTACTAAAAAACAATAATAAAAAAGAGAAGGAAGAAAAAATGAACGCAAGTAAGCAACGTATGGGATTTTTCACTGGTTTACATTTGGACCGAGTAACATCGGACCATTCTTCAACAAGCCGCATGATTTAAAGTATCATTTATGTCAAAAGGTGTGAAATGTGTTATGCAGTTTTAAAACCTTTGTTTAAGGGTATGATAAAATTACTAACAGTAAGTATAAGCAACATCTTCTGAAAAGACCAACAGTATGTTTTAGTTGATGGCATGCTTGTCTTCCCACTAGACTTCTTAACTGGTTTAACAAGCAAGGCTGGTTGGTCAACCAACTTCCCCAACTGAACGGTCCAACAAATAGACCAGCACTAAACTAGCACTAACCATTGGAAATTCATGCTGGTCTTTTTAAAGGGAGAGTTATATTTATGTATTAATGCAAGTACCATTAAATTTTTAGGCAGGGTTGAATAATAGCAACATAACGTTGACATGATTATGTGAATTTATTCATATGTTTTTACTGTTTAAATGTGGATTAGTGACTCACTGGATAAGAAGTGTTGAGAGGAAGGTCCAAAATCCCTGTGTGCTTCCCGTAAGAGCTTCAACCTGTCCTCTACAGCCGCCTGGAGAGAGACAGAGACAGAGAGAGAAAAAGATAGGTTGGTCGCTAAAAGGAATATCACAAACATGCTGAAGAAATGCATCCACACACTCACAGCAGGGTACAAAACTCAGTATATGAAAGACAGTAATGAACACACACACTCAGACTTTCTGCAGTCTCAGTGAGTGATCTAAAGAGATCCTGTGGAAAACAGATATGGTCTCATCACAGCTCAAACACACACACACTTTCCAATCACTCTATTGAGAACAGCATACACTCTCATACGCAGAGACTGGACTAATTACACAAATTTAGAGAAGGAAAAGAAAAGAAAAGAAGGAAGAGAAGGAAAAGAAAAAAGAAAAAAGAAAGAAAAAAGGAAAATAAACGGAAGGAAACATTGGAAACAATGAATGAGAGAAAAGAAAAGAAAAGAAAAGAAAAGAAAAGAAAAAAAAGAAGCAGAGGACCTTCATAAAAGGAACAGGATGGGAAAGGAAAGAAAATGCAGAAACTATGCAGAGTACTTGCATGAATGATGAGATAGAGGAAAGTAAGAGAAAAGTAAATGAAGAGGAAAGGAAATAGTAAACAGGAAAATGATAGGAGCATGAAGAGGACTTGCATGCAAATAACAGGAAGAGGAAAGGAAAGGAAAGGAAAGGAAAGGAAAGGAAAGGAAAGGAAAGGAAAGGAAAGGAAAGGAAAGGAAAGGAAAGGAAAGGAAAGGAAAGGAAAGGAAAGGAAAGGAAAGGAAAGGAAAGATCAATGCAGATGACTTGCACGAAGGAGGAGGAAGAGGAAAGAAAGAAAAGGAAATGAAAAGGAAAGAGGAAATAGGAAAAAGGATCAGAGTATGTAGCGGACTTGGATGAAGGAAGAGAAAAAGTAAGAACAATTAAAATAGGAAACCCTAAAAAAAGGATATGAGCATGCAGAGGACTTGAATAAAAAGAACAGGAAGAGGAAGGAAGAAGGATGAGAAAGGAAATGAAATAGGAAATATGAAAAAGGATAGGAACATGCAGAGGACCTGCATAAAAGGAACAGGAAGAGGAAAAAAGGAAAAAAAGAAAAGAAAAGAGTATGCAGAGGACCTGCATGAAAATAACTGGAAGAGGAATGACTAAACAGGAAAGGGAAATTAAAAGGACCGGTAAAAGAACTGGAAAGGGAAAGAAAAAGGAGGACCTGCATGACAGGAACAGGACAGGACCTGACCGGACGGGAAAGGAAAGGGAATGAAAGGAAATAACGAAGGATAGGACTATGCAGAGTACTTGCATGAAGGAAGAGGAAGAGGAAAGTAAGAGAAAAGGAAATGAAAAGGAAATAGGAAACAAGAAAATGATAGGAGCATGAAGAGGACTTGCATGCAATGATACAGGAAGAGGAAAGATGAAGAAAGGAAAGCATAGAAAAGGAAAGACAAGGAAAATAAAATAAAAGAAATCGGGAAGAAAACTAACAGGAAACGAAAAAGAAAAAGGAAGGAAAAGAAAAGAAAAGAAAAGGAAAGGAAAGGAAAGGAAAGGAAAGAAAAGAAAAGAGGAGTATGCAGAGGACCTGTGTGAAAGGAACAGGACAAGGCAGGAAAGGAAAAAAGAAAAGAGTATGCAGAGGAAAAGAACAGGAACAGGAGGATGGATTAGGCAGGAAAGGGAAATTAAAAGGATGAGTAAAAGAACTGGGAAGGAAAGGGGAAGTGTAAGGAGTGGGCAGAGGACCTGCAGTAGTTTCCAGCGCATGTTGAGGTTGTCTAATTGGCGGTTGGTGGTGGAGGACAGCTGGACGTCCAGTGGGGTCAGCTGACCTGCCAAATCATTCACAGCTCGAACATCCTGCTTCAGAGGAGCAATCTCCTCACGGAACGCCTGAAACACACACATACACACGGAGAGAGAAATAAATCACATCACCATCTTTATCTCTGCATTTCACACACACACAAATTTAAATAAATCACCAGCCGGAGCCTTTGGAAATTACTCAAACCATGTGTGAGAGAGGTGTAACAGCGTCATTTTATGATAAAACTACAAAAATAGCTTTAGGCAGGAAAATAATTGACTAGAATAATTGTTAAAGTTCACAAAAAAAGGAAGTTCTGTCACCATTTACCCTACCAGTGTGTTCTTACAAACCCAAACAATTATGTTTCTTCCGTGGAATATGTTAAGATGGAGATGTTAAACTGGATGTTCGCATGGCTCTTTTCCACATAATGGAATTAAAAAAGACTAGGGGCTGTCAAGCTCCAAAAAGGAGCCTGACAACTCCCAGTTCATGGTATTGTTAGTGTAGAGAAGCATCCAGATAAACATCATCTGTTATGCTCCAAAGAAGAAAGAAAGACATACAGGTTTGGAATGAAATGAGACTGATGACAGAATTACCATGTCACAATTATTCCTTTAAAATGCCATGATGACTTAGCTGAACTTTTTCTGATATCATCCCTAACGATTAAGGAGCTCGTCTGGACTCATCGCCATTGGTTATAGGCCTCAGTCGTGAAGCAGAGTAATAAGCTCACCGTTGTCCTTTCGATGTGATCCTGTAGGGAATCTATGAGAAGGTCTCCCACGGGTTGCCATCCTGCCTTGAGCTCCTCGGCCTGGGCTAGACGCAGGTCCAGTTGGTCCATGGAGCTCTGGAGGTCCTGGAGTTTATCTAGCGCTCTCTCCACCTGCTCTTGCCAGGTGCCCGCGTGTCCCATCAGCCTGTCCCAGCGCTCACCCACCTCTGCGGTCTGCTTACGGATGGCCTTGGCCACCTGCTGGGCCTTCTCCTCCGGGGTCAGCTCTACAGAAAACCACAGGCACAAACAAGTTACGTCTTCACTTCAGTCGACCTTAAGTTCTCTGAAAGGTTCTAAAAAGGTACATTTGGATTTTACGGGACTAGTTACTGAAACGCTAAAGCATATACAGATGCTCTGTCTCAAACTCTTCTAAACCACAGAGAAGCCTAAAGGCCAATTCACAGAAAGATGACTATATAAATAACTAGCAATAATTATTTTAAAGTGCCCCATTATGCTTTTTTCGAATATTACCTTTCATGCAGTGTGTAATAGAAGAATTGACTCTGAACGGTCTATACGAGTCATCAGGAATATTCCAGTCTCACTTCTGTGAACTGTGAACAATGCGGCAACACATTTGCATAATGGTTTTCATTGGCTGCCCACGAACTACGTCTATTTTGACCCGCCCTCAGATATTAAGAGCTGGTTTGTGTTGTGTACATGTCGAAAAGATACTGTTCAGTGCTGCAAATTAGTGCTAAATTCAGTGCTATTATTGGAGATTATCTGTTGTTCTTACAAGATAATGGATGGAGCAAGATTTGTTTTGCCAACTTTAATGTTATATCAGTCATTCATGTTAGTGCTGGGCAAATACCCACATGTGCACCACAATAAATTAGAAATATACACACTGGCTTGTTGATAGACGTACACTTGTTAATGCTGATGCTGATGGTGAGGAATTACAGTTGCAACATCTCATAATGTACCTTAGACTGAGGAGTGTATCACTGAGAAACGTCCTGCTCAAGTCGTCCTTGCGATGGAGGTTCGGGTTGAATAACTAGTTCTTCCAATGTTTCGTTATTGGACTCGCTCTTGGATTGATATGGTAAAATCGCAGCCAGTGTTAATGTCTTTACAGTGTGTACAATCGCTGAGGGCTGAGGGCTTTCAATGGCTGAGAATCATTAAAAAATGAATCATTGTCCAATGTATTTTATGAGAAAATTAAAGTGTTTTTTGACTTTGATGCATGTAAACCTGTTGTAGGAGACTCCAAAACAAAATTAGAAACCTTTAAAATGGCATAATAGGGGCACTTTAACATCCACATCAATGGACGATAAGGTTCTGGTTCATGTTCTGTAGCGAGACTCCACTATTCTCATTGAATTAGAGCGATAATTAAAACTTTTCATTGTAGTTATCGTCCATATAAAACTACTGGCATTTTCACACCTGACTAAATTTTTTCACCGTTTTTTTTATTTATTTATTTATTTTTTTTATATGGTGTGTTTTCTACCTTAGTTTGGTTTGTTTAGGCACATACAATCATGGACACTCAGATCTGCAAAATAATCGGCCCAAGATCACCAGTTAGCCTTGAACCGATTGAAAACTAACTCTAGAGTGGTTTGGTCGTGGTCAGAAAGCAATTTGATCCACCTGACCCCTAAACTAAGCTGTATCACAATTCATAATGGAAGATGCATTACATAAAAAGCAGCAGTGTCTGATTCTGTGGGGGAGCACATTAGTAATCGTTTATCACATTACTTATTGAAAACCAAAGCGCTCCTCTTCATCTTGAAATGTTGTGCAATTGCTTTTCTCAGAAACAGGTGCATTGCAAGAATGCTCTCCCGACGAAGCATTAATTCCTGCTCTAACTGATAAATTACATGTATAGAGCAGGAATGAAGGCTTATATATAATATATATAAATACATATAATATGTGTGTGTGTGTGTGTGTGCGTGCGTGCGTGTGTGTGTGTAACAAAAGCTAGTCCGCATCTTGATGAGAAGAATCCCATAATATAATCAGCTGCATCAATGAGAGGACAGTTTTACTCACACGACTTGCATAAACACATTTTGGCACGCATTGAAATATTGCCTTGTGAAAGCGAATCGAACCAAGGAGAAAATGCAACATTGTAAGAATTTAAGTCCCTGTTTTGGAACAAAGCAAACCATCTACAGGTCTAAAAATGTCCCGTGTCCACTGAAAATGATAACCTTGATTATGAGCTTAATATAATGTTTAAAGGGTTTCATTTTCCAATATCATTGTGTGTTAAACAGCCATAACAAAAGTGACAATAATTTACCTTAGATCTTGGAAATAACACACTATGTGAACAAGTGTGTTCCAGGGAAAACAATGATTTGGTATTGATTTAAATATTGACGGTCTAAAACACAATAGTCATCATGTTTTACCGCAGGACAGCAATTGCAATTACGTTTTCAGTCATCTGTGCAGGAATGCAATATGGAGGCTGTACATAGGAACATTTATCTTTAGCAACACTATGAAAGTATATAGCAGGCACAACAATACCGCTATAAACATAGATACCTATGAGAACAATATGCGTCACAAAGCCTCAGTTTTCACAGTCCACACCTCGAAGCGAAAACAACGTTTTCAAATTCATCCACTTGGGAGAGCGTTTTTAAAAAAGCTCCGTCTTGGTTGTCAAAAATGCCCTCTCAATGTGGAGCAAGGCCAAAACGGAGAGAAAAAGATGCGTTTTCAAACAAAAACGTATTAGTGTGGACAAGGCCTTCGAAGGCAGTATAATTTTACCACATACTGTCCGGAACCATCTCTGTGTTTGGGATACACATATGATCCCTAAAATGCTGCCAATGGGAAGCTTACTAGGTTTTCGAATAGAGTAATATAAACGGTCTGTTTTGAGCACCTCACATTTATCAATATGACAACAACTTGACTTTTCAGCTTTTTACCTTTTCCACATTGCTTATTGAGGGGTCACTTAAGAAAGTGTGTATTAATGAGTCCACTCAGCTAATGAGCTAAAGAGAGGGAGGTTTACAGGCGACAGGAGGCAGATGTCTGGGCAATTTAGAAAGAGCCGAGGGCATGTCTACAGGCAGGTCTACAGCATTAACATCTGCTCTTTCATTCAGCTTCCAGGCTTTTTTTGAGGACGTGAGAGGACACTTTAGCACAAACGGCAGGGCTGATTTCTCCATTCCCCAAATGCTCACCTCTATCTTTCATCTTTATATTTCTGATTAAGCCAAGCGAGAACCAATTTACAATTCAAATGCGTTCAAGCGTTTCTGGAAAGGTTTGAAATTCAATTAAGATCCAGGGGTTGAATGGAAATGAAAGTGACGGTTTCTCAGCGGCTTGTTTATGCTCATTTGGTGACGAACTGCGGAACAGATTGTTTTACATTTGAAAACATACAGTTCGATTTGGAAAACATGCCTTTCCGTGAACATTAGTTGTGTATGATTTTATCTCTGAAAGCCGCTCGGGCTGTGTGTTTGCGCAGGACGGGCAGAGCTCATGAGTGGTTGTCTGTTCAGATAGCTGAGCGCTGCGCTTTGATCGCAGGGATAAAGGAAGATGGAAGCGCAGAGATCGCTCAGGGACTCTGAATGGGAGATTGCTCGAGGTGTTCGGAGGGAGGCATGCGGAGAGAGATCAGAAAACACTGCCCCTCTCAACCCAGCTGACATCAATAGGAGTAAATGTGAATGTGTAAATGTGCAAATGTGTGGTAGAAATATTAAACAAGCAGCACGCTGAATCTGCACCCCCAATTACATTCAAAATCAGATTTTCATTAATGTCAAAACTGTCATTCACAAAGTTCTACAAATTCATGTTTTTTTTTTGGGCTGTGAAACAAATGCATTAAAAATGCATAAATAAATATTTATATAAAATAATGTGAATATAAAAATATCCACATTAATAATATTAACTGTAATACCTAAATAGAACAACAATAACAACTAAATACATTAAAAGTTTGCTATAACTAATCTTGATTAATCGCTCAGGAAGAGCGGAAAACATTAAAGGGATAGTTCGGCCAAAAATGATATTTAAGCCATGATTTACTCACCCTCAAGCCGTTCGAGATGTATGTGTCAATCTTTTTTCAGACGAACACATTTTCAGTTATTTTAGAAAATGTCTTAGATCTTTCAGTGGTTATAATGTGAAGTAATGGGGTCCACCTCCTTCAAGTCCCAAAATGTGCATGCATCCTTCACAAAAGTAATCCATTCGGCTCCAGGGGGATAAACAAAGGCCTTCTGAGGATAATCCGTGCCGTAAAAATATACATATTTAACACTTTATAAATGAAAATAACTGGCTTCCGGTAGCGGCCAGCGCGTTCACGGAGATGGATGCCGGCGTATGACGTAGGACGCTTCCTACGCTACGTCCTACGTCATGTACGCTCAGGAAGAGAATTTTTTCTTTGAAATAATTATATTTTTTAAAATTGCATCATTTGTTTTTGCTCCCAATTGTTCTTCCCATTGTAAATCAATGGCACTCTAAACTCAAACGGAAAATGAATAACTTTCAATAACTCTTTGACGTTGGCACACGACCTAAATCACTAAAGAAGGTTGCAGCGCACTTCTAGCAGCCACATGATCTGAGATGTCCTTCACGTCTGTAGCACAAACAGTTCAGGACGAGTTATGCAGAAAAGTTTAAAATGCAGACTTAAGTGGAAGTGACATGTGAAGGCCAAGTTTGGAAACCCAAACTCGGAATTTGTCCTCTGCATTTAACCCATCCAAGTTAGTGCACACACATTGTGAGTAGTGAACACACACATACACACTGTGATACACACCCGGAGCAGTGGGCAGCCATTACGCTGTGGCGCCCAGGGAGTGATTGGGGGTTTTGCTCAAGGGAACCTCAGTCATTTACTGCCGGTACTGGAATCAAACCAGCAACCTTTGGGTTACCAGTCAGACTCGCTAACCATTAGCCCACGACAGCCCTAATTGTTTGTTCAAATCCCTAACTCTCAGAATGTGCAGCAGTAATAGTTCTGCTTGCCTTAGCAAAAACTTTCTGCTCTAGATGACTTTGGCCTTTTCTGAAAGACAAGAAACATTGAGCTTCAGGAAAGTTGAAAAGTGGAAAGAGCCTGCAGTCTCTGATCTACCAATTAACCCGGTTTCAGTGGGCATTCGCACACTCCTCCTAAACGCTTGCTGGAACCCGTGCGCATGCGTACGTGCTCTCACACACTCACTCTACAGCTCTTCTCCTTTCTGATAACTTATGTCTGATGTTTGTCCTAAATTAGCTTTTCAAGCGGGTCCCAGAGGAAGTGTCCAGAGAGCTGGGGAACTTCCCAGACATCAGATACTGCAGTTAAGAGCGTGTTGACAGGAGGTGTCCGACTTATCAGAGTCACTTACATCAAAGAGCATCCCTTAGAGAGTGTCAAAATAAACTCTGCTGGTCTGTGTGTGTGATGTTCTCATACTTGTCTAAGTTTCTCAAGTCCTTCTTTTGCAGAGGTATTTTTAAGAGCAATCAATTATTGTAAAAGTTACTCTCTCCTTGCCTCATTGAGCACATGGATCAAAACACGTTATTCATGGTATAAATCAAGACTTGTGCATTTTATCCCTTTTTTTTCTCTATCATTACACATCTCGGAGGATGGCAGTACAAAATAAATAATGGGCTCTCACCAGTTTTGGGTTGCAGGTTCTTGCGTGGCTCTTCGGGTCCTTCGATTGGCTGTTCGGCCAGAAACATGTGTGCCTGGTCCAATGAGCTGAGTACTAAATGCTCACGCTCCAAAAGCTCCGCCCTCAGAGCCTGAAAACACAAACCAGTAACATCACATTACAACCCGTCAATCAATACTGTCATTAATGGAGCTTAATCATGGAAAACTGCAGTACAGGAATAATAAAATAAAAAATTAAAATCAATTAGCATTAGGAAAACAGTCAACCAATCAACAAAGATATAGAAAGATGGATGGATGGATTACATAGAGAAACAGATCACTAAAAATAGACAACAGTACGAAGAAACTGATTTTCCACAACAAAACCACGTCAACAACAATTGAATCAACAGGCTTTTCCCCCCATTATGTCTGTCGTAGTCTGTCATTATTTGATGTTATATCATTTCTTAAGCAAGCAAGCGCTCCATCCAAAGAGACAGAGAGAAAGAAAAAGTGTGTGTTTGTGTGTGAGATCAGTGAAAGCAAGATGAAAAACAAAGAGATCAAGAAAAGGTGAGGATGAGGGCAGAGAAAGATTGATAGGGTGCACGTATAAAAACAGACACTGAAGTGCAATGGCCAACACAATCTCGGAGGTCAAACTAGACATTTCCACAGGGTTGCACGCAAATTAGCCAAACTAATAGCCGTTCCTTAACTCAGACAAAACTAATTCCTGCCTTCGGGCAGCTTCACAACTTCTGTACACACACACACACACTTAAATGAATAGCCAAATCTCAGCGGAGAGGGAAACTGGATTACCATTCCTCTGATGGTTGGGCCCTAAGGCTCGACTGGAGAGCAGGGTCACGGCACCCTTCCACACTTCTGAAACGGTCGTTAAACAGAGCCGGAGGACGTGATAAGCACTTTAATTACATCCTGCTACAGTAAACCTAGCGAACACCATTAGAGGCCCGAATGAGGAGAGAGAGGAAGAGGAGCGGACCATTAAACAGCATTACTGAGACATTAAGGGCCGATATTAAAGAACAATAAAGATTAGAGTAAGATGGACAAAGAGGCTCATATGAGATCAAAGAAGAACATCACATTCGAGTATGTGCAGCTTGATAACTGGATAAACTGTGCTTCCCTATTAGTCAACAGACTACTCAGATAAGGAAGTAAACTGAATATCACCTACATTGTGTTCTCAGTGTTTCAGCAATATACACACACAACTGTGGTTGCACATCAACTGAATTCACTATTATTGAGTGTCAAGCTGTGATTGGCCTTGCAACCATAAAAACTGGAACACTCCTTAAGTTTATCATGCATTTTCTGCTTTTCTGCATTTCTGCATGTTTCTGTTCCCTGATAGTCCCAAAGATAAATGACACGGTTTAAACGCTATAACCTTAAACAGCCTAATTATACAGTTTCATTAAAGAGTCATCGTTTACTCACACCCCTGTCCAACCCAGAAGACTGTTGTTCATTTTTGAATCCCAAATGAAGATATTTTAATATTCTCTCATAATTTTTGTCCATCCATTGAAAGTCCACAAAACCAAACCTTCAAAATTTTATAAAGAGTCCAAAACCTAAGCTTCATAAAGACACTGTAAAAGTACTCACACTCGTGTTGTTCCAAACCCATAAGAGAAAACACACAGAATATACATATACATACACACACATATATATATATATAACCTAGGAGTTTCCTGTTCTACCACTGAAAGTCAATGCAACACTTTCAAGCTTCAAGTTCATAAAGAGTTCATCTTTTAACTCTTTTCTCACCAGCGTTTTTGAAGAAAAAAAGTTGCCATCCAGCTGCAGCATTTTTGATCATTTTCGCAAAAGTTTCATTGCCCCCAGAATATATATTTTGAATGAATATCTGAACATGCATTATATCAAAAGAAAGAACAGGGCCTCTGCATTAAAAAAACACAACAACGACCCTGTTTTATTCTAGCTTCATGCATTCTTTGTTTATCAACACTTGAATGTGGGTAAATTTCATTAAAAAAAAGAGGAACATTTGGAGCAAAAACCTGAGAAAAAAATTCTGTTGATTGATCCAGATTGGATTCAGAACGTTGATCAAAACACAGATGGAGTAGATCGAGTCCATCAACACCCCCAAAGCTTCACAGTCCTGTCGCTCGTCCTGGGTCGACATTTCATTCAGTGACATTAGGCAGTTTTGATTTATATGCTGTTTAAAGTTGATGATTGCATTATTTTACGTATGCATCTGCTTGCATAAGCTATCACTTGTTTCTGCTTCTTCTTCGCTTGTGTTTTGATCTGGAGATTCAGTACACTTTCAGAAGATGTGTAATAGAGCCCCCTACCGTATAACAGTCAAAACATGGAAAGCAGGAAAATTACATCAATGGCGGGAACAATGTCTTAAAGTTTGGAAATTCTGAAGCTTGAAAGTTTTGGTTGCCTTGACTTTCAATGGAGGAAAACTCTTAGGTTTAAATTTTTCATTCAAATATAATTAGTTTTGAAGACAAATGAAAGTCTTATGGGTTTGGAATGGATTTTTTGATAAAAATTAAACAACAATTAAAGGGTTGGTGACATCACAAACCCTAAAGTTCAGTAACCCCGCCCACTGATTCGAGCACGACAAGTAGTAGTAGGTAATTAACAGACTACCACTGACACTGAATCAAGCAACTAACCGATAAACCGTCTTTGAAGAGCGAACATGTTGCCAAAACCCTCGTTATAATCAACAAATCTCTTATTGTGTTTGCACTGTTAGTTATGATGAAAGCATTCGTGAGAGTGCAGAAATCAAATTGTAATGACGAGATCACTCCATTCATGCACTCACTGCAACCTTTAATGCCAGCATCTAAATATAATGCTATAGATACACTTTTCACGATTAGTAAACCTTGAGAACGGTAATATTAAAAACATTCTAAAAGTTTTCGAGAGAGTTAAACATGTAATACTAGCTATTTCATATGCAAAGCTGTCAGCCAATCACAGCAGTGGGCATTCACACTGAAGTCTCAAAGACACGCCCCTTTAAACAGAGTTCAAATCAGAGGCTAAATCAGGGTAGGAAAAATGCCTTTTATTTATAAATTATGTCCATTTTTGCAGTAAAAATCCTACTAACATTATAAAGTGCACCCAGGAAACATTATAAAAAAATAAAACAATGCAGTTCATGACTCTTAAACACTTTACGTTGGCGCTTTATAGGTGAAACATGTTTTAGTAAGCAACCTTCCAACATCGACACAAACAAAACAAAAACGGATAGCTCTTTCATTTCTTCCTCTTTCACAAAGATGATGAGTTTCCACTTTTAAAGCCAAAAAAGCATCACTATCATCAGTGCTCTTCCTGAGCTCTTAAAACACTTTTGACGGACACAAACAGCCAAACACAAAAACACACTCATTCACAGTCGTAAATGGCACATAATGAGTAACCTCAGTGACGAGAGTGAAAGACCATTCAAAGCCATCGAATGGCAAACTACTCGACACATCCTGAACGCCTCTAAAAGACTCCCAAACAAGCACTCTAACGGCTGGGGCGATGAAATGAAGGGAGAGAGAGAGAGAGAGAGAGAGAGAGAGAGAGAGAGAGAGAGAGAGAGAGACTGTATTGTCTGTCAGTTGTAGCGGCATCTTGCCCTTGACTGAAGCTCACGTCTAAGATGCTGGAATTATGCCAAAGTACCATTTATCGCTATAGCAACAAACAGTGTCATAGCAACAATAATTACCTCAGCGCTGCTCTCCCCAGTTTAGAATAATGTCACCCTCAATGTTTAATTGAACTATCTGAGCATTTTATTGAATCATCTGTGGCATGCTGTCGATTACCGAAGAAGATAATTTTGCCGCTAGTTTTGAAACAATCAGAAAACGCGTCTTTATTAAAGTGCACACAGTTGGAGGTTTCAAGCATTTATATCGAGTCATCTGTACAAAAATGTGTTATTTAAAAGTATCAGAAATACATTTCTAAGCGGATTTTTTTTTTTTTTTTTGCTGCTTTTAAGACCTCATGAGAAGTTCATATACAAGCTCAAAAGTGTTTTAAGTGATTTTGCTAAATTTCATACTTCTTTCTTGCACAAAGACAGGAAGCTTTTAACACCATGGCAATGAAGCCAAAGCCCAAGGAAGTTAAAATTCAATGGGTGTACTTATAAAAGTCAAGCCATATTTCAAAATAGTTGGGCAATAGACTTTTTTTGAATGGCTTCTTTCAGGAGAAGCACACAAAGAGGCAAAGAGTTTTAGTACAAATCCAATCATGAAAGACAGAAGCATTTGCAATGATGGAGAGTTTGTACTGTGCTTACAATCTCAGATAATGACTTTCCAATCCATTTAACAATGTGTAAATTGAAATCAATACCCGAGCAGCAAATCGACACTGATTCATAACTAACGTCTATCAAAGTTGACCGAAAACTGTCATTATTTCAGACAGATAAAAACGTACAGCCCACCTCTCATCAGGCTGAGGCCGAACTCTTAAAGGCCCCCTGAAATCAAAATGTAATTTTCTTTTATCTTTTAGTATGCATATGTTAGCCTTGAGGTAATGAATAAGCTGGCGAGTTCCAAAACAATGACAAAATTCGCATTTAGGAGATATAAGCATTAAAAACTTGCAGTCTCTCACTTCCGCTAAAATGGATCACAGATTTTTATGACGTCACCGCGGACTTCAACTTCTCATCACATCTTCTGTCCAATCAAATGCTCTCAAGAGTCTAAAGCTCCGCCCCCTATGCTATAAATACCACCTGACACATCACGGAGCAATATGTGTTAGAGATGTGTGTTTGGTTGCTCAAACGCTTGAGTTTTATTCTGTTTTCCAACTGTATGTTGGTTAAGAATGAAATGACTAGAATTTATTCACACCTCTACTATTGAATCCAGAGTATCATCAGATCTCGGATTCACTTTCAAGGTGCTGTCAAGTACGACTTGCTGTCTGTGAGGTAAACTAAACACTATTGGCTATTTGAAAAGGGGGAGGGGCCATTCAATATGTCCCGCCTTAGCTTCCTGTTTCACTGGAAATTACGTCAACGCATCAAACAAAGCAGAACGACCCAAGGCACTTCAGTGGGGCTTTAAGTGGGTCATAGTGAGGTCATTCTTTCCTGTCGCAGGTCAGAGAAAAGTCTGAGGCCTCGGGCGGCTTTAATCATAACGGGGATTCAAGACCCAAATGATCAGGATAAATCACACAGATGTTGCCATTATTCAACAGAGCAGAACCTGGCAAAGTAACAGCAATCAGTGCAAAGACACTTTCAAACTTTTTCCAACATTTTTTCTCTTCTTGTGTGCCCAGACTGTTACAGTGATGTGACTAATGCAGCATGATAGTGGTTATATAAGAGTTATATGAAAAATTTGAAACTGCGTGCATATAAATTTCAGCCTATTCTGTGCATTAAGCTGTCATATTCAGAGGACTAAATAGCAAGAGGCTTATGAACTACTTTTAAGCCACATTTATAGTGCTTTTTTTTTTTGCCCTTTCTGGAGCTTGCCAGCCCATGGTCACTGTATGGATAAAGTAAAAAAAAAAATGCTCAGCGAAAAAACATGTGATATGAGGGTACACGACGATTTTCATTTTCAGAATTTCAGTGTGAATTATTCCATTAAAAGGTCGATAAAAATTGTCTCTGATATTACATAACTCATTTTGTCCTTGTTACAGTAAAAAGCTTTTTAGCATTACACCCTTTATCACTAAAACTAAGAATAACACACAGTTTCCCACTCTGTTTTTTAGAGGACTTTCCTTAAAGGTGATTGATAGTTTTAATTATGGCTGCAATAAAGGAGGCTTTTCTATTGGATAATTAGGTGTATGATTAATAAACACCATTACTGAGACAAAAAGATGAGGGAATTGAGAGGAACTGTCCTCAAGTACTCTGTAAACTTTATCGCTAATAATCAAATGAATGCTGCGTGGGTAAGATTACATACATTAATATGCTGACAGAAACCCACCACACACAGAGACACATTCAATAACTATGAAATGGAGAAAAACTAGTGTTGCACACCAGCTAAGAGGAACATTTTCAAGTAATAATGGTCTAACAAACATACACATATATATACATAATTATTTACAGGTTAATTTTACAAAACAGGTGCTAATTGTGCTTTTCATATACTTTTGTGTAAATATGAGCTGTCTAATGAGCTTTTAGGTGAAAAATAATGACATTTTTGTCCCCAGATAAATTTGTCAACCCTGTTATTATCATTTTGGTAATAGTCAATGCAATAAAGTAAGGTAAGGTAAGGTAAGGTAAGGTAAGGTAAGGTAAGGTAAAGTAAGGTATAATACTTGTATTGTCAGAAGGAGATGAGCTCAATGTCAACCCTTTTACCATGATTTTGATTCACAAAGACCAGATACAGTACTTTAAAATTGGGCATTTTATGGAAGTACCAGCATCAAATTATCCTTCTATCCTTCATAGTTTCAAGCTTTGAGCACAAGGCTTGTAATGTCAAATTAAACTGTGAAAACTGTGTAAATTAAATTAAAGTGTCAACCCTGTTACCTTTCTAAAGGCACAACTATATAACAACATATATTTATTAATATATTAACCAAAATATATTCATTTAGTCTGAGATTGCACAATGAAATTAAAACATACATTATTTAATTCGATATCAAAGTGTACTTAGAAAATCACCTTTTCAAAATGGAAAAGCCACTGTTTCCATTTCATCTAATGACCTCAATTAATCTCGGGATAAAGGTCATTCCGATTGCGGCGTCTCTCTAACTGGCTCAGTGTCTTTATCGCTGGAAGTTTTCAGACAGACAGTGTGTTCGCCTCTTTTTAGTCTCTCAGACCTCACACAAATTATTCATTTTCACTTCCATCTGGTGTTGCGGGGTGCTCTATCCTGGTCCCGCCCGCTTGGCACGGCACACTAATCAGCCGTGACGTGTTCAAAAGGCCTGGCGTTTTGTCCCCGCACAGCTAAAGCTCTTACCAGGGCAGCCGGCTCAAAGACAATCTATTATAAGAGCCTGAGAAAAAGATGAGGCGGCGAGAGAGAGAGTGGGAGAAAGTCAAAACAGGGGGGGCAATCTTTCTCTTCGCTCAAGAGAATCATTAGTCAAACTGTCTGAGAAAGAGAGAGAGAGAGCATAACCAAACTGTCACAGACTCGTTACAGTTTCAACCTTCCTGCCACCTTCCCATAATTCCCTGCGGTGGTTGTTCAGCGCTGTAGGTATTCTGACATCAAACAGCAAAAAGAAGCCAGAAAATGGCCAGAATTTTCCATTAAACATGCCACAAAGCCTCCTTAAACAACTCTTAATTATCAGATGCATCTCTGGATCTGTGCATGTAAACATTTAAAAACGTTATTTGTGCTGCGGGGTTAGTCAAACACTGATTAAAATGTTTTCGAGTAAAGGTGAGATGGTAAACGGTCTGATTGTTTTGTTCAGGCCTGCTATCAGTTTGATTACTGTTATTATCTCACAGACAGTTTGGTGATTTGTTATTTCGGTGACGCGCTGTCCACACACTCTGTGACACATGATCCAAACACATGATCCGAATATAACTGGCCAATATGATGATTTAACAGAGTGGCATAAACACTCTAATATTCCCCGCAGGGTAATCTGATGAGATAATGAAATGTCAGAGAATGGAGGAAAAAATGTGTAGAAGATAAAAAGATGGAAAGAGGAGACAATATTAAATAAAAGAGACAAAATGAGACAGGAGCTGGGATGAGATGAGAGGAGAGAAGAGGAGAGGAAAAGGAGGGGAGAGGAAAGTAGATAAAAGGAGACCAGATGAGATGCAAGGAGACAAGATGAGATGAGACGAGATGAGAGGAGAGAGGAGATGAAATGAGACAAGATGAGATGTAAGGAGACAAGATGAGATAAGATGAGAGGAGACAAGGTGAGAGAAGACAAGAGGAGATGAGACGAGAGGAGATGAAAAGAGAGGAGATGTAAGGAGACAAGATGAGATAAGATGAGGGGAGAGGAGATGAAAGGAGACGAGGAGTGGAGACAAAAGGAGACAAGATGAGATGAGACGAGAGGAGACAAGATGAGAGGAGATGTAAGGAGACAAGATGAGATGTAAGGAGACAAGATGAGATCAGATGAGAGGAGGAGAGGAGATGAAAGGAACAAGAGGAGATTAGTTAAGAGGAGAGAGGAGAAGAAAGGAGACAAGAGGAGAGAGGAGATGAAAGGAGACCAGATGAGATGAGACGAGAGGAGACAAGATGAGATGAGACAAGAGGAGACAAGATGAGAGGAGATGTAAGGAGACAAGATGAGATGTAAGGAGACAAGATGAGATCAGATGAGAGGAGAGGAGATGAAAGGAGACAAGAGGAGATTAGTTAAGAGGAGAGAGGAGATGAAAGGAGACAAGAGGAGAGAGGAGATGAAAGGAGACCAGATGAGATGAGACGAGAGGAGACAAGATGAGAGAAGACAAGAGGAGAGGATATAAGAGGAGATAAGATGAGAGGAGATGAAAGGAGACAAGATGAGATGTAAGGAGACAAGATGAGATGTAAGGAGACAAGATGAGATCAGATGAGAGGAGATGAGAGGAGACAAGATGAGATGAGACGAGAGGAGACAAGATGAGAGAAGACAAGAGGAGAAGAGACGAGAGGAGATAAGATGAGAGGAGATGTAAGGAGACAAGAGGAGACGAGAGGAAACAAGAGGGGATCAGACGAGAGGACACGAGACAAGACAAGATGAGAGGAGAGGAGAAGAGAGAGGAGAAGAGAGAGGAGGAGACAAGATGAGAGTAGATGAAAGGAGACAAGATCAGACGAGAGGAAACAAGAGGAGATCAGACGAGAGGAAGCAAGAGGAGATCATACGAGAGAAGAGTAGACTAGAGGAGACGAGGGAGGAGAAGAGAGGAGAGGAGTGGAGAGGAGGCAAGATGTGAGGAGAAAAGAGATGAAAGGAGACAAGAGGAGATGAGACGAGAAGAGAAGAGATGAGACTAGAGGAAACAAGATGAGAGTAAATGAAAGGAGACAATAGGAGACAAGTGGAGATGAGACAAGAGGAAACAAGAGGAGAGGAGACAAAGTTAGAGGAGATGAGAGGAGACAAGAGGAGATGAGACTAGACGAGATGAAAGGAGAGGAGATGTAAGGAAACAAGATGAGATAAGATGAGGGGAGAGGAGATGAAAGGAGACGAGGAGTGGAGACAAAAGGAGACAAGATGAGATGAGACGAGACGAGACAAGATGAGAGAAGACAAGAGGAGATGAGACAAAAGGAGACAAGATGAGATGAGACGAGAGGAGACGAGATGAGAGGAGATGTAAGGAGACAAGATGAGATGTAAGGAGACAAGATGAGATCAGATGAGAGGAGAGGAGATGAAAGGAGACAAGAGGAGATTAGTTAAGAGGAGAGAGGAGATGAAAGGAGACAAGAGGAGAGAGGAGATGAAAGGAGACCAGATGAGATGAGACGAGAGGAGACAAGATGAGAGAAGACAAGAGGAGAGGAGATAAGATGAGAGGAGATGAGAGGAGATGAAAGGAGACAAGATGAGATGTAAGGAGACAAGATGAGATCAGATGAGAGGAGAAGAGACGAGAGGAGATTAGACAAGAGGAGAGAGGAGATGAAAGGAGACCAGATGAGACGAGAGGAGACAAGATGAGAGGAGATGTAAGGAAACAAGAGGAGATGAGAGGAAACAAGAGGGGATCAGACGAGAGGACACGAGACAAAACAAGATGAGAGGAGAGGAGAAGAGAGAGGAGGAGACAAGATGAGAGAAGACAAGAGGAGGTGAGACGAGAGGAGACAAGATGAGAGGAGATGTAAGGAGACAAGATGAGATGTAAGGAGACAAGATGAGATCAGATATGAGGAGAGGAGATGAAAGGAGACAAGAGGAGATTAGACAAGAGGAGAGAGGAGATGAAAGGAGACAAGAGGAGATTAGACAAGAGGAGAGAGGAGATGAAAGGAGACCAGATGAGACGAGAGGAGACAAAGATGAGAGAAGACAAGAGGAGAGGAGATAAGATGAGAGGAGATGAGAGGAGATGAAAGGAGACAAGATGAGACCAGATGAGAGGAGAGGAGATGAAAGGAGACAAGATGAGAGAAGACAAGAGGAGAAGAGACGAGAGGAGATAAGATGAGAGGAGATGTAAGGAGACAAGAAGAGACGAGAGAAAGCAAGAGGGGATTAGACGAGAGGACACGAGACAAAACAAGATGAGAGGAGAGGAGAAGAGAGAGGAGAAGAGAGAGGAGGAGACAAGATGAGAGTAGATGAAAGGAGAGAAAGAAAAACAAGGAAGAGAAGAGACAGGATGATACAGACATAAGAGGAGATGAAATGAGACAAGAGAATTTTTTTTTTTATAAAATTGGAGACAAGTTGAGAAGAAAGAAATCAGACAAGAGGAAATGAGAGAGGTGAAGAGACAATAAAAAGAGTAATATATGGGAGCGAAAGTTAACAAATGAGATGAGGAGAGAGGAGTTGAGTTGAAAAGCGAGAGAGGAGACAAGATGAGAAGACAAAATACACAAGATAGCAGTGAGTCGATCTGAGTGTGTGTCCTCTCACCGTGCAGTGGATCTGCTGCTGCAGTAGTGTGGGCACGTCTCCTCCGATGGGCATCTGTTTATTCAGCTCCTCGTCCTTCACACTGATCCAGCGCCCCAGTTCCTCCAGTACTGACAGAAGCCTGTTCCAGCGCTCAGCACTGGCCTCCAGATGAGCCCTGCACACACGTTTAAACATTTAAATAAACCTTACTACTAGATTAAGATGCAAGATTAAGAGTTCATAAGGATTTTCCTACAAACAGTTAAACCGGAGAACTTTCCAACAGATTTTCTCTGTACAAAATGAGTGCAACAGGTGAAACTGTGTGTGAGAATGCAGAGCTCAAAAATGTGAGCGTTTCACTCTCATTTGCGACTAAAAATAGATGTGTGCGAACTATAAAATGTACAGCAGCAACTCAGCCACGAAGCAGAAGACCACATAAAGTCACAAAGATCACCAAGGGCTGAGGCGCATGCGTAACAGTCACCAAAGCTCTGCTGATCTCATAGCTGAAGTGTGAAACTTCCACTCCAGTAATATCAGCCCAAAAACTGTGAGGCGGGAGCTTTACGGAATGGGTTTCCATGGCCGAGCATCTACATGCTAGCCTCACATCGCCGACTACAATGCCAAGCGTCAGATAAAGTGACGTAAATCACGCTGCCAAGAGAGCAGTGGAAACATGTCCTGTGGATTGACAAATTACACGTCTCTGTTTGACAGTCTGATGAGTGACTTTGGGTTTGGCGGATGCCAGAAGAACGTTACCAGCCTGACTGTATTGTGCCAACTGTAGTTTGGTGAAGGAGGGATACTGGTGTGGGGTTGTTGTTTAGGGGTTGGGCTAGGCCCATTACTTCCAGTGAAGTGAAGTCTTAAGCTTCAGCATACCAATACATTTTGGATGATGCTGTGCTTCCAACTTAGTGGGAACAGTTTGGGGAAGGCCCTTTTACTATTCCAGCATGACTGTGAAAACAATGTCCATAAAGACATGGCTGGATGAGTTTGGTGTGGAGGAACTTGACTGGCCGGCACATAGTCCTGACCTCAACCCCATCTACACCTTCGGGATGAACAGGATTGGAGATTGTGAGACGGGGCTTCCTTCCAACATCAGAGCCTGACCTCACAAATGCTCTACTGAATGAATGGGCAAAAATACCCACAGAAAAAGTCCAAAATCTTGTGGAAAGCCTTCCCAGAAGAGTGGAAGCTGTTATAGCTGTGAAGGGGGACCAACTCCATATTAATGTTCAAGTATTTAGAATGTGACGTCATTACAGTCCCTGTTGGTCAGGTGTCCCAATACTTTTGGTGTATTATATAGTGTCCAGAAGGTCCTTAAAAAAAGCTTAATGCTATTTAAGATCATAAAAAGTCTTGAATATCTTATATAGTATAACAAACATCTTAATTATCATTTTAAGAGGTCTTAAGTTTGGGGATGGAAAAACAGAATAAAGGTCTTCAGGATAATGGCCTAATCAAGCTTCAGGCATGCGAGTTTGATCAGGTTGCCCCAGCTGATGCAGACGGTTGTACGACAACACTTCACAGCCATTGACAGAATTTTCTGTCTTTACGTGTTTTCACTGTTATACGGTAGGGGGCGCTATTATGCATCTTCTAAAATAGTACAGAATCTCCAGTTCAAAACACAGATAAAAAGGAGCTGAAATAAGAGATAGAAGCATTGCTTATGCACATTGTAGTCTGTGAAAAAAACACACAATTTTCTCAGCTTTTTGTTCAAAATGTTGCTTTTTTTTATGAAACACACCCACATACAAGTGTTGTTAAAACAAGTGTTTTTTTTTTTAAGATATATTGCATGACCAGATATTCATACAATACAATATTCTGAGGGCCATGAAACTTGTGAAAATTATCAAAAACGCTGGTAGTTGCTGGCAACTAAAAAAAAAAGAAAAGGTGGGGAAAGAGTTAAAAGTCCTGAATTTTGATTAAAATGTTCTTTATAAAAAAAAAACAAAAAAAAAACATTTTGATACATTTACATCGCATCCCTAAAAGTTTTTAATGTGCTCCTAATTTTTCCAACTTACACCTTGGGAAAAAAGTATGCGTCAAGCCTTGGTGTATGTTAATGACCGCATCAGCAAGACTTGTAATTATGCATGTTCACTAATTAGTGCCTAATTAGATTTAATAAAACAGCAGACATTAGAGCACACCATTACATTGTTGTCCTCTCACACACACATACACACTCTCCTGTTAGTCCATTTTACCCTTTAAAATGGCACACACATATAACAACTATGCCTGTAACACACACACACACACACACACACACACACACACAGCTGCTCAATTTGACAACATAACAGAAACGCGGCTCCACCAGTGACTCGTGTGATGATTTTCAAGTGACCTTAACATTAACGTGTGCACTTGAACTCGAGGTGATTGCGTGTGACTGACCGTATATTGGCAGATTTGGCCTTCAGGTCGTTCCAGCGCTGGTTCATGTCATCCAGTCTCTGCTGGAGAAATACTGCCTCCTCGGAGCTCCCCAGAGCCTTCACCATCTTCATCTTATTCCCCTCCACACTCCTGAAAACATCATTATGAGCCTCGATCTCCGCCTGGATGTCCTACACAAACAGAGGGAGACAGAGATTGCTTTAATTGCACAGTTATCACCTTCATTATGTGGATTCGTTAAAGGTAAAGCTAAATAAATCAAGGAAGAGATGCTTCCACACCTTCTCCGCTGAGAGAGAAATACGCAATTAAAGCTGTCAGTCTGATACTGAACCTCTCCGTGCGCGCACACACACACACACACACACACACACACACACACACTCAAGCTCATTTCAAAATTAAGATTAATCACATTACTTGTGAAAGTGCACATGAAGATACTGAGCACACAAACTAGCCACTTATACTAAGTCACTTGTTTCAGTATATATTCTTAATGTCTTTTTTGTTTTGTTTTGTTTATTCCATTTCAGTAGATTACGGAGTTCAGTTTTCTTTTCATAACACAGCACCACACGTACCACCTACCTATGATGATAACACAATTTATCACAACCGGCATCATATTTAATACCAAATAGTAATATAAAAATGCCTTCAAAGTTTACTATTCAAACACTGCAGCAGTTCCTGTCAATCAAATCATTGCTGCCACACAGCTAAACTGTAACTACTGTCACTCTGGGTATCTATGACACATCAACGTCGATGATTGATTGGATGCCTGTGTGGTTCCTTTGCGGTTATTTATGACAGGATACACTGATAGTCAAAGTATTTTTTTAATGGCCATTTTTTGGGATTTTGGAAATACTGCACCATAGCCATGCTAATAAAGCTTGCTTGAATTTGCCAGATTGAGGCATGTTGAGTAGAGGACAGTAAAAGGAGGGTTGGGTCTTTTCCAGTTCATTTGCAAAGTGCTCTCTGCAATTTAACAAACTCTCTCACTCTGTCATTCCTTTAAAGAAAACACACAAGAATACCAATGAATACACACACCAACACCAACTGTATGCTGCTGAGACAACACAGAAAGGATAATGTAGTGTATTCTGTTGAAGGTCCCAATAGAAAGACAGATCAGTTCACACAGACCAGAAAATAAATAGGTAAACAATTTATATACAGATTTATTTTCTGTGAACTTAAGATTGCAAGATTGCAATACACTGTTTGACTGATAAATAAAGTGACTTACATTCTGACTTAAGTGACATAGACAGTTCTGTTCATGAACATCGATATTACTGGAAACAGAAAGTCCCAACCAACAGAACATTTAGTAAAACAAAACAAAAACAAACAAATTAAATCTTACACATATTTGATGCCACGAACCTCACACACACACAAACAAAACCAAAACACTAAACAAATAAGCAAAACAAAACTCAGAAACAAACTTGAAATCTTATTTTATGCCATGAACCTCACAAACTTTGGAAAACAAAAGAAAACCAAAACAACTAACAAAACAAAACAACTAACAAAACAAAACAAAAAACAAAAAAACTAAACTTAATAAAACTCCAAAACAAACTTGAAATGTTTCAAAGATTTGATGCCACAACCCTCCCAAACTTTGGAAAACAAAAAACCCCCAAAATACTAAACAAAACTAAATAACTAAACATAATAACTAAAAACAAAACTCCAAAACAAACTTGAAATCTTTCAAATATTTGATGCCACGAACCTCACAAACTTTGGAAAATCCAGTGACTGATGCAGAAGATGCTGTCTGGTAAATGGTAAATAGCAACCGTCACCCAGAATATACATAGCCAATCAGATCTGAGCTTGCAATTTTGTACGATTATTTTCATTTATAACTGCAATATGCATCGAGTGGTGCGATCCATTGGTAATGCTGTCTAATTGTAGACTATGGTTTAAGTAATACATGTACGTGTTTGAGATGGGCCTTATTCACATGCACACATATCCACCGTCACCCCTAGACTGAAGCTTCAGCACACCGCACGTTTCTGGAGCGAAGTCTCGTTTCTGCAGTTCATCTGTTACAGTTCTTAATGAAATATTTAACTGTGATCAATTCAACCACGAGCCCCACACACACTAAAACTCCCTCATCTGGCAGTCTGACCTATTAAACGCGGCAATAAAAAAGCTTTTCTCGTTAATAAAGTTAAATAATTGCTTCTCGATCATAAAGACTCCCTAGAGCTGTCGTTCAGCATGCTTTTATTTAACCAGACTTATACCGAGAGAGAGAGAGAGAGAGAGAGAGAGAGAGAGAGAGAGAGAGAGAGAGAGAGAGAGAGAGAGAGAGAGAGAGAGAGAGAGAGAGAGAGAGAGAGAGAGAGAGAGAGAGATTAAATGACTAAATGAGTGACATTTTCCTGTTTGACCTTTCCCTGTTGGTTGACGGAAGCATCCTCATCGACTAACACACACAAACACATACACACCCATAGTGAGAAACACTGTTCAGCATTACACACTTCCACAGGTGGGAGATGCTCTTCAAACTGAGTGTATTGAAAGCCCTCTCTTTCCCATTACACAGATAACACACACTTTTATCCAGAGTGACTAACAGAACACTGAATGCTGTACAGTCCCTCCGACAACCTGAGGCTGAGTGTCTGATCAAGGACATCATTGGGATAGTTGACAGATTCTCTACACATTCTCTACAGGACAGGACATTATAATTTCCATATACACATAGTTTTTCCTCCTGCATATTAGTGACAAAGAGGTATATACACAAGACAAAACGGTCTACCTCGTTTAGTGGACGGTCACAAAAACGTGATTTTGTTCCTCATGTTTTAGTTTTAGTGGTTTAAGGAGAACAATTTTCCATGTGTGTCGCCAGATTGAGTTCTGGAGGAAAAAGATAACTGATGGCATTCTAGATAAACATCTGAAGCTCAATGTTTTAAAGACCAACACATTTTATCTGGAGTAGATGGTTTGATTTGAATCGTTTGAATAAGGGTCAAACTATCATTCTGACTATGCAATTAAGACAATCTATAGCATACATTTTTATATTAGATATTTATTAGTCATGTATAATAATTATCATTATTACTGCCTTATCGGTATCAACTTGAATTTAAGAAACATTTTATTTTACTGTGTCCTTGTTACAAATGTAGTTACAATAGAAATAACACAACCCCAACACACGTTATTTGTATCAATGTTATTTTACTATCTTTGATACTATTTATAGTGTTTGTTACCATTTTGAATTAGATTTAATAACATTTTTCTGTTTTCACTTTAATTTTAGCTAAAGTTATAGTATTTTTGTCATTTTATTCGTTTTTTTATTTCTATATAGTTTAAATTTGTTTATTTATTTTTAATTATTTTAGTACTTCAACTCAAACTAAACAAAAGTGAAAAATGTTGCCATGTCAGCTAAATAAAATGCATTCATTTAAAGAAAATGTTGGTTACACTTTATTTTAAGGTGTCCGTGTTACAATGTAATTGTACATTTAGGTACTGAGTAATATTATTTAACTACATGTACTTACTATAGGGTTAGGTTAGGAATAGGGTTTGGTTTGGGGTTAGTTGCGTGTAATTATGCACAATAGTTTATAGTTATAGTAATTACTATAGTAACTACATGTAACAAGGACGCAAATAAAGTGTTACCAATTTTGTTAAATTTGTTCATGCTTTTTATTTTAAGAAATTAATATTTTGGTTGCACTTTATTTTAAGGAGTGTAATTTTACATTGTAATTATATATTTAAGTACTGAGTAATATCAATTAACAACATGTACTTACTTTAGGGTTAGGATTTGGTTGAGTGTTAGTTGCATGTAATTATGCATCATTTACTGTTATTACTATAGTAAGTGCATGTGTAACAAGGACTGTGTAAAATAAAGTTAAATTGAATGATAAAAACCTGGTAAAGTACTTGATGTTAATTCATATTACTCAGAACTTATTTGTGTAATTACATTGAAACCACTCAAAACAATGTGTAACCAGACATTTTATTTTATTGGTTCATTCCTAAAAATCTATTATGTTGAAGTTCCTGATATAATCACCAACAAACCGATGAGAAACTGCCAGTTTACACTTGCATTCGGCACTTGAGATACTTTGATATCCAGACCTGTCAATTCAAAACAATCCAGAAGCAAATGTAAAAATACCTCCTCAAACTTCTCTAGCAACTCCTGCAAGCTGAAGTTCAGACCGATCATCATGATCTCCGTCTACCTCCACCGCACTACATTACAAAACGCCGAAGACGGAGAGAAACCAGGCAGCGGATCAGTCTCCTCTGGGGGTCCGCACGCGCATAATACAGCTTATTATATGCAGGAACATCTGTGGAAGAGCACGAACACATCACGGCTTCACCGTCTGCCAGCGTAGAGCAGAGCCCTGAAGATCCGTCGCTCTGAGCCGAGATCCGCATGCTCCAGTGCTTGAAGGGTCTCGATCGGGGTTCGGGACGGTGTGAAGAGAAGGCCTGGGTGTTTTTGAGGTAGACTGAAGAAGGAACTCAACTAAATATCCAACTGTTGGTTCAGTGATCTGGAGATGACTTTAACTCACAAAGATCTCACATGCGCTCTCGGTACAGACGCGCACAGAAAGAGTCTTGTTCCTCTAAGTTCCTGTGACCCTCGGGCAAGCGTTCGTAGTCAATTACCCGTGTCAAAGAGCCTCTGTGTGGTTCATGCCGGCGGGCAGAGAAGGAGAACAGCAGGGCTGCAGAAAACACAGACTCAGATAGTCGAGAAGAGCGGTGAACATCTGATCTTGAGGAGAACACCTCCATATCTAGACATGAGGACAGGCCAGAAGCAGAGCTGGGAATGTGACGGTCTTCATCTTCGCGTTCACAAGTCCTCAACTAAGCACTTCAAGAAACTCCTGAGATGTACGGGTCAGATCTCCACAGGCAGCTTGAGACACATTTCCAGAACTTCCCCAAAGTTTCCCTAAAACTCCTTCCGGCGGTCCACCTTTCTTCAGTCAGTGGCCCGTCCTCTTGTTCTTCTCTGACTGCTGGCTCCCAGAGTTGACTTTTCCCCCCCTCTCTCTCTCTCTCGCTCTCTTTCCAGTGGCAGCTGTTTATTATTTTATTCAGCATCCTCTGTTTCCCCTCCTCTTTCCCTCCACTCCAAACTAACACACACACACACACACACACACTTCCTGTAGGGCCCCACCATGAAAGAGAGGGAGCGCAGTGTCGAAAATGAAAGAGAAGAATGTTCGACTAGAAGGTGAAGGCGGGAAAGACTATGTTTTATGAAGTATCGCAACAACTTGAGCATCTGTGAAAGTCTGCAGAATATGAGCGAGAGAGAGCGATCAAACCCAGTAAGCACAACAAGTACGTGACAACACAACATGTGATGCGATCTAGAGAATCATCTTCCATTTGAAGTCACATTTGTGTACACACTAGTGTTGCACGATGTATCGATACTTCAAAAGTATCGCGATACTCGGAAATTAAAAACGTCACGATACCTAAATTTATCAGTATCGATACTTAAAAAAAAAAAGCCTCCCTATGGACGTCTGTGTTTTTTTCCTGACGCACGCAGCAAAGAACCTGCTGCTGTCAGTCTCATGTGACAAAACACTACAGAGATGGCTGCATGTGCGAGCATAATCGTTTATATACTGTCTATGAGCACAAGTGGTCCACGACTCGTAGAAAAAGATGACGCGAGGAGGAGTGACATATGGAAGTAAGTTGCCTACCTTGCTCTGTTGCACGGTGCACCGATACTTCAAAAGAAAACCGGAAATGAAATACGTCACGATTCCTTAATTTATTAGTAGGCTATCGCTTCTAAGAATGACCGCGTTCCAGATTTGTAAAGGCCTGACACACACTGGCTGCGTGTCGTGTCCGTTTTTATTTCGGCTCCCATGATGTTAACTGCCTGCGTGACACACGCGTCTGGGTGCAGCTCGAGACGCGCGGAAAACGCGTGCATTCTAGAAATCTATTTTTCACGCGACACGCACACGTGTTGGAAGCGTTTCCAGGCAAAATAGAATAGGAAAAGATGTTTCTATGTCATTTTGACACGAATACATAGCCTATTTTGCAGTCAACACTGCCGACGTTGTCTTTGCTGCTATATATATTTATGTTTAACATGAAGTATAGGCCTTCCACAACTCTCTCCCCACGTCAAATATATCACCAATAAGGCTTATCATACCAATATTAAACATTGTTTAATATAATCGCTGTTCATATTTTTATTCAAAGTTCAGAATCAAGATAAAGCTCTTCTGTTTCTTATGATAAATGAGATAATGCTGCTAAATGTATATATTTTTTTACCTTGAATGTCATTGCTCTAATTTATTTTTTATATTTTGATATTTCATATTTTGTTCAAATGTTTAATATATCTGCTGTTCATATGTTCATTAATTAGTGTGTTATATGATTAAATGTTGTCCCGGTTTTAAAATAAAGCACAGCAATGATATTTGAGAGTGTTTCTCCCTTTTCAGGAAAAGTATCGAAAAAGTATCGAAATCGCAATACTTGACTTGGTATCGGTATCGAAACAATAATTTTGGTATCGTGACAACACTAGTACACACATCTCATAAACACCTTAATCACTAAACTAAATCGCACACACAACATCGTTGAACTTTCTAACATCCAACATTTTAGTGACTATATATTGTGACTCACTGCAGTGACATACTGACATCTCTGCCAATATTGTGACTATTGTGGCACGGGACAGTGACATTATGTGGATATTGGGAATTATTGTGACTTATTGCAGAAGCAAAGTGAAAATTTGTATATATTGTGATTAATTACAGCAATATACACATCAATAATTTTGCAGATATTGCGACTTATTGAGGTGACATATTAATGACACATTGCAGATATGACCGATTACTGCAACATACACAGCAATAGACTTTTTGCAGTGATGTTAATCACATATTGCATATTGTTTTCACTAATTACTGAAACATACACAATATTAATGTATAATATATTTGTTATATTCGAATATATAACAGCATATACAGTATTTGTGATATGTGTGTAAAGTCCAGCAACACAGTGTTACATCTGCTTCAAGGTTGGACCTCGGTTGTAACGAGTGTTTGAGTTACTGTTGCCTTTCTATCAGCTCAAACCAGTCTGGTCATTCTCACCCACAAAAAGGCATTTTCACCCACAGAACTGACGCTCACTGGATATTTTCTCTTTTTTTTCAGACCGTTCTCTATGATTGTGAATGAAAATCACAGTAGATCAGCAGTTTCTGAAATACTAAATAGTTTTTTTCCTTGAAAAATAGCTTGAATGTAACTCGACATCCTTGCCTCATTTAGTATACTGGTTCTATGAATATGCAAATGAGCCCCGCCTCCACTCACTCAGCTCAGAGATCCACTGGTTGACGATCACACGTTGATCTGATTGGTTACAAGGTAGTTTGTGACGTCAGAAACACCAGCGATTTCAAACCGTGTTTTGGTTCACTGCAGTTTTAAGGAGAAAATACTCAGCAATGCTGTCGACTTATGAATTTACACATGGTTTGTCTTAAAGCGCATTAAAAACACCACATAGACATATAAACTACATTAAAAACTTGGTTTACACCACAGGGGGTCTTTAAAAAAAGTGATGAAACCCGCTGCCTTAAAATAATTAAGTAAACAAACTTCATGCGTAATTAAAAAAAAAATATTTAATTAAACATTTTTTTTCAATTATGCATGAATTTGTTTTAATAATTTTAAGGCAACAGGTTTCCTCACTTTTTTTTAAGTTAAGTCAACTGATCACTTTTTACAGTGTACATAATACAGATATTAGAGCTTATGAGAGATATTAGACACATGTAATAATATCATGGCATCCATTCATGATATTGCAGTAAACACTCTCAGATGAACAGACTTCTGTTCGACACGTGTCCTATATCATGGAATCGCTCTCCTCTCAAAGGTCTCGGTTCATCATCGACCTTTGAGTTCGACTGAAACAAGTCTGACTGACTAAAATACTAGAAATCACTCTCTCATGTTCCAATCTTTCACATTTTTGCTTCTTTTTTTATCATTTGTCGCCAATATTTCGCATTTCCTTAAGATATCACACCCTCCTCCATTCTCTGCAGCGCTCGGGAGTCAAACAGCCTCACTCAGAGCTCCTCAAAGTGTGTGTGAGTGTGTGTTACGCTTCCTTTGAAATTCAGAACATACATATGGGCTCTTTCTTGGCTTGTCTAAATACATAAAGTCAGCATGTCAGGGGCCATGTGGCCCGAACATACACACATGCGCAGTCTAAAGAGGCCAGGAGCAAAGACAGAAGACAATAGCGAATATTCATGAGCAAACCTCTTTGAAGTGCCTTTACTTCATTAGTGCAATTACATAATGAATATCCAGAGCGGCACGTTTGATGTGTGCGTGTGCGTGTGTGTGTGTGAGTGTGAGAGTAAACAAACCCTGCTGGATTACAATCAAATCAGGATATGAATATGTGTAACACATAATAGTTCACGAGTTAATACATGAGAATGCTTGTTTACGCAAACAAAAGTAACGCAGATGATTACGAACGAGGAAGAATAAACACACTCGGAAACATCAGCGCTCAGTGGGGACGCTTCAAGACACTGGCTGGAGAATAACACAGGACCGACTGGAAGTGGAAAGAGGGCGAGAGGTGAAAAAAGGGTGATGGGTGAACGGGAACTGGGAACTATGGGAAGAGAAACTGATCAATCAAAGTTTGAGCTGAAGAGGGTGGTTTGACTCACGGACATGTTTCAACACGACCACTGTTCATGAACGCTTTAACTTCATTAGGAGAACATGTCTCCATGCACACACACACACACACACACACACACACACACACACACACACACACACACACACACACACACACACACACACACACACTTACACTTTAATCTTCTTAGCTGTTATGGAGCAGATTTCTGTGCAGGCACTTCTAACAAACATCTGAGTCCAGTCCACATCTGTCCCTTACTGATAGTGGTGTGTGTGTGTGTGTGTGTGTGTGTGTGTGTGTGTGTGTGTGTTTAGTTAGCTATTTCTTCTGGACATTGCAAGGTTTCTGCAGGTTTTACGAAGGCAAATGTAAGACTTATTTAAGATCTTTTTAAGACCAATTAATGGAAATTTACTAAATAAATTGAAGGGAACTCAATACATCGATATGTTGTCTAGATGTGTATGTTTAAGGAGAAACACTTCAGAGTTTGAAAATACATCTTCCAAAAGATATTGCTCGAATCGTTTTGCTCAAAACCACTACAGTATGGAAACATGTTTTACTGATCAAACTCCAAAAACGATTCTTTAGATTCCTAAATCAAGATACTTTTACTTCAGATGTAAAATGACATGAAATATGAAGTCTAGTTTTCTGTCAAATTGATCAAAATTCTGTTTATGACAAACTAAAACAAATATCTGCCAAAGTGCTAAGAAAAACCTTAATTGAGAAATTTTGACTTATATTTGCTCTTGTTTTAAGCATAAACTCAATTAATTTCATTAAATTTTTCAAGACTTCATTTTACGTTTGCATCTCAAGTAAATGTATCTGGATTTAAACTGGTGTAGATACTTGTATGGGAAAACTTGTACAAAAATACTGAGGAATTATTCATTCTTTTGCAAAGCATGCAACATTTAATGCCATGACTTTATAAATTGATGACTTTCTGCTCTGATTTAAGACCATTTTAATATGTGTAAGTGCCTTAATTTGTGTAAGTGCAAATTAAAACCTTTTTAAGACTCGCAGAAACCCTGACAATGTCCCTAAATCTGACAAAACCTGAACAAACTGACTGAAATTGCAATGTATTTAAAGCCATGTTCCCACATCTTTCACTGATGTGTGACTAAACTATATGAAGCACACACACACGACTTCAGCGTTAGCAGATGGTTGCATATGCTCAACACAATCTATTTGTGATCCATCTGAAAAAGACTTGCAGATGTGTATATTTGTGAACACATGTATAGATACAGGAACGGCACGTCCTGTCCTCAAATAACGCAGCAATGCTATTTGAGGTAATGATGTTTCAATCACTAAACATTGAAAAAAACATTAAAAAGACATCACATGAACTGGAATAACCTCTCGCCATTAGCAACAGAGCATTACGTATTCATGTTTTAAGGCAGTTTGTCTGAACAAAACTCTTTTATACTTGGAAACAACAATTCAAAGAATTCACCGTGACCAAAAACAACTTCCAGAAGCAGTAGAGATTCTCTCGAACACATCTCTACCACAAACACACACACTATATGATTCAGCAGTTAAAGCCATTGGAAATTTTTTTTTTTACAGCATCCTTGTTACACATGTAGTTACTACAGTAATAACAGGAAATTATTCATAATTACAAGCAATTAAACATAATTTGTGACACTCTCTGTTTTTTTTTTTTGGCTGTTGTTTTAATAGAAAAACATGAATGTAATTTGGAATTATTGAAATTAATATTAGGCATTTCACCATTTTATTTCTGAGAGAAGAAAAACTTTACCAGTTTTTAATGTAGAATGTTCATTTATGATAAATAGCTTATAATAAATCAGTAGGCTACACTAGATGAGGTGAAATAAATCATGCGTATGATTCGACAATTCTCTTAATTTGTGCTTGAAAGTGCAATAATTCTGATGAAATGTAAAAAAATACATTTCTCAAATGACTACAATCATTGTGATTATAATCCTGGGCAAAATTATCATTATTATCAGTTTAAACATTATGCACTATAAGTTTTATACATTACAAGTTTTCTTTGACTAAACAAAAACAGGAAAGGTTGACTTGACTGAAATATGAAATATAAAATATGAAAATAAAAACTAAAAAGTACATTTGACACAGGACTAAGACTAAATTAAAACATAGCTGACAAAAGTAATACATAATCGTATAATTTCACTGTAACAAAGACACCTTTGTGTGTCCGAAATCGAATACTGTCGGTATGTAGGAACTACATTTGAATATGAATTTACTTCACGACCAATAAAAAAGTATGTTCTATGTAGTATGAATGTAATCTGAACGTACTTCTTGTCCTTATCATGTGATCTACCAGCGTCAGTTGCGTCATTTCACTGTCATTCATAACTCCTCTCCCGTGGCCTCATGGGATATGCACACTTCAGAATCCCACCGGAAGCAGTCGATCATCCGGGGACTTTTCACATATTGTTTTATGAATACTATGCATTTGGACCTACTACTTTTTTGACGTACTGTTTTTCGCCTGCTTTATAGTAGGGACATATTTGATGTTGGACACATCACATGTATTAGTATTTTGCAAACACATCAATAATACATATATTGTGGCATCTGGAGAAATGACGTCTATATTACGTCTCTCATCTGTCGAGAAGCGCTTGAACTGCTGTCAGACTGGCTGCATTATAGATGTGCTGGAAACAGTCAAAAACGCAGATTCAGCGTTGAGATGTCTACTTCGAGCAAACGCGTAAAAATCTCACCCTTTTTCAGATCGTAGACACTCAAAACTGCAGTAAAGTAGTATTTAGATCAGAAATTCGAAAAAAATCCAAATATGAATCATTTGCATATATTGTGCATGTTCTATATGTCTATTAATTATCCGCTTTGTGAACCAGCTGAAGAATCACTGCTTTAGAGCCATCGAGGATGAAAAATAAAATGGATGATACAAAGAGTGACTTGGAAAACTGTTTTAAGCAACAACACCACACACACACTTTGCATCAGATTTACAGTAATGCTTTTCTCTGGCGTTCTCTCTGATCATTTGTGTGGGTCTCTATATCATCCCGCCATCACAGCGCCAAATTCCTCAGTAATAGAGGAGCTCGGCCCTCCCTGCAGCGCACGCTTATCAGACCTGTGTGATTTCCTGCTGCGCTCCAACAACAGCTCAATACGTGTGTGTGTGTGTGTGTGTGTGTGTGTGTGAGAGAGAGAGACAATCAGACATCAAGGCAACACCCCAAGTGAATAGGGTAAAAGAAAATACTAATAAATATCACCATACTTCACCAGTTGATTGATTACATTAATATTTGCCAACATTTTTTGTATTACAAGTTTTCTGAAATGTTATGTTTAAATATGCAAATTAGGCATTATCTAATTAAATATGCATTCATTTGCATACATTTCTAGAACAAAAATCAGAACATTGTACTAAGTCCGGTACAAAATTCTTGTTTCATTTTTTTTATATATATATCTTGGAGTCAAAGGTTTTTACAGGGGGGATTTTGGATATCTCTATTTTTCAGTGAATCACTCAAATATATTTTCACCATTTTTTTTTAACGAATAAAATCTGGAAAATGATATATGAACAAACCCCTCTGCAAAAACCTTCAGAATATAGATAGAAATAAAACTAAGTGCTACTGAAGTGGAGATTTTTGGCTCAATGTAGGAGGAAAAACTCATTTAGAGAAAACAGCCTTTAAAGAAATATACTGCAATTGGAATCTACAGACACAAATAGATAAAGTGCTCTCAATATATACAGTTAAAAGTGTATTTTGGATGTTTCCACTGTCTGAAAAAAACAGTTTATGAAAAGCCAAAAAGCCCAAAATCTCCAAACTGACAGATGCGTGAAAAAATACTGTTTTTGCCTGTAGTGTCTCGCCTTAACACCAGACCAACTAAACAAACAGGAAAATAATTCAAACAAAAGCATACTATGGGATCTCCATTACTGTAGGAATAATAATTGAGGCAATCATGGCAACAGCTTTGGTGAACATAAGAAAATCTGCACAAACTAAAACTACAAAATGAAAATAAAATATTCAAAAATATAATAACCTAGGATCATGTTGATTTTGAAGCAACAACAACAATGACTTACAAACGCTGACATTGTAGACTTGTCAAAACACCCACCCACCCAAACACACACACACAACACACACCCACCCATACACACACACACGGGTGCTGTAAAGGTCACGTGACTGATGCTGTTATTTCCTGTCAGAGGTAACATCAGTGAACTGATAGCGATCTTTATTTTAAGAGCAGATGGACACAAGCATTCATAATTAAAGACGAGCAGAGATCCCAGAACATCCAGATTGACAGAGATACAGTACAAGGACACTCACTAACAACACCACACTAGCTCTGCCGGTGCGTTTGACAGATTGGTACGCTCTGTACAACATTAGATGTGTTTTGAGGGTGTGGATAGAGCCATGTCAGAAATGGAATTGATTTGAAGTTTATGATGCCATGTAAATGTTGGGTCTAAAAACTTGGCCCAGAGAGTTCGACTGCAGTCCTCACATAGTTCTGTTTTTACTGTATTTCTGATCAAATACTGTAAATGCAGCCTTGGGGAGCATAAGTGACTTTAAATTTGAAAAAAGTTACTTATTCCAAACTCTATGCCATCAAAAACAAATTAGATCGGACTGACCCAAAACAACTGTGATGGAATTGTGCCTGAGAGCCTCGTATTCAAACAAACCACATTCTGAGGTCAAACGCCTTCGAGGACCTTCCTCCAGATGTCAGGACGCTTTCCTCTGAACCCCTCCAGCTCCCCAGCTCCACCTGCCTAGATCTGCTACATGCTCACAGTAGTGTTGCTCAACATTGAAATGTCTGGTTCCTTGTTTGCTGTAAGCTAGTCCTGCTATCAGAGGTCCTCTGAACCCCTCCTCCTCCCCAGCTCCACCTGCCTAGATCTGCTACAGGATTTATGTTTGTATATTTATGCAGCAGCAGCAGATCTTACATGTATCTCACAGTAGTGTATCTGTGTATCTATTAGCAGTAGCAAATCCACACTTGCTCTGCAGTCTGCCAAGACCAAATACATTAAAGGGATAGTTCACCCAAAAATGAAAATTCTGTCATCATTTACTCTCCCTCAAGTTGTTCCAAACCTGTATGATTTCCTTTCTTCTGCTAAACACAAATTAAGATATTTTAAAGAAGGTTGGTAACCAAACGACTGATGGAACCCATTGACTTACAGAGTAGGAAAAACAAATACTATGGATGTCAATGGGGACCAGCAACTGTTTAATTACCAACCTTCTTTAAAATATCTTAATTTGTGTTTAGCAGAAGAAAGGAAATCATACAGGTTTGGAACAACTTGAGGGAGAGTAAATAATGACAGAATTTTCATTTTTGGGTGAACTATCCCTTTAACATTGCCATATTCAGTACCATACTAAAATTATTTCGAGAGTTGTCATGACATGACTGAAATATTATAACAACTAAAATGTCAGTTGTGCAGGAGACTAGAGGAAGGTATCAGAGTCGGACGGCTGAACACCTTCCTAATATGTCTATAGATCAGCATGTTTCATACTCTCCTGGTCTTCATAAACACAGGAAATCTACCATCAGGCCTCGTTTTAAACCGTAAGCAGGTGCCGTGGGAAAGAGGCTTTTCCAAAACATTCCATGGAAATCTGCTCATGCCAAACAAACACACACACACACACAAACACACCCATATGTTTCCACAAACTATGTGTTAAACAGCCACACATCTCGCATCGCATGATTCAAATAACACTTCTCTAACAGGGAGAGAAACTGAGATTCTAATGCCATAAGAAAATATTCAATAAAATAAAACACCGGTATCAAATGAGTTCTGGAGCATCTTTATGTCACCGAAGATGCAGACAAAAAACTGTAAAAATATGCAATATACACATTCGGTATATGAAAGAAAAAATATAAACTGTTTTCAACATTGAAAACAATAATAAATGTTTCTTTAGCACAGGAATAAATTACAGTTTAAATATCTAGTTCAGTCATGAAACTCTAGAGGGCGCAGGCTGTTCGGTCCTTTACATGCAATCTGCAAGCAATCACATCATTACAGCATTGCACAAGCTGATTGGCCTCTGCTAATCCTGCAGCCAATGAGATTGCTTTCTCAACATTTAAAATGTCTGGTTCATTGTTTGCTGTAAGCTAGTCCTGCCGTATTAGAATAACTCTGAACCCCTCCTCCTCCCCAGCTCCACCTGCCTAGATCTGCTACAGGATTTATGCATGTCTATTTATGCAGCAGAAGCGTAGCAGATTTAGTCCGCCAAGACCATATTCAACAACATGCTAAAACCATTCATTGTTTTCATGATTTAAATATTATTACAATTTTACAACATTACTTTAAATGTTTAACTTAAAATGAAACGCAGCTTTTGTGACCATATCTATTATAAAAAAAATAAATAAAAAAAAAAATGAGTGTAATAAGGAATATTTACCAAACCTAAAGGTATCATTAATGAACTGGAATGGGATTTGGAGCCATGCTGATTCTCCACTGAGAAAGGACCTGATGAGTGTATGAGAAGAGAAACCAGCAGCTACTGTAAATTAATGAAAAACACTAATACACACACACACTCTCTCTCTCTCTCTCTCTCGTGGCAACACACCGAAGGCACACTGTATACAGTATGTGTATGCACAGCCAATCAGAAGATAAGAGAGGGTTTCCACGACAACCAGAACACAACATTTAAGATTCTTTCCGTCTCTAAGGGGAAAAGGGCAGAGATTAGAGGAGCTTGACCGACAATCGTTTCTAAACATGAGAGCGAGAGCGAGAGCGAGAGAGAGAGAGAGAGAGAGAGAGAGAGAGAGAGAGAGAGAGAGAGAGAGAGAGAGAGAGAGAGCGAGAGATACAATAGTGTTTGACTGGAGGTGAAGAGGACGGTCAGACTGAAGTGGCTAAATCTGGGCTTGAAGATCAAACTGATCAGACAGACTGATGGAAGTTGCTGTGAAACACAATCACTGGCTCTCTGAACTCATTCATGATCCAGCCAAACTCATTCTCCACATCAGAGTGCTGAAACTCACTGTGTGCGGCTCCGCTGCAGTTTTATGCATCACTAAGTGCTGATCTATCATTTCTGCTCGCAGACACATTAAACGCAGCATCTGTGTGAGCAGTAGATCAGGCTGACCTAAACCCTCCTGCTAAACTCCCTTTATATAATCGTTCAGATCAGCTCCACAGAGAACGACAGCTCAAGAGACAAAGAGAGAAAGATTTTTATCAGCTGATTTATTGTGGTTTTTTTAACTGTTTTCTAGTAATTAGGTAAGATGCAAATGTTTCACCTATACAAATGTACAGAACACTATCCATATTAGGAGACTCTGGCTTATTACAGAGCCAACAAGGCTTAATGTCAAACTGAACATAATTACAACCCACGCGGTGTAATTAAACATTGTCCAACTGAGGACAAAAACAAATAGAAACACTGCAACTCCTAAATGAACAACATGAGTAATCTGATACAAAAATGTTCAGGAATATTATTCAGCGTGTGCTGAGTATTTGTGGTTCCTTCTCAAGTAGGCAAAGGAAGGATGATAGTCAGGGTTTGAAATTAACAGCGGGTAACGCTGTCAAATCACCAGCCAATTTGGCGTGTTGTTATGTTTACTCACTTTGCTGGTGAAGTTTGTGTAAGCCAAATCTGCACAGATTTATAATAATAATTTGTTATATTTATATAGCGCTTTTCTGGGTCATCAAAGCGCTTCACATATGGAGGGGGGGAATCTCCTTAACCACCACCAATGTGCAGCATCACCTGGACGATGTGACGGCAGCCATATTGTGCCAGAACGCCCACCACACACCAGCTTACTGGTGGAGAGGAGACAGAGTGATGAAGCCAATCGGTATATGGGGATGATTAAGAGGCCATGATGGATAGAGGCCAAGGGGCAAATTTGGCCAAGATGCCGGGGTTACACCCCTACTCTTTTTCGAAGGACATCCTGAGATTTTTAATGACCACAGAGAGTCAGGACCTCGGTTTAACGTCTCACCCGAAGGACGGTGCTCTTTGACAGTATAGTGTCCCCATCACTACACTGGGGCGTTAGGACCCACACAGACACAGGGTGAGCAGCGCCCCCTGCTGGCCTCACTAACACCTCTTCCAGCAGAAACCTGGTTTTCTCAGGAGGTCTCCCATCCAGGTACTAACCAGGCTCAGCCCTGCTTAGCTTCAGTGGGCATCCAGTCTTGGGTGTTTTTCATTAATTTACAGTAGCTGCTGGTTTCTCTTCTCATACACTCATCAGGTCCTAAGCCTATTATATATATATATATATATATATATATATATATATATATATATATATATATATATATACATACAGTGCTATGCATAAGTTTAGACACCCATGCTAAAGTTGACTAAAAAGAGGAATAAAAAATCATCTTTTGGAAATTGAACTTAATGCCTTAATTTAAAAAATTAGGAAAAATCCAACCTTTAAGGACACCAATTTTCTTTGTGAATGAATAATGTATCATAAATAAATTAATGTTCTTCCTTAAAATACAGGGTGCATAAGTCTGGACACCCCATGTTAAATTCCCATAGAGGCAGGCAGATTTTTATTTTTAAAGGCCAGTTACTTCATGGATCCAGGATACTATGCATCCTGATAAAGTTCCCTTGGCCTTTGGAATTAAAATAGCCCCACATCATCCCATACCCTTCACCATACCTAGAGATTGGCATGGGGTACTTTCCATAAGATCATCTCTCAATGCAAATCAAACCAGCTATTAGGCTAACTGAAATAAAACCATGCCAAACTCTAGGTATATATATATGAAGCTGAATATATATGAATACTGTATATATATATATATATATATATATATATATATATATATATATATATATATATATATATATATATATATATATTCAAAGCTGTGAAATTTCTTTTTTTGGCTAGTAGAAGTTCTGAATTAGCCTGGTTCTACCAGACTCTCGTACATTTCATTTGTACAGAGAGTCTGGCCTCGCTCCATTGAGAAACGTTTACTTCCTTGTAGGCGGGTTCTCTGTTAAAGTTCAAAACTATTGGATCTGCCCAGAGTCACTCAGGATCTGCCATAGCCAATCGCTAACGTGTGGTCGTCCGAATGATCAGAGGATTATGTTTAGAATAAGATGTCTGTCTTTTATAAAGTTTATAAAGCGACGAGAATACTTTTTGTGCGCAAAAACAAACAAAAAAAACGACTTTATTCCACTATTCATTTCCTTCTCTCTGTTCCTCGAGTCTTGATAAAGCAGCGCGTCTGTGTGTTGTACGTCACACGTAGGCTCACTATTGGCCGACGCTCATGTGTGTGATCACATCAACGTCATCGTTCTCAGCCACTCCCTCTATTCGCTGATTGGTCCTACAAAAAATTTGTTTCTGGAAACCTAAGAATATACAGCAGTCCCAGACGTAGTACTGAAGAAAAATGAAATTGAGCGGAAGTACGTAGGAGGGCGGAGCCAGGCTAGTTCTGAATGGCCAGTAACTTAAAAATTTAGTAGCCAAATTGGCCGGTGGGTGAAAAAGTTAATCTCAAACCCTGATGATAGTCTATTCTTCTTTTCATCTGAAGCATTCGCGGCTGTTCTGAATAGTCACTCACCATCAAAACTTGAACACTAAACTTCAAGTACTAGAAATACAACAACATTTTTTAAAGTAATCAAATGTACAAAAACAGTGCATAATCTTCACAAAAGTGATTTAGTTAAGAGCAACGAGAGACTGTTTGATTAACATGAATGGCAAGGACAGCTTTATTAGTCTGCTTTCACTTTAACACCAAACACACTGTTGACATGAATGACTGTGCTTATGAAGATACTCGCGAAGACGGGCATTTTGACACACAAGTGTGTGTATTTGACAGTTCAAGCGCAGGAAGATAAGTACTCAGTGCTGTATGAGCAGTAGCTTCATGTGTGTGCGCGCACGTATCCAGTGAGCACTGTTTCACTGCTTACTGCACTTCAAATCACCTGTTCTTAAATCGCAAGGCTTAAACACACATTGTTTCTCTAGACCGCGTAATAACACTGGTGATGACATGACTGCGGTTGTAAAGTCTGACGTCTTCAATTTGTGATCGATTGGTGAGATCAGCCAGTTTTAGTGATCGAGTCATAGAGTGTGATCGACGGGCGATCGATTGGAGCATCCCTAGAAAAAAATGTCTCTCGGTAATGTTTGTGTTCTCCAAGAAACTTTGCGACGACTCGCAAATGATTCAAACGTTTTGAAAATGCAAAAGCATTGACATTTTTTTCTCCCATTTCACGTAAAAGCACGTAAAAGTCCTGGCAGAAAGCGATGCATTTTTTATTATTTTTTAAGTGTTGACAAATTAGTGTTAACTAATAATTGTTGCAAACTGGTGCTACCAACAAAATATTAGTGCATTCCTGGAACTGGGCGTCGTTACACTACATCCTTATGCATCGCTCTCTGCCAGGACTTTTACAGGCTTTTCCCAAATCACTGAAGTGACGTTGACGTGCGGGTTAGCAGTAGCATGAGCCGTCAGGCAAGTGTTATTTAATAAACTCCTGATGTACTTACAAACTTTCCAATGCCTCGTTTTATGAGTACAGAACCTATTTGTGCTACTGTAGAAGTTTGGTGCCATTCTGGGCATTAGTAGTGGGGTAATTTACGAGATACATCATAGGATCCATTAGCGCCTGCACTAACCATCCGGCTGATATCTCTAATAAGCTGTTTGGCTCAAGGTCATGGTGCAAAGGACCCTAGGTTGATTTTACTCCGAACCGTCCCTTTAAGTGGGAGATTAAGTAGCGTTTAATGTTTTGCTATGCTAATTTAGACGAGTTCTGGTTGGGTATCATCATGGTGACGAGTGGAGCATGATCTTGGTTTGAGAACAGATATATGTTAATTAAATGTTGTAAATGGCTGTTAAAGTTAAAGCTAGCCAAGTTTACACTACTAAAAATATTTAAGTTAAAATAACATGATCATTTTAAGTTACATGTATAATTTAGCTTACTCAAATATTTCAAGTTAACAGCAATTACAATGTATGAACATAAAATAAAAATCTGCCAGTTCTGCTTGCTTAAACTTTCAATTTCTTAAAAAAATTGATGTAAATGATTACCTATTTTACGGGTTTACAGTGTATTGTTGGCTCTGAACCGTGGTATGTTGCATCATCAACATGGGTACTAGTAGCAGTTGTTTATTACTGTACCAACAGAACAGCTCAAGAGAAGACGGTTTCACGACTTCAATAGCGAATAGGATGGATTGAACCAGAGGAGCTCACATGAACCCCAGATCACCTTCAAGTGCGCATTCACATCACATCAACCAAGCTCTCAAATGAAAGCGCCTTCAGACAATTAAGAGAAAGTAAGAGAGAGAGAAAGAGGTAGAGAGAGACATGCTAATGTATGAAAGAGAAAACTTAATGAACCTAATTAGCCGGTATGGCTGAGCGGTGGAATCCAAGGTGTCTTTATGAACCTGTCAAGAGACAAACCCAAACGAGCTTAGAAAACAAATAACAGCTGCTTTTATCTGGACGAGAGAGAGAGAGAGAGAGAGAGAGAGAGAGAGAGAGAGAGAGAGAGAGAGAGAGAGAGAGAGAGAGAGAGAGAGAGATATGGACGAGCGTTAATGCTGAGTATGTGTGTATAAAGCGTTCCTGATGGCCAGCGCATTACTAAAAGTGCTTATAATTCAGAAGTTCACTCGGATTTGAAGTGTAATTTCACATATTTTCAGCACATTAGAAACACAGCTAGATAGAGAGGAGGAGGAGGAGGAGGAGGAGGAGGAGGAGGAGGAGGAGGAGGAGATGGGAAAAGCAAGTCTTTTTCTGGAAACAAACAGCATTGTCATAAAAACAGTCATGTCACAGTGGGTTGCTGGGAAGCAGTCGTCATGACACCAGCGATATCAGATGCGCTGGAACACAAGGTCAGGTGATCACTTCTCGTTCAGCGCGGTCAGCAATCTTCCCTCAAATACTGTTACAATCCATCTAGAGGGAGGAAACACACACTCGATCCATCTCTCTCGCTCTGCTCCATTAGACAGCAAATGGACTTAATGGACTTTATGTAGCTGATCTGCTTTTACATCTAAATGCATTAAAAATCAATGACGCACGCTTGCAAAGAAAGCGTACAGCGTTCAGTTTCAATAACATTTACAGGCGTCATGTCAGCATTAATACTCAACTCCTCAGAAGTACAACACAACACTCAGCTCAAAAACCACACAGAAACTTTAATACACATGACGTTAGGTTTGACAATACTGTACATACTAGAGTTGGAATGATTTACTCAATGTATCGATTAGAAATCTTACTGATTCATAAGCTTTGAACTTGAAAAAAGATTAAACTGTTAATCACTTAATAGGTGTTGGTCGCTGAAAAAAAAAATATATATATATTTTCCCTGATTAAAGTCATCATAGAACACTGTATTGGCAGTATTGCAAAAGATGTACTGGTTTTGCACGTGTTCAGTTCAGTTTCCTGTGTTTTAGTTAGTTTCCATGTTTTTTCATTGAATTGATTATCAGTTGCACCTGTTCTCTATTTCATTGATTGGTTTACCCTGTATGTATTTAAACTCTGTTTTTTTTTTCTTCAGTTCATTGTACGTTATCGTCACATTATACCTTTCTTTATATTAAAACTTCACATTATGCTAGTTTTCTGAGTGTTTTGTTTTTGTAAAAAAAAAAAAAAAAAAAAATAGATCCAGCCCATTTATTTCTCTGTTTATGTGTGTGTGTATATATATATTGTCCAAAAAAAGTTATTACCAAATTGCTTTTTAAAATATAAACTTTTTTTTTTGTGATAGCAAAAGCAACTATATCATGATATACGCCATTAATATGGTATAAAATGACACATACTGTGACATGATGACAGCATCCGATATGAAACATGACAGCAGGAGAAACGCACGTGTGTCACGGTACATGTGATATGGTTTTGTGGAGTGTGATAGAGATGCGATCTTAACAACACTGACACTAACTAACACTTTAAATCACGGCTGAGAACCAGGAGTTGTCAGACTGCCACAAGGTCTCTCTCTGCCTCTGATATTACCGCCTGTCTCCCTCTGAGAGGTGAAGGCTTCTGGGTAAACAGACACATTTAGAGAAACAGAGATGAATGAGGCAGAGGAAAAGACCTTAAGGTCTGCCCTTAAAAAAATAACCACCATAAAAAAACCGATAGAAATGAACCGAACACACCAGCAGGTCATGAATGATGGAAACACCAAAATGGACACTATTTACTTCACAAGTAAACGCTTCTGGTCTTATTGAGCATGATTTGAACAGACTTCTAAACTTTAGCCTGTAACTTGTTAGACATCAGTTATATGTAGGCTTAACTGAAAATGAAAAATTGTTGAGGAGAGATGTTCTGTTAATTCTCTTAATCATCAAACCAGTAGCGTAGCCAGAAAAGAGACTCTGGGTGTGCATCTGAAAATCTGGGTGTGCCACATTTATAGTCAGATTAGGCCAGCCTTAAAAATATTCTTGTTTGCCGTAACCCGACCGACCCTGTCAATTTAGGACCGACCCAAAAATCCCCCCCCCCCCCCTTTTAGTCCGACCGATTTTTTTTTTTTTTTACTCTTCAAACAACTAATACAAATGCAGTAAAATGATATTAATTATATTTTAGTAAGTATTGTGAATTGAAATTACCCATAGACCTACATACAAGCATAGGCTACGCTCTTTATTTTAAATAAAACCCCGTGGCGTCATCTATGATTATAAGGGCTTGTAGGCTATATGCAAAATGAAACTGAAATCGCGACACTCAGGGCCACGAACCTGTGTCGCGGTCAGTGTTGGGGAAAGTTACTTTAAAAAAGTAATGCATTACAATATTGTGTTATTCCCTTAAAAAGTAACTAATTGTGTCAAACGTTTGTGTCAACACCCCTGCATCAAACGTTTTCCTCAAAAAACATAAAACATAGTTAAATTCTGTTTTTTTTTTTTTTTCTAAAATAAGTTAATGGCCAAAAATATAATAAATACATCATCAAACAATATAAGGCAAATAAAACCAGTGAGTAAACCCTGAGAAGTTAGAGAGAAAGTAAAATACATGCACGCAAATAAAATATTTAGGCCAAAATGCATGTATTTAAATTGCTTAGAATCAGAATAATCTGTTAATTGTGAAAACAATTACATTTATTCGGTTAAAAAGAATGAACATGGTAAAGATATGGTCAGCAAGCATTATTTAATTAGGCAAGAAAACATGATATCAAAAGAAATTTACTGATTTACTGATGATAAATATTAGTGCTGTCAAATCGATTAATCACAATTAATCACATCTTACATAAAATTGTGTGTATTATATACTGTATATATATATATATATATATATATATATATATATATATACACACATATACATATACATATATATACACTCACCTAAAGGATTATTAAGGAACACCATACTTATACTGTGTTTGACCCCCTTTCGCCTTCAGAACTGCCTTAATTCTACGTGGCATTGATTCAACAAGGTGCTGAAAGCATTCTTTAGAAATGTTGGCCCATATTGATAGGATAGCATCTTGCAGTTGATGGAGATTTGTGGGATGCACATCCAGGGCACGAAGCTCCCGTTCCACCACATCCCAAAGATGCTCTACTGGGTTGAGATCTGGTGACTGTGGGGGCCATTTTAGTACAGTGAACTCATTGTCATGTTCAAGAAACCAATTTGAAATGATTCGAGCTTTGTGACATGGTGCATTATCCTGCTGGAAGTAGCCATCAGAGGATGGGTACATGGTGATCATAAAGGGATGGACATGGTCAGAAACAATGCTCAGGTAGGCCGTGGCATTTAAACGATGCCCAATTGGCACTAAGGGGCCTAAAGTGTGCCAAGAAAACATCCCCCACACCATTACACCACCACCACCAGCCTGCACAGTGGTAACAAGGCATGATGGATCCATGTTCTCATTATGTTTACGCCAAATTCTGACTCTACCATCTGAATGTCTCAACAGAAATCGAGACTCATCAGACCAGGCAACATTTTTCCAGTCTTCAACTGTCCAATTTTGGGGAGCTCGTGCAAATTGTAGCCTCTTTTTCCTATTTGTAGTGGAGATGAGTGGTACCCGGTGGGGTCTTCTGCTGTTGTAGCCCATCCGCCTCAGAAATGCTTTGCTGTATACCTCGGTTGTAACGAGTGGTTATTTCAGTCAAAGTTGCTCTTCTATCAGCTTGAATCAGTCGGCCCATTCTCCTCTGACCTCTAGCATCAACAAGGCATTTTCCACAGGACTGCTGCATACTGGTTGTTTTTCCCTTTTCACACCATTCTTTGTAAACACTAGAAATGGTTGTGCGTGAAAATCCCAGTAACTGAGCAGATTGTGAAATACTCAGACCGGCCCGTCTGGCACCAACAACCATGCCAGATAATCCTTTAGGTGAGTGTGTATATATATATATATATATATATACACACACATACACACACACACACACACACACATACACATACACAATCAATTTGACAGCACTAATATATAAAGCTGGTTATTGTGTAATTAAAACACATTCAGTTAATTAGTACTACTACAAAAATCACCTGTTATATGAGTGACAAATATGCATCACATTAAGTAAATTACTTTGTTAAAACCCAAATGGATGGAAACTTTGTATGCAATTCAAATACATAAAATGTCAAAAATTAGGCCTAAACATTGTGATATGAAAATCTCTGAAAAAGGATGCTGAATTAGCTATTCTGTCACCTAATCTGGTCTGTTTTGATTTGTCTATGATCCCCCCTCACTAGGGGACAAGACGTGTCACTTCCCCAAATCTCCAGCTCCTCCTCAGAAAAACTCACAGCGAGACAGTCCTGACAAACATTCCTGGAAGTTTCTGCAGTCATTATCTCATCCCGCCATGTCTGCAAATGTGACGACAAATTACAGCCAAATTCTCTGACGCCCCTCTGACAACCGCACTGTGATTTAATGAAGCAACTCAACCCCTGCGAGTCTTCTGCTTGACACTGCTGTTTGAACGGCATGTGAAAGCATAAAACGTGCGTTAATCATGGAAGAGACTGCTGCTAAACTCAGGAACTCATTTCGGCTATTTTGCACAATTATGGGCTAATGCGGATCACGTTCAGACGGCCTAAAATTAGCGAATTTATTGCCTTGATTGACTCCGTTTTGCTAACTATTACTATCCTATATAAAATCCATTTATGCAATTAAGTAATTTGATGCAAATTAAAAATGAAGCCTGTGTTTAATGCATCTTGCATTTGTTCTCTGCATTGTCAGCTGTGTATAACTGAGCTGTGCCTTAAGGATTTGAATAAATTTTAAAACATCCACTCAAAATCCTTCAGTAGATCAAATGTGTGTTATAGTGTCTGAGTGAATTGGTGTTGAGACTGTGATTTACTGAGAGAAGTGAAGTTGATGAGTGTGTTTAGAGTCCCAGTGTGAGTGCAGCATTGACAGGACTGTAGTGTTGAAGGAGCTGAGGGCCTCTATAACGGCAAAATTGGACTTGAGTACAAAGTAAATTATTCAATCAGCAAGGGAAATGCATGAAAAAAAAAAAAACCTATGTACCCACAAATATGTAGCCGTGCCTTATTTAAACACACAAATCATATTTTTCCATCACTCGGTGCAAGCTAACTTCACAGTGGTTATTTAAAGATACTCATATCACGAGGAATCTAACTGTCCTTGATCTTTTAAGACGTAACTGTGTTATAAAAACATGCCGAGTTTCAAAACTCAGAACATTCTCCTCAGTGAAAAAAGTATGTCATTCTGAAATCCTGCGACCTTTGAAATCAGATGAACGAATACACATGACCATCCACATTTACACATCAATGATGCCATACTGGGCGATTAGAAATTTCCTGCACAGTATTGCTTAAATAGTATTATTCCTAAAACGCAGAAGGACTAATGATGAGAGTGACAGTCTGTCAGACCTTTCTGGCTGTGGAGCACCTACTACCAAACATTCAATCTAGATCTCAAAAACGTCCTATTAAGCTTTTTTTTGTTCAACTTTCATTAGTGTGTAATGTTGCTTTTTTGAGCAAATTTGAGCTAGTTGAGGTGAAGTTGAGGTAAAGTTGAGCTAAAGCACAAAGTATGTATATATGTATATATATATATTTTTTACTCCTTTAACTAAAATAGCACTAGTTCCCTAAAGTCATCCTCCATAACATCAGTTAATCAACTCTCTTCAGTTTGCCCTGATTTGACCTCATCTGATCAAACACATTTTAATAAGTCCGTTTTAACATCACTGGAATATTCTGCTATGGGTGAGCTAATTAGCGTCATGTGTGTCTGCACTGTGATATTTTAACGAGCTGTGGTTATGCAAGGGCCACCATCACATCATATCCCACATTCCAGTGTGTTAGCCTAACGAGATTCCTTTATGAGGTCAGAAAGAGCTAGTGGTTACCATGGCAATGCTTTGATTATGATGTCATGTGAATATAACGGTTGCATCACCAGGCTGGGACAATTAAATAGAACAGAATGTGACACAGCTCAGCTCAAGCAGAAATGTGGGACAGTCATTCAACTTGCATGAAAAAATGAATCACAAACTAACAGGCGAGGTCTCTAATTAACCAACATTATTTGAATAGTCAATATGTGTAATTCATATTTTCAAGTTTTAACAGAAAAGACAACATCATACAACATTCTCAATCCACTTAAAGCTTAAGGTGTTATTTCTCCACTATTAGTGCCACAAAACAGAACTGCAATGACAAATAGGCTTCCTAAACACAACCAGCTCATCCAATGTTCAGCCGAAGTTGACATGTCAGGCCTCTCCAACACAGAAATGTTTTGATAGGCCACAAAACAAAACCATTACATTCAGCTACATTGGATCTGAAAGTCTAAATTATGTGCATTGAATATTATCAGATTATATTTGATGCTTAAAGAGGACCTATTATGTCCTTTTACAAAGTCTTGATTTTGTTTTTTTGGCTCTACTAGATCTGTTTTTCATGACTGAATGTTCAAAAGAACACCTTATTGGGACTTCCGGAATGGCGTCGACACGTGTAGCAACTAATGTAAGTGCTCCCAGACGGTCTGGTGTTAATGCCCAGTTTTATACTTCGTATCAACTGAAATTAAACAACATGGAGGGGGACAAAGCAAAAAAGGCTAGGATTAAATCACAACTAAAACCTGAAAAGACTGAAAAAGAAGCAACAGAAGAGATGACTGATGGCCCCGCTAATACCCTGTCAGCTAGCATTGCGGCGATACACACTGACATTAAAGCCTTTCGTGTGGATATTCAAACTAACGGCCTTCCGAGATTCTCTTGCGAAAGACATGAAAGAAGAATTGTGCAATCTTAAGCAAGAAGTCAACCAAAAGTTAAACGGGCTTGTCACGGACCAAAGCGCCACAGCAGAAAGGATCGATGAAGCAGAGCAGCGAGTGGCAGATTTAGAGGAAAACACAGCTGAGTTGAAAGAGGTTCTCGGTCACAGCATCCAAATCCAAGAAAATCTACAGGAGAGACGATTAGATCTTGAAACACACTCACGCAGAAATAATATCCGGATTTTCAGAATTCCGGAAGGATGCGAAGGGAATAATGACCAAGAACTTGTGGAATCGATTGTTAAAACGTTAAAACTTGGCGAGCTGGCCCTCAAAATTCATAGAGCACTTGGACCCAAGGCACTCACGGATGCGTACCCCAGATCGGTAGTGGTATTTTTTCTGGAATATAAGACGCAGGACTTGGTTCTCCGCTCTGCATGGAGGAAGAAAGAAGTGCACTGCAACGGAAAAAGGATTTTCTTTAACCAAGATTATCCACCTGAGATCCAACACAATAGAAAGGTATTCGCACCGATCGGGACAATTCTCAAATACCCCTTTTCCACCAGCAAGAACGGGGTGCTAGTTCAGAGCCAGAGCTATTGCCAGTTCGAGAGTTGGTTCGACTGACGAGCTTTCTAAGAGCCGGTTTGCCTTTACACAGGCCAGAGAGCCGCCACAGAGCCAGATCTTACGACACTGTATACATCTCGTGTTGCCCAGCAACGTAACTTGCATAGATGGAGATTACAATCGTGCTACTATTAGTTCGATTAGCTGCTATTTAAAAAATGGCGGTCACAAGTTTCTGTTCATCTTGTTGGTCATGGTAATCCCGCCCCTGACGCAAGCGGTTCTTACTTCTAGACCACCAAATGTTTTGGTGTTACTTAAGAACCACTTTTCCTGGTTCTTTTGCCTGGTTTCTGCCTGCAAAACGGAAAGTCTTTCTGGAGAACGGCCTGGTTATATATAATATGACGAGGGAAGCATCGAAAGACTTGAAAGAAAAGGGACTGATAAATATCGAAGAGGCAGCTGGAATGGGCCCTCCTGAAAAGCGAAGCCGAGGCCTTGGGAAAAGGTGGGAGCGACATTAAAGAAAAGCAACTAAGCACATCGAGCGAAGATCCGGGAGAAACTACGCAGGTTTCAGAGAGACAACGCAAGCTCCGTCTGAATGAACAGATTAAGTTGATAAAGTTATCGCAAGACTCAAAAATACTGGTAAGACCCTTAAATCTGTGGATATTCTTTCGATGGTGAACACATAAATGGAATTCAAATATTTACGACGAAAGAGAACGAGTACTTTATTTGGCTTTAACTGGTCTTGTTGAAGAAGGATGAACAAAGGACACCACGTTCAGAGTTAAGTTGTATTATCATTAGGGCTGTCAATCGATTAAAATTTTTAATCGCGATTAATCGCATGATTGCCATGAGTTAACTCGCGATTAATCGCATTTAATCGCACATCTTTTGATTTGTTCTAAATGTACCTTAAATTAATACTTTTCAAGTTTGTAATACTCTAATCAACATGGGCATGGATAATTATAGATGCTTTATGCAAATGTATGTTTATTATTGAAACCATAGTCAACATAGAGCATGAAGACGAGACATTGAAGATGTTTCAAAGGTCATAGATGTTTTTCAAAGAACTTGTTCATGTCTATTAGACACGTGTAGAAAGAACAAAGAAATACCAGGTTCCCATTCTCTTTCTTTGCACTGAGCAATTTACTAACACAAACATGTTTAGATTTTTGCATGACAGGGCAGCTCTTCTGAAAATGCTAAATGTACATTTAGCAGAATTATTACATTATAGTTTGTCTCTCTCTGTGCCTATTTTGATTTAGCTAAATTCTCCATAAAACTGTTTTCATTGGTATATTTTACTGTTTCTGTTGTCAAACAACGGATTGAATATGAAATAGTGACTGAAACGCGACCCATTAAGACATAACTAGCTCTCCCTTTCAAGATGTTAAGTTAATCTGCACAAAAATCCTGATAATCGAGCCGTCGTCTGATGAAATCAAATACACATACGATAAAGACAATATCTGTGCTCTGATTTCGGCTATACTTGTAAAATTAGAGAAGCAACATAATATCTGTGTTTAACTGAATTAAAGCGCTGCTCCTCCGCGCGAGACGCAGAGAAAGAGCGAGAGAGAGAGGCGCGCGCGCGTGCTGGGAGAGCAGTACCGGCGGTACCGGTAGATTCTCAGAAACTAAATAAGGTTTGGGCGCTTTTTTGAAGGGAAAAAATAGCCAAAGGGGTCTGCAATGTCGCTAGGTTGGCAACACGGTGTAACTCCATTTCTCCAACTAGGGGTTGGGCCACGGGTCAAACAGAAAATACGCGCTGCGTTAATCGCGCGTTAAAAAAATTAGTGCCATTAATATGATTTTCCGTTAACGCGTTATTAACGCGCTAACTTTGACAGCCCTAATTATCATAATTATTAAGTTGGCAAGAGAAGGCTATAATTTGCTAAAGCAAAGCTGTTAGTATAAAAGAAGAAAATGCTTGCTTAACTTGTAAACCTAGCTGAAAACACAAGACTACAGAACCAGTCATATTGGGTTCTGAATAGATAACACCTTTTGTGCAATTCGCACAACAGAGAGGAGCCCTTTAGAGAAAGAAGGCCTACCCCTCACATTCGGAAGTTACACAAAACTTCAAGTTTGGAGGTTAGTTCTATTTTGTTCTCTGTGTGGCTCAATATGTTCAAGGTTTTGAATTGTATGTTTTGTCACCTCAATCTTTACAATTTTTGCTTAGATTACATGCTGAGACAGGAATATAAGGTAGTTACCTTGAATGTTAATGGGTTACTAAGTCCAATTAAAAGAAGTAAACTTATTACTAAAATGAAAAGAGAAAATCAACAAATAATCTTCTGGAAAGAGACCCATCTTTCTGACACTGAACATGGAAAATTGGGGAAAATGGGATTTAGAGTATATTTCTCTTCATACAATAATGGCCATAGATGGGGAGTGGCAACATTAATTTCAAACAAGGTTCATTTCAGTTGCTTTCTGAAATTACTGATAAAGAAGGGCGATATATCCTTGTAAAAGGGACTATTGATCAAAATGAAGTTACATTAGTCAATGTATATAGACCACCTGGAGAAGACAAATTATTTCTCAAAAAAGTATTTAATATTATAGCAGTGGAGGCATCTGAGACACTGATCTTCGGGGGAGATTGGAATGTACAACTTCAACCTAGACTTGACTCATCTTATTCCATCAAGCAAATTAGTCAGGAAGCTGGACAAATGAGAAATACGATGAAATAATTAGGTTAAATGGATGTGTGGAGAGATTTAAACCCTTCAGAAAAACAGTTTACATTTTTCTCCTCTGCTCATAGGTCCCACTCTAGAATTGATTATTTTTTTATGTTCGGTTCAGAAAGACATAGAATGAAGGACTGTGAAATCGGGACAAGGGAGTGTAGGAGTGTATTCAGGAGTGTACCTAACAGTGCTCATGGTTTAGACCTAAAAAGACATTATGGCGACTCAATGCAAACCATTTAAATGATTTGGCATGTAAAAAATATGTTCAGAAAGAACTCTCCGATTATTTAACATAACGATAATGGAGAGGTGTCACCCTGTATCCTCTGGGATGCCACTAAAGCGGTTATGAGAGGTAAACTTATAATGTGGGCATCACAGAAAAAAAAGGAAAAACATAAATATTTTAAATATTTGAACACACAACTTAAAGATTTACACGGTTACACTAGAAAACACGGTAGGAGAAGTGACCAAACTATTTTGAAAAAGATAAAAGAGGTGAAATCAGAACTTAAGATTTATGATGAGCAAGAAACTGAAATGTATAAAGCAGAGATTTTATGAAAATGGTCCAAAAGCAAAAAAAGCTTATGGCTTGGAGAATAAAGAAACAGTAGGCAGAGAGAAGCATATTTAAAATTAGAGATCCCAAATCTAAAAAGCTATGTCATAAACTGGAAGAAATACAACAGGCTTTTGAAAGGTACTATGAGGAATTATACACACACACACACACACACACACACACACACACACACACACACACACACACACACACAAAAAGATTGCATTTGGATTGGATTGGATTGGATAGACCATCAATTGGATCAACACAAAACTAAGTATTAACTCAAAATATAACTACAGAGGAAATAAACAAGGCTATATCAAAACTTGAAACAAAAAAGTTATCAGGAATGGATTTTTTTTTTTTTTTTTTGCGGACTGGTATAAAACATTTAGGGAACAATTGATGCCAATGATTCATAGATGTTTTAACTACACCTTACAGGAAGGTTATCCCCCTAGATCCTGGAGGGAGGCCGTAATATCTGTAACTCCAAAGGAAGGAAAAGATGGGATGGAATGTGGCTCGTATAGACCTATTTCAGTTCTAAATATTGACTACAGACTTTATGCATGCATAATGGCTAAACCAAACTTAATAGATACAGATCAAACAGGTTTTGTAAAACAAACACAGACATATGATAATATAAGGTGAACCTCACACATAATTGATAATATATGTCAGAATAAAACTAGTGCCCTCATAACTAGTTTAGATGCAGAAAAGGCATTCGATTCAGTGAGTTGGGAATTCTTATATTTAGTTTTGCAACGGTTTGGGTTTGCAAATGACTCTTTTAGAATTATTAAATCCTTAAATTCAACCCCTACAGCAAGAATTAAAATTAATGGTGATGTTTAGGATTATTTTACTTCAGAAATGGGATGCTGACAAGGGTGTCCATTAAGCCCTACCCTATTTGCCTTATTTATTGAGCCATTGACACAGCTAATCAGAGATGACATAGAAATAAGAGGAGTGATAGTAAAGGATATAGAACACAAGATATGTTTATACGCTGATGATGTGGTGTTGTTTCCCACATGCCCTGAACTCAGCCTTCCCAAAGTAATGTATTCCCTTGGAAAATTTGGATCATACTCAGGATACAAACTAAATATACATAAAACCCAAACTCTCTCGTGTAATTATAATCCGAGTAATAAAATATGTAGTGAATACACATTTAAATGGAATATGTCCTCCATTAAATATCTTGGAGTTCAAATTCTGCCTGACTTATTAACCATTTAAAAAATTAATTACTGCCCTATTACAGAAATCATAAAAACAGACCTGAATAGATGGGTTCTCCTACCTTTAGATCTATATAATCGAATAGAGATTATAAAGATTAATATTTTGCCATGATTACTTTTTCTTTTTCAAGCTTTACCAGTGGACATACCAAAAAGGCAATTTGATGAATGGAAAAAAATAATATCACGCTTCATTTGGAAAAGTGGGCGGCCTAGAGTGTGATTTAACACTCTACAACTTCCTAGAGATCAGGGTGGGAGAGGTCTGCCATCGGTAGACTATTATTATAAAGCAGCACAGCTAAGACACTTGATTTGCTGGTGTAATGATGACAAGATTTTTTCAGATATCTTCAAGTTAGAATAGTATATAGTAATAGTAATAGTATCAAGAATTTATTCTTGTTCAATGTCAACAAAAAACTACTCGACAACTTATGTGAAACAAAAATGGGAAAAGGAAGCCAGTATAAGTATAACAGAAGAAGAATGGCTAACTATGTGTAAAACACAGATGAGTACAACAAGTTCAGATTCATGGAAGGAATTTGTTTGGAAAAAATACAACAAAGTTTTTCATAACCCCCAAAGTAAAGTATCTGGGAACTGGGAATCAAAACTGGGAATCAAAAGGCTGGTGAATGCTGGAGAAAATGCGGAAATGTAATGGCTGACCATTTTCACATCTTTTGGGACTGTAACATAATTCATACCTATTGTCAGGATCTGAATAGAGAGATGAATACAATAATGGGGTTGAATCTGGAATCTGACTTTAAAACAATGTACTTGGGCATCATTCTTTCAGAAATAAAGGAGGACATGTATATTTCTAATATATTCCTACCAACTAGTAAGAAGGTCATTACAAGGAAATGGCTCAAAGAAGACCCCCCATCGGTATACGAATGGCAAGAAATTGTAAATGATGTGTACAATATGGAATCTCTGACTTTTTCATTAAGAAAACAAACTAATAGAATTTCTTCAAACTGGCAACAATGGTTGAAAAGAGATGAACATATTACATTGGTTACCTAAGGTCCCCCGTGACGTATATATAAGGTTGAAAGTGAAAAAAGTGAATGTAATATAAGTTCTCCCCGGTGATCAGTGTATGTCTATGTATGTGTGTATGTGCTCGGAATATACATTTTGTGTACACAAGAGTATGTTAGGATGAGTATGTGAATATGTATTGTAAATGTTTCTTTTCTCTTTTTTGCACCTTATTTTTCCCATATTGTCATTGTTGCACATCCTCTCTTCCCAGTCTGTCAGTATCGCTCTGTTTAGTTCCTGTCTCTATGAAGCCCCTCCTTCTGAAAAGCACACTGTGCTCTGATTGGTCGACTGGATCAGTGTGTTGTGATTGGTCAAGTGTGTTTGGGAAATGTCCCGCCCCTTACCATAACCGTGAGTTTCAACACACTTCTAACTAACTCAACCAGGCCCCGCCCCTTTACTTTGTGTATGCCGTGGGTGGGAATTATTTAAATGAGTAGGGCTGAAACGATTCATCGAATTACTCGATTTACTCGATTACAAAAATTCCTTGAGGCAAAAACTCTGCCTCGAAGCCTCGTTAAATTCCTATGACGCGCACTATACGCGCAGGGATCTGATTGTTTCACACGGACCGTTGTTCAATGTTCAGGAAGCACACCATAGCGCGTGATACATTTTGAATTTATTTGGCGCGATGGCAGAGAGTAGATGTCCATAAACGGCAGAGAATGTCTAAAGTTTGGGATTGCTTCCTTTCAGCGTTGCTGAAACAAGGTAACGATTCTGTCCCCCGCATTTTTTTTTTTTTTTTGATCCAGCGCCAATATTTCTGCACGTGCCTAAGCCTATACATTGATGTTCGCTGATTTTAATCCCATACTGTATTTGTAGTGATGTCGTGATGTGGTTTGACTAGATATGATGTTTAGCTTTGATGTTTTTAAGTAGTAAACATATTCACGTTCAATTGCAAGAGAGTAGGCTATAGCCTAAAAAAAGAACCTCTTCACACACACACACACACACACACACACACACACACACACACACGCACCCTCGTCTCTCTAACGCCAGTCAGACCAATTGCGGCAATGCATCACATATGCTTAAACTTGTATGTAGCCACGCAACAATAATTTTAGCATGCATTCACTGTATACACCGAGACGTGATAGAGGAACAAATATTGTATTGCGGTCTTTGCGAGATCTTGTTTGTAGGCAATGTCACGTCTGCCAAATAGTTACAGACAACAACAAAAAATTAAACTCCCCACCAGCCTGCTTCTCCAAATCCACTCGTACTTTTGGGGAAGACATAATCGGCTACCAAAGTAATTGAGCATTGAACATTTTCAATTAACAAAAAAATATATAATACTACAAAACGTGCTAATATACATCAACTAGCCTAAGTGAAAAACAAAATGCTGTTCTTTTTCTATTTAACAAAATTCATATTTGCAATAAAACATTCCCCTTTTCAAAGCTACACTTTTTTTTTTTATAAATTGTATACATTGTGTACCTGTTTGGCTTGATATTTTATATTTTATATTTTTGTTCTCCGGTGGGTAATTTGCAGAAGGTGCAATCCTTTTTTTGTAAAGTTGTATTAAGAAGACAAAACTAAGGCCAAATAGTTTGTATTCATAGTTTTACATGTTATACATGTTTTACAGTAAGTTGACTTAACTGTATTGTTATATAATTGTTGGCACTGGCACTTATAAACACTAAATGGGTAAAGATGGCAATAAATAGGCTCAGTTTTGGAGCCAAATGTTGGAGTTGGAATAAATACCTCTGTTTTTTTTTGTTTTTTTTTGAGAAATAAAAGCCAAATGCTTGATCATTTTACAGCCACATCATTTTCATTATGCATTATTTATTTTGGTTGTTTAAAAACACACAAACATTTTTTTTATCCGATTACTCGATTAATCGATCGATTAAGTGCTCGATTACAAAAAGAATCGATAGCTGCAGCCCTATAAATGATGAATATTGTGACATGTTTGTTCCAGCAAGAAAACTCAAGGCTACAACCGAAGTGTTTCAGAGAGTTCAGGAACATTGTTACTGATATAGAGAATAACTCCCGCTGGAGGGACTTTGTAACTTTGCAGAGCTTTTTCATGCTCAAACAGCAACATTACACACAAAAGAAAGTTGAAAATGTACATAATATCTCTTTATTGTACAGTTATGATGGGAATTTTTTAGACCAATTATATTTCATTATAGGTGGAGCTTCCAATCACAACATTATGGAAATAGAAACCAATTGAGCATAAAAATGTCTTGCTACATTAGGGTTATAGAGCATTCTCTCACTTTTGGCTGATCGCCCCCAATGCACATACTAGGTCAAAATCACAAAATGAGCTGGAGGAATACATATGTTTTTGTGTGGGGGTTTGTGCGTGATCTTGTCTTGCAAGAGACTGCAGTCGAACAACATCTAATCATAGATCAGCTTGCTTGTGTCTGCCTCTCAACCTTGAGCTGAACACTATCGAACTGACCCCTGAATAAGCAGGATGGATTATCTGAATGCAAACGCTTAAAGTGATTATATACAGAGAGAGAGAGTGTATGTGTGTGTTTCAGAGGAAGCAACATTATTATAACCGGCTGTTTGCACTCTTCCAAAACACTGCCAATGTCATTAAAAAAGTTTTCCAGTAAGTTTAAAACCGTTGAGATTGAGAGAATCGGAGAGAGTACCAGACAACACTCCAGGGCACAACAGAGTCTTCCTAATGATTGTGAGAATGGGAGAGAGAGAGAGTGACAGGGAGGGCCAAAAAATAGAGACACAGACTGAGAGAAAAAGAGTACCTGTCACACAAAACCTTCATTGCTTCTGGAAGGCAGTACCAAGAAAGCAGTATGTGTAGGAATGTTTTTGCAAGAGAAAAATCACAATTCAAAATCATCCAATCTTTGAGCTATTTCCTCAGTCTATTCAGAGCCATATGAAAGTGTGTGCATGCTGTGTGCTTGTGTGTGTCTGGAGAGAGGATGTATTCTAGTCATTTGTAGTCAGTCTCAAAAAAGGGATGAAATGAGAAGGGTTTATGACAGCAAACTCCCATGATGCACCAATGTGTGACACATAGTAGAGTATGCTCAGAACTCTTGATTAGACTCCATCTCAACATCCCTTGATATCCTTCTAAATATATACACAATACACACACACAAGCGCTACAGTTCAGACCTTTGGGACTCTTTACTGAATTCTATTCACAATGATATCTCTTTAGATCAAAAAATACTGTAACAACCAAATCAACCCCAACACTATGTTTACACGACAATGATATGCTTAAAACGGAGAAGTTTTTCCTTTGAGTTTTCTGAGTACAAACGACACAATTGTCAAAACGATCCCCATTCACACGGACCCACGTAAACGACTAAAACGCTGTATTCTGCTGCCAGGCCATTAGATGGTGATGAAACACTATAGACTGAACACGTAATACGCATGTGCATGACGTCATCGTCTTCAGAGATTTGCGTTTTTGTTGTTTAAGCGGAGACTTGCACTTTGAAACCCGTTTTCAAAAGTTTTTCAGGCACCCAAAACGCTGTTGTCGTGTAAACAAACGGCTAAAACACATGAAAAGTTTTTAGTTCCCCAAGGGCCATTTTCCTGGTTGCATTCGCACCGCCTGTATGAACTCTGAAGTGACGTAAGCCGCGCTTGTTGTTGTGACTTATTTTGATGTTGCTGAGAAAGCCAGAGCCTGAGCTCACAGCGCTCACATTCACTGTCTTTATCAGTTTACAATCTGTCAAACAGTCCTGGTCTAATAAAATAGATAGAACTGTTATACAAAGAAAGTAGACAGTATATTAAAAAAGTATTAGCTTTTGCCATGTGGCTGATGCCCAACATCCTAGCTGAGCATGAATACATACATAATCATGTTTCGCTTGGTCCCCTTATGCTGCGTTCACACCGAACGCAAATTGAGCGTCAAATTCACTTCTATCGCGTCTAGTTGGACGCTTGAACATTTTGAATCCATTCGCACGCGTGTTTGAGGCGAAATTCGCTTCTTGTGGGAGGGGCAAGTGCTTGTCCACCACAACATCCACATTTATACCTCGAGTCACTAACTTTTTCAAATGGCAGGTTTCCACGTTAGTATATAAGGTAAAATTATTAAATCATACATTATAAGTAGTCCTATTATTAATATAACATGGTAAACAATCCCATATTTGGAGTTTTTCTTCATCTCATTCAGAAATGTACGACTGCAAGTGTTCAGTGTCACATTCATAGTTAACATAGCTGAACAATGTCATTCCTTCTTTGATATCCTGAATAATTCTAAAGGTCTGTGCCATTTCTTTGTTCAGGTTATTACAGTAAATTATACCATGGTCTGGGTGAATACTCGATTCTGATTGGCTGCAGGGTGTCCGTTAAAAAGTGATAATGGACACCTAGGAAAGGCGTCCCGTCAATTTGCCTGATGACAGTTCTAAATGATTGCGCTGGCTCAAACTCACTGATCAACTGCTGCGGTCGGGTCGCTGTGGCCACGTTGCTTGGCAACGCCTGTATACGGGAGATATTAAATAGTGCGCTCGACTTAATAAATAAAAACCCTCACGATTTTTACTCTAAAACACATTAAAGTATTATTAATTGATTAAATATTTCTTTATTTCGTAAGTAACCATGGTATAAGCGGGTTAATGCCCTTCGAGGTGTCCATTATCAGGTTTTAATGGACTTCGGCGGAGGCAACCGTCCAACCCGGTTCACGCCTCGCCGTCGTCCATTAAAACCTGATAATGGACACCTCGTCGGGCATTAACCCTTACATAATCTGTAATTTATTTTTGTTTTGATGATAAATGGAGCCAGCCTCCAAAACCTGTCCTGTCCAGGGACACTGTCCAGACACAAACTATGTTATACACTAAAGTATGCTGGTTGTCTTAACATTAGAATAATAATGTTTCATATAATCTAGATTTAGATATGGAATAAATAGCATTCAATACTAAATGAATATGTCTCATATATTGAAATTGATTTGCTTTGTTTTTACTTCACCGCGTGACAGCAGCAAGCAGGCTCCTGATTGGTTAACGCGGCGCGTAAAGACGCCAAAGTTCAGATTTTTTTGGTTCCAAACCACTTGTCCTATGTAGGGTCTACAGGAATGCCTATCCCAGCGCCTTGGGCCAAAGACAGGGAAACACCCTGGAAACTAGTGTCTGGATGTAAGCGTTATAAAGGATCATGTACTCTTGATGCGTACATCACAAAACCCACTGAGATAAACCAGACTTGATTATGATTATATAATTAAAACTGTATGTATACAATTAAGGGAACAGAGGTGTCAGCAGAGGTAGATTTAGTCTAAGCCCACACATATTCTGCTGTCTCACTCTCGCATACATTGACAAGAGTCACAGAGTTAATTGGTTTTTAATAAAGCTTTTAATCTCAGAACTTTGTGAGGCTTTTCAGTGCAAACCAACTTGGCCGATGGCCGTTATATTAGTGTGTGTGAAACATCAGCACCGACACGCTAATCGTGAGTAAAGGTTTGCAAAAGCCTTGTTCAGAAAGACTTGGTCGATATCTGATCGATATCTGATCAATAGGAAAGAGAAAGTAACCTGACAGAACAGTGAGGTCAATCCCATCTCTGGTCCTATCTGTTAAGTAGTCTGAACGTTAATTCCCAACAGAAGCGACACGTGTTTGAGGTTTAGAGGATCTGATCTATACGACAATCTCAAACAGTCCCTGCCAGGAAATCCTTCCTATATGTGCTGTGAACTCTTTTGTTTTACACATCGTTCATTGCTCTTTTTCGTACATGAATTATTTATCAGGTCCAGCAAAGGATATTTATCTGTCTTTAGTGACTTTAGTCCTGGTTCTGTGCCAAGAGAACACTGCATCTATATTTATCCACAGGCATTTTGCTCTCTGTGCAACAATGAGGGGAGGGGAGGGGGGTTATCCATTTTATTTGAGACTGTTAAGAAAGTGCTACAGCATTACCTGAAATGCACTGGCTGAAAAAAATAAAGAGACATGGATAAATGGATGTAGGCTTGAACATTAAAAAGCAGAAAGTCACGCATTTGTGAATATTCTGCTCTTGAAATGGCATCAGTACTTAATGATGGAGGCCTGAAGAGCTCTTTGTCTTTCAATGCGTAAAAGCAATCAGTCTACACACAGGCATGTATAGAAGGAAGATAAACAAATGTGTGGAACTGAGGCTGAATTAAACCCACAAAGAGGGGAGAGTGGACGAGGGAAAGGAAAGGAAAGGAAGGGGTATGAAGCAAGACAAGTGAAGAAAAATAACAAAAAAGAAGACTACAGAAGAGACGAGGCAGATGAAAAAAAGCAAACATGAGACATGACCCATGAACAGACCGTCAGGATGATGAAAGAGTTGCTGTCTAGATGGACAGAGCTCAGAAACAAATGAGTGCGATGAGGAAAGCTATCGTTCCATTGTCATGCCTCGACTACCACCCCAGAGCGAGGGATTGCACTGCAAGAAACTGAAAGATGAATTGAAATCGGAGCCTTTGTTCACAAGAATGGGAAAAATCGATCAGTCGAGCTGGGGATGGCGGCCAGAATGTATGTATATGAAGACATCTGTGACAGGCCTTTATTGATCAGGAGCAGACAGAATTGCACTCAAAGATGGAGTGAAGGAGAAATTAAACAACAACAATAAGAAGTGATTGCTATCAACATGTTCGCCAGACCGGACAAGAGTAGAGAGGAAAGACAAGGGGGATAAGAGGACACGAAAAACGAAAGACAAGGAGGAGGGAGAGAAGGAGAGGAGGACTGAAGAGACAAGAGACAATGAGAGATGGAAATGAGAGGAGAGGTGAGACCAGGGAAAATGAGAAAAGACAAAAGACAAGAGGAGACTTGGAAAGTAAACTACAAGAGAAATGAGATTGAGTGAGATGAGGGGATGTGGGAGAAACAAGGATATAAGAAGAGGAGAGATGAGGAGGGAGCAGAAGAGAGGAAAAAGAAGTGGGGAAAGAAGAGAGGAGAAACAAAGAGAGTAGACTAGAGGAGGAACACTGAAGATAAATGAGAAGAGGTAGGAAAAGAGTTACAATGAGAGAAACAAGGATTTGAGAGGAAACGAGAGGTGGGACGGGGAGAGACGAGACAAGGGGGAAGAAGAGGAGCAAGAAGGAAGAGGAGAGGATATAAAGGAAGGTATAGAGGAGAGGAGCCGTACAACCAACCGATTTCCAGACATCTTTGTCCAAGGACAGACAATATATCACCCAATGTCAGAATGGATTTATGCAGGCGCACACACACGTCTCTTTCCTAAAATGTGGCAAATTTTGATGTTCGAGTCATAAATGCAGATTAATCTTGATCTCATTTTGGCACAGAGTCTAATCTACAATCTCTCTCCCTCTCTCTCTCTCTCTCTCTCTCACTCACACACACACACACACAGAAATATAGCACTTCCACTCAAGCTCTCAGTAATGGACATCAGCACAAAGTGCTTTAAGTGAGGGGAGGAGTCGCCGTGACTCACGGTGTGTGTGCACTGGAGAGAGGGAAAGATGAGTTAGTGTGAAAGAGGCAGAACCTAGCTGGTGTGTGTTTGCTGGTGTATGTATGTGTGCAACATGACAGACTGCTAATGCACCATTATCTGAAAACCTCCGAAGCAGCACACACAGATGGAGCAAGTCTCTGAGCTCTGAGCCCAGGGTCATCAAACCCCCGGGGAACCGCACCTCCTCTGCCGGTCCTCAATAGAGGAAACACAACTTCACTACAGTTACATTTCATGCCAACTCCAGGCTTTTAAACATGATTTTCAAGTTGTTTGGTTGGTAATACTTCATTTTAAAGTGACGTAGTTACACGTTACTACTGTACATGTACTTATTAAGCATAATTACAAGTAACTAACTCTAACCCAATCCCTAACCGTAACGCTACAGTAAGCGCATGTAGTTAATTAATATTACTCAGTACATACTTGAGTAAGTACAACGTAACTGTCACCTTAAAATAAAGTGTAACTGTATGGTTTAAAACCCTCAGATTTTATACTAACATATGTATAAGATACACTAAAGTGCTCAGCTGTCACAGACAACCTAGTTATTTATGCTACTCATGTACAATGTTTTACTAATCCCTCAGTGTGTATCAATCAAGGATTCATCCCCCTAAGAATGAAGTCCCACTTCAGAATGACAATTTACTAGAGATGTAATGGAAACATTTTCAGTACGAGTCTTCCGGTTCTGCACGCGTGTACCAGTGTTGTTTTACCCACTGCACGCGCCGTGATGTGCGGAGCGCAATTTGAAGTTCGAGTTTCCCCCAGGATGGGACAATACTGTTTATATCAATATACTTTGATGTTGCAAATGCACCTGAAAAAATAACCGAGTGAGCTGCTGCCGGGTCCAAGTTGTTCTAAACATGAGAACTGCATTACATTAAGTGCTTCAAACTAGCTCATAAACCTACAGTTTAAAGTGGCTTGCCCTCAGATGCATGGCATTTAATGCATTTGAGACCTGCTTTCCTCAGCATAACTTACTGCAAATCTTACAGTTGTATCCTTATCTATAAATGTTAGATTTTGATGCGGGTATTTCCATTTTGCATAAAGGCTCGTCCTGACAGCGAGCGAGTCACTCTTAAATTTCACAGACTTCACTGAACAAGTGTGGGCATGCATGCGCCTCAAAAAGACGGAGCGCAATAAAATGGCAGCTCAATAATTCTCACAAAAATATACATTTACAAATATACATTTTGCTTCCCAAAAGTGGAAGCGCTTCAAAAAGTGTCCTCCATTTACAACAGCACCGTAAATGGCAGTCCTGCTGCATTAAAATCACACCAAACCGTGACATGGTTAGGGAAAAGAGGCCAATTTGGGATGCTAATTTTGCAAATGGAGCTTGAGGAAAGTAGTTTAAGTTTTAGCGCCATGTTGCGTTGACCAATACGCCATTTCATGTTGCATTTTTATTGGCTAGTCAGTACTTCTCTCACTGTACGATGTAGGTCCACCGTTAAGAAGCCACGAAACTTCCACAATTGCTCATCTTTCGTCTGGGACAGCCCAAAATCATACAGTGTGTACCGGGCATTAGAAACTAGGGCCAATTTTCACTGACAAATTGAGTCAAGTAACAAAAACGCAAGCCTAATATCTCTGAACGCTTGTCGGTTAGACTTACATTATATTAGTGTAAATGCTATCACACATTGAGGGATGAGTTCAAATTGAGCTAGAATTAGTTCAATAACATTAAACATGAAGCTGTGAGTATTATTCAAAGTTCATTTCGTGTCGAAATAATGGGACCTGGATGCCACTCAATAACAGATAAAAGGAAACTGGAAGTAAATCATGAATGTAATTTGTCATGAAATTTTTGCAGCCAGATGTGTATTTGCTAGACTCACACAAACTTGAGGCTCGTTTAGAGCGGGACTAATTCATCACACTCACACATACGGAGGTGGTGCGAGACAGCAGGTCTTTGGAGGCTCAAATGATCTCCAAAAGATGGATTCCTCCCAGGAGAGAGTAATGGAGCGCAGAATGACTGATGCCTTCCCATGGGTGCAGAGCCAGCAGTGCCACCCCGGGACCGCTTAAACGATCACCACACCGCCTCCATCTGGCCTAGGGCTGCTTAATCGAGTGAGGAGTAACTTATGTCGCTCAAAGGTAGAGTTGGTGCTTGCGAGTGTGTGGGTTTCGTCTGACGGATTTCACATATGGGACTCATGAGCCGATGAGATAATTACTCAAAAATTATGTTCATTGGGAAATCATACACAGGGCAAAACATAGCAACAATGTGCAACACCGCAAAAACAGCATGAGCGGCACATCTGAAGTATCTTTAAGAAAGATAACAATCATGCTTTGCATCCTGTACTAAGATACATGCTAAAAACCACAGAAAACAAGACACACGCTGACTGACAACCACAAAGTTTAAGGTCGCTCTGATGCAGAATCTCATATACATAGAAGGAACGCCGCAGAGCCGTCCCGGGTACAAGACTTTTATAACTGCGTACTGTTTCCATCGGAGAATGTCAGAGAGTGATTTAGCTATTTTGGATAAACCGTTGTACAGAATTGTTGTAGACATAATAAAAAACTTAGAATCAGTTTTAAATCTGACTGAAACTAAACAAATCGTGGGATACCTTAATATTTTCACTTAATATCTTCCCTTTATCAAGAGACCTAACCTCAGATGACTTCAGTGAGATTGTTCCAGTTATAAATGTACCGTATATCACTTTGGATAAATGTGTCTGCTAAATATAGCATATAATGCGGCATTTAATCTAATTTCACTTTTTTCTTTTCCCCTACTAAATTAACCTCTATTTTTTTTTCTTATACTTTCAGTCTCAAAACTGGCTATTGAGTCTGATTGATTTCAAGGGGCTATATCACAGGAACAGAATTTGCTTTTGAAATAAGTGAGTTGGATGTAGTATGTGACATATTCCAACATTCACAAATCAAAACTCTGTCCCCAGTACACCCAGACCATTTACTGAACATACACACTGTCCGATCCAGACACGCCGAGAAGATTCCAGCATTCAAAGTCATTTAACTGTCCACAGTGGAAGTGAAAACTCAGCACGACATCAGAACATCAATCAGAAAATGTTTGATATACACTGATGTGGAGTGGGATTTTAAAAACCAATCAGATCTCACTGTGGTTGGTGCTAAAGAGAACAGAAATAGAAACCCACCAGCCCACACAGAAAATGTCCTATCGCTTGTTGCGGTCAAGTCTGGTTGGGTCAAAACTTAAATTTCACACTTTTTCGCATCGTACCTCATTAGCAGCAAAAGCAGCTAGTTCAGAAATCTCGCCGTATTGACCACACACACTTTGCGTAAATATGTATTCGGCATTTAGCAACTGGTCCAGCTCTGATGAATGACAGCGTGAACTATGTTAGCCCATATTGATTAACCAATCACAAAGAGGCTATTTTACATACAGAGGATTTAGAGATACAGTAACTCGCTATTGTTTGAAAAGCTCTCCATCTTTCAGCAGTGCCGTGTGTTGTGTGTGTAAATCCTGTGAGGATTTCAGCTAAACACTGAATATCAGAACAGCTGTTGCTTTCTCTAATCTCTATCTCACACACACATGCTCAAGGGATATTTACTGACAGCTCACACTGACAGCAGCTAAACACAATATCACTCATATAGGATATTGCTAACAGGAATCCTTTAACATCGATCACATAAGTCAAAAACATCAAATTATTATGTTTTTTTTCTTTAATGTTCCTTACACTCTAACGATTTGAGATAAACAACTGGAAACTACATCACGGACCGCATCAAACTCTTCTATGCAGCTCTTAAATATCACATCCAAATTCCTCAAACAATATTAAATAAATGGCTTTCAGATGTTCATATTGGTCTGATGTGGTTCATATGAGTTATTAATGCTGTCTTTTGGTATAACAAACAGAACTTGACATTACAACTTACAAATTTACACTATTATGAATGCATTAAAACAAGACATTGTCGAAATATGAAGAAGAAACAGCTCCACAAATACAACAACAAAAAATATTACAAAGGATTTCACAGAAAGGATTTCACATTTCATGCAACAATAAAACTGGTACAACAAAAAGAAAAAGCAGCATGAGAAGATATCCAAGAAACTGAACTCCAACAGAATTTAGAACAACACAAGACACACCAAACTAAGTCCAACTAACGCAAACTAACACAGAAACGGACGAGAGCGCATCAGCGAGTGTGTGTGAATGCCACTGACCTTGCACAGTTTCTGGTAACGCGGTGAGGATATCGCCATTCTCTGGAGCCGGTGTAAGAAGACCACCACTTTCTGCAGAGACGTCCGAACTACAGCCATCATCTTAACTCTGCCTGCACACGACTGCCAGCGTCTGAGAGCACGCATCCTCACCGCCACACACACACACACATGCTCACGCACGCACGCTCACAGATCCCCCACCACCAGCCGAGACCAATGTGACGAGCCCTGACAAACATGTCCCGCGCGCGCGTCAGTCAGTGCTCTCCTCTCCAGCAAAAAAACAGAGAATTAACACACAACCACACAAAAAGAGAATGAACGACGGAGAGGAAGATGCTTTGGGAGGGAGAGAGAGAGAGAGAGAGAGAGAGAGAGAGAGAGAGAGAGAGAGAGAGAGAGAGAGAGAAAGAGAGAGAGAGAGAATGAGAGAGAGAGAGAGAGAGAGAGAGAGAGAGTGAGAGAGAGAGGGAAGGATTGATACAATAAACTCTGGAGCGCGCTTAAGAGCTGGAGCGTCTCTTTCAGCACCAAAAGAACGAGAGCGAGTGATGTTGTGTATAGATTCATAAAGGGAATGAGCGAGGGTGACACACTTTACTGAAAGAGAGCACATCTCCGGAGAGACGGAGAAATAGAGCAGTGAGACACGTCAGAGAAATGAGGGAGACGAGACGAGAACAGTAATGAATTAGAGTGGAAATCACTTACTCTTTCGCTCTGTGAAGGTGCTATTATTATCTCGTTTTATCCTTCTGATGACCCATGACGACGAACGCTCACGAAGCCAACATGAAATCAATACTGACCTCATTTACTTTCTTAAAGGAATACTTCACCCAAAACCAACATTTGTTCTGTTGCATGTCGGTCCAAACCTGTGAAATCTTGCTCTTTTCCACACAATTACAAGATTAAATTTCAAGGTAAAGTTTCTAAATTATTATTATTAGACATGCAGTAACGTTACTGATTTGGATTGTATATTTGTATATTAAAGGGGTGGTTGATTATAATTTCACTTTTCTAACTTTAGTTAGTGTGTAATGTTGGTGTTTGATCATAAACAACATCTGCAAAGTTACAACGCTCAAAGTTCAAAGCAAAGAGAGATATTTTCTTTTAAAGAAATCGCTTTTTAAGGACTACAACAAACGGCTGGTAGAGACTACACAAGCTTCCTCCCGGGTTAGTGACATCACCAACCCTAAAATTTACATAAACCCCGCCCCCGGGAACGTGATTTATAGATTATCAAGACAGAATATGCTAATCAATGACTAGAAGATAACTACACATAAGCTACACATATTCATCAACTAACCATTCAGAAATGTTGTCTACATGTTGTCACTTCTTCTCGAGTCTCTCCATCTTTCTGACTTCGGTTTGAACATAAAAGGCTAAAAGTTTTTGAAATGTTCAGTGCATGTCTGTTTGAGGTAAAAGGACACAAGCTCTTGAAGCTCCGCCCCCTGTGCCGGGAGCAGCAGCTCATTTGCATTTAAAGGGACATACACAAAAACGGTGCGTTTTTGCTCACCCTCAAAAAGTGACAACTTTAACATGCTGTATAAAAATATCTGTGGGGTATTTTCTAAATTCATTAATCTAGTTGTAAAGATTAAAAGCTGGATGGAAGGATTTTCAGAAAACAGCAACTTAAATTTTGATCTGTTCCTCACACGATCTCATATGGACCACTATTATAATACTTTTATGGTGCGTTTATGTACTTCTTTTTAAGCTTGAGTGCATCTCCATTCATTGTAGCTGTATGGAAAAGAGCGACCAGCAGAGTCTTCAAAATATATTTTTCTTGTATTCCACAGCATAAAGAAAGTCATGCAGATTTGACACAAAATGAGGTTGAGTATATGACGAAAATTTTAATTTATGGGTGAACTATGCAGATTCACTCCCACACAAAATCACCCCAATTTTAGTGTGATTAAATCTTTCGCATTGTCATTTTTTTTCTGATATCGTGCATCCCTGTTGCCCGTTGAGGAGTGATTGTGACATGAGTAACTCTCTTTCTAATGTCAATGTCATTGACGTCAAACAAACACAGACATCAGTCGAGATTTAACAATTTCATAACATCAAATGCGTCAGTTAAACAAGTTTGCTTCTAAGGAAATACATAATCTGTCCTTGAAAAACACGAACGCTGACAAAAAGGTACATGATTGGTGACTACAATGAAGCTGACAATATCTAAGAGGAAGACAGATGTGAAAGAAAAAAGCTGAACAAAAATCAAATAGACAGCAAAAATGAGCATGTCAAAAAAGTGATTTAAACCTATACATTTGGCAGATGCTTTTTATCTAAAGCCACTTGCATTCAAGCTCTATAGTTTATCAAAATGTGTGTCTCCTGGGAATCAGACCCACAACTTTAGCTTTATTAATGACATGCACTAACAGTGACATGATAAAAGAAACCAATGTTTAATAAAAAATGTCAAACAACTGAATTCCACTGTATATTGTCCAGACAAAAGCATAAGCAAAATTTATTTAAGATTTTAAGATGTGACAATTGTTGTGGCTAAATATATATGTATATAAAAGTATATATATATATATATATATATATATATATATATATATATATATATATATATAATCTCTGTATTTGTAAAATAATAATCTATTATATTTTTAAATGCAACAGTTCATTCAGAATTTTTTTTCTTAAATTAAAAAAGTTTGCTGTAATTAAGTATTATATTTGATACATAAGGCTTTTATGGCTCATAAAGTATGATATAGTGTGAATATAGAGCTTATACTTGAGAAGGAAAAACACCTCAAGTCACAAAATGAGCAAAAATGTGCAATTTAGCTTTTTTTCTTATAAATAAAATAATTTATTATTAAATAATGTTTTTATTTATTTTTATTTATTATATATATATATATATATATGTATTATTATTTTTTACTTCATCGGAAAGGTACTAAACTTAGTAAAAGTTTTGGCACTTGCTATGTGAACACAATGTAAAAAAAAAAAATCATGGACAAAAAAGTAGTCACTTGTAATCCAAAAATGAGCGAATTTCGAATTTCATCTAGTGGAAACGTTTGGTACTGCGCACAGACAATTTTTTTTATATCAACCTCAGAAAATAAATACATATTAGAAATACATATTATTTCATTTGCAATTTAAATTAGTTTTATTAGTTTCACTTTATCTTTTTATCTTTTTTTCACGTCAGGAATAATGGTGTATAATAAGTGTTGTCTTTAAAAAAAAAGACCAAACTTGAGTCTGTGCTCAAAAGCATTCAAGATTTATGACATCTTTTTATTTTCAGGTCTATGCTCAAAAAGTGATTAACAGGTAATAAATGGATCATAACTATTCCATAAATATAATTTTAGTACCATAAAATCCCAGAAACATACAAAATATTACTGTACTGTACTAAAATATAGTACAGTATAAATTCGCCATTTTTGAGCAGTTAAAAGTTTCAAGTTGCTTCAGTGCAGTAAGCAATACTCTTGAAATAGCGCTAACAATATAAAGTTATTCTTACATTCACTTCTTAAAAACCAGAAAAAAACTTTCACGACAGTCACATGAACCACAAGCTAAAAGAGGATGTGTTTACAATTATACTAGTAGGCATTTGACTTATTAAAACAGTCTAGACTATCAATCAGACGACAGAAGGTCTGTAGTAGATTGTGTACAAGTTTTGATCATGTTGATAATTTAGAGACCATAGAAATTAGCTTTCTAGGCCTAGGTAAAAATCCTCCGATCAAATGAATTCATGTTTCAGAATGAACTGAGGACTCAAGGGTGCAAAACCTCTCATTTGTTGCCGAGCAACATGACAACAAAAGATGACTCAGTGCTTTGGTGCGACTTCCGCTTTTCCGAATTCAGAGTCGGGGTGATCCGTTTAATAAAACGACACGCAAGCGGATGTCGTACTGTAGTGTAGTGTGTGTAGGCTTCTGAATCTTAGTAGGCAGTGAGAGCGGCTGAGATATCCTCCACACGGTCGTGATTCGAGTCGACGGCAGATAAAGAGATCAAACTGTGATGCATGAATCTCACAGGACTATCACAGACTCGGCAAAGAACCGTCGGAGGAGGGAGAAGAAAGGGAAGACACACACTCTTTCTCAGCTGAAGTGATCTATAGCTTGATTACGCGTACGCTGCGCTGTGGCTGACGTGGAAACTAATGAGGACTGACAGGGAGATAATTGAATATCGTTCACACACACTTTAGTGCCTGTATGTCCCAGATTTGTCTACATCACAGACGGTACTGCCCAGAGTCAACACGCGACCGCATCACGCACGTCACAGAAATAGAAAAACACAACTGGCGTGTGCTAACTGAAAATCACAAGCTCAAATCTGATTGGCTGGCTTTGACTGAGCCATTGTTTGCCAGCCCTAAAATTGTGGTTGGTCATTTGACATGTCTCTTCCTGGTAAAGTGGGCGGGTCTTGGCCAGAACAAGCTTCCCACATGGATATAAAGGAATATAAGCGTGTACAGTTCTTACCTCGACTTGAGCCTTCAGCTCCTTGATGTGGGCGGAGTCCTGTGAAAGCCCCTCCCTCTGGGCGGAGCCTGATAACACGTTGACTGTAGTCTCCGCCTCGTGGAGCCACTTCAGGAAGGACTCGAGCTCACGGAGGGACGCCTGCAGACTCTTGAGCTCGGAGTCCAGAGCGGCCTGGCGGTCGGACGCCCTGAGAACAGCACACCGCCGGAAACTAATTACATATACTTATTAACATATTCAGATTTAATTAACATTTGTGCAGTTATTATAATAGTGGTGGTAGTACTCATGAAAGCATAAATATGGGATTTAGTTTTTCATCAATATTGTGATAGTAGCATTTATTGCGCTGAGAGTGTAATTACGATCATATCCCTAAATGATTACAGTGGTATTCTTATACATGCATCGCTATAATTAATGAAACCATAATTATTATAGTGTTCAATATCACTATATTATTATGGGAGTATTGTTTTAGCATTTATTTTCCACAATATTTGTAAAAGAATAATGCATGTAATGTTTAAAAGACTGGAACTTATTAGTATTTATTTAATAATATTTATAAAAGCATAATTAATGTAGTATTTAATATCACAATATTATGATGGGGGTATTTAATGGCATTCATTGTCACAATATGTGTAAAAGCATACTTATGGTAGTATTTATTACAATAATATCACAATTGAAATAATATTTACAAATGCATAATTACAATACAATTTAATCACTAAATTTGTATGTTAGCTCTTTGAGAGAGAGACAATAATTATGGTAATATTAATTACATCAATGTTATCATGGAAGTATTTATTATGACAACATTATTACAATAGTATTTATTATTGATACATTATTAACTATTTATTACTAAATTATTATTATGTAGTATTTGTTATATAGTATTGTGAGAGCATAATTATGGTAATATATATTAGTGAATATCTGCACTATTCATGAGAGCATAGTTAAAGTAGTACTAGTAGTAATTATTATCACAATATTATGATCATATTTTCACAAAAATTCATAAAGCACAATGACAGAAATATATTATTATTAATATTATTACAATCATAATTATACTCTGGTACTTTTGTTATTATGCTATCACAAATACTGCTGTAATAAATAATTATGGTAGCACATATTACCGCAGTAATTATTATGGTAGTATAGTACCTCATTATTTGTGATAATGCATAATAACAAAGGTATTCATTACCATAATACTATAATATTATTTACAACATTAAATGCAGCAGTAATAATAACAGTTATTGAGTCTGTGTTGTGCCAAGTGTGATATCTGTAGATACATGTGCGTCATATGGCGTGTGTGCTTATGACGCGTCGTTTTAGAGAGTGTGTGCGTATGATTCACTTCCTCTCGTCTAATCTTCTCCCTCCGGGTCCCGGAGATTAAGGACAAGAACGTGTGCATGATTTTGCGTGTAAATACAGCGAGTGTGTGCATACCTGTTATTGACGCCGTTCCACGCGGTGTTGAGTTTGTCCATGAGCTCTTTGACCTTGCGCGTGTCATCGGCTGCATACTCCTGCAGAAGCTGATTGGACAGTTCATTAAAGGAAGTCACGCTCTCCTGTCCTCGACCGAGCTCCTGCAGGAACGCCTGACAACAGAAAGAAATCAATGAACATAACTACAGTCCAAACATCACAACACAAACACAACTATGACAATGCAAGTGGAGTCACTGTAGACGTCAAGATGCGGTTTGATTCACGTGTGTTTGTTGCTGCAGACTGAAGGACGCCAAACCTCAAATGACTGTAGAAAAGCGTTATCAACAAAGTTATGATCTTTATTTCTAACCTAAGGCAAACACTGTCTACTCATGTACAAAACATTTGAATAATATATGAATACCAAACAATAAGCCAATGAAATTATGGCTCTAGCATCCCCTACAGGTCAGTTGCAGTGGTGTGTGTGTGTGTGTGTGTGTGTGTGTGTGTGTGTGTGTGTGTGTGTGTTTCTTTCAGCAGACACTACAGCTCAAACACTTACACCTGTGCTCGTACAGTAGAGTAGTCACATTCATTCATCATTTAATACAACAGAATGCAATGATTGTTTTGAGGATTGATAGATTTCTTAAATTAAATTATGAGAAGCCTTTTTTGTCTTGTGAAAATATTGTTAATTTGGTTATATGTGAAACTTCAAACAGGATTTGAAATTTAAAGGGTTACTTCAGGATTTAGCATTAAGCTTTGTATTAGTAGAAAACCTGTAGTATTTTCGAATTACCATGCTTTCCACCCTCATATCCCCCTGAGACAAGAGATCTATGTATTTTTTGTCTGGAAAAAATCCTCCGATGACGCAAAAATCGTCATTTTGCGTCATCGGAGGATTTTCTGGCCAGAGGCTAAAGACTACAGCCAGTAGTAGGGGCTGTTCCGCATGTTTTCAACCCGCCCATACAGGGTGGGATCTCACTCACAGAATGTACACAGTATCAGCCGTCTTTCTTTGGAAGCTAAGCTAGCAGGCTCTTGTTCTGTGGAGAAAGCTGAATAGTAGGAGAAAGCTGAGTAAGTAACCATCCTCCTTTTCCCGGACTTGTCCGGCGGGCGAGATCGTTCAAAATGTCCGGGATTCAGCTTTTGCTTTCTGCGGTCGCCATTCATTGTTTACATGCACACCTTTCAATCTAACTGAATTCATTCCGATTGGTGAATTTGAATGTAGTGTTTACATGAACGCTAAACAAGTGATCATATGATGATCGTTTTACCAATGCTAAGAAAAATTCCCGCTCATCCGTGAGAGATGCGAGACCCGGCGCGTCTCAGTAATGAAGCCACCGGCCTCGCGCTGTTCTCCCGCGGCCATCAGCCTCGTCCTGCTCGCCACAGTAAACATGATGAATGGCGACTGTAGAACGCAAAAGCCTAATCTCGGACATTTTGGACGATCTCTAAATCCCTCGCAAACTCATCACGTAGGCTAGCTTTGTTGTTTACAACTGCGCACTCTTACCGGTAGGCGTGGCCTCCTAAGGCAGCGAACAAGTGCATTCTGGGAGTTGTTGTCTTTCATCCACATAAGCCAAAAATACATTTTCTGGCTTTTCTCAGTCTAGAAAGCTCCAAATTCAAAAATTTCTTCACATTTCTTCTACTTAAATGACCTATTTTAAATACACATTCATCTTCCCAGAGGTGAAGTATCCCTTTAAAGCTGAATTTTATATTGAACAGTTCAACAGCAGTTTTATTTAGGTTTAACAGCAACTCGCTGTTTTGCGAACAGTTGCATGTCTTTGAATTTGAAATATTTACAGTAAAATCAGGCCGTTTCTGACAGTTTTGGCACCCTGGATGAGATCCCTTCCCTCCTCACATCTTAAACACTCAAAACTTACATAACTATGTTTCTAAGCACCGATTTGATACCTTTTACAAATTACATAAATAAGCTGTCTCTTAATAAGCACTGAAATTATTAACCAACTTAAGTTAAAGGGGGCGGTGCCTTCTTAAAGAATTGGAAGAGAAAATCCACATTACAAAAATAAAACCACAAATGTGTGACATTAAAAAGTGTATAAATCACTAGTTTTTCTAAAGTAACACTGTCCAGCAGCGACGCCGGCAGGTAAAGTTACAGCGGGAGTCTCTCTTGCCTCCCCTGAGGCCGTTGAGTTTTAGCAGACCCCCTAAAGCGAGCACTGGGTTTAGTGCGGGGTAATTGAGAATGAATGGGGGAAAGTCATGTGAGAGGAGGCAATGCCTCAATCGTGACATGCTTGGATATAAATGGCAAAATGGAGATAAACATCTCTTATACCATGGTCTGGGTGAATACTCAATTCTGATTGGCTGCAGGGTGTCCATTAAAAAGGGATAGAGGACACCTAGTAAATAAACCGTCAGGCGTAACCAGGGAAACCAAGTTATTGTTTGTAAAAACTTTAGATTTTGATTGTAAAACTAATTAAAATATAAATTAATGTTTTAAAAATGTGTTATTTGGCAAGTGACCATGGTATAAGCGGGTTAATGCCCTTCTAGGTGTCCATTGTCAGGTAATAATGGACGATGGCAAGGCGTGAACCGTCCGATGCGCAGCGGAGGCCACCTCGTCGGGCATTAACCCTTACTTAACCACTGTAGCGTCTGGAGCGTCAGGCACACAATTATTCATTATATTTAGTGAATAATCCAGAAAACCAACAAGCAACATATGTGTTAGAGTTCTGTGAACTACCCCTGAACTGCAACTAACACCCAGGCAGAACCAATTATTATCATTATTATATTTATTATGGGGAGAGTAAGTCTCACTCCATTTCCCCAAAGGAAAGACACATAAGGCCCATACAAAGGGACTTCTTTCCATTAATTCATAGGCAAATCTTCTATGAATGGACATCTCCAGGACATTGTATGTAGGATTATTACTGTCTTGTATAATATGTTGTATTGTATAATGTTTTATGCATGCTTTATTATAGAACCACTAATAACCTCACCGGTTTCATTTACTTTCATTTTCCATTTGACCTATTTTTGCATGATTGTGTGTATGTGTTTGTTCAGATTAGTTATGTGTTCGTGATTTAGTTAACTAAAACTTTAACTCACATTCATGTGTGAGTTTTGATTCTGGTCGCTACTTGTAAATGAATGTCCCTTTAAAGATGCAGTCATGCTAAGAAAGTTATGTTTCTGTGGCCACGAAAAATATCCTCTCTGAGAGTTGATAGACGATCCATACTGAGTGTTCGCTGGACGAATTGATTGATATAATTTAATTAACAAGATAATTAATTATTCATATTTCCCTTTTGAGCTGATTTGCTACACCACACAGCCAACCTTTAGAAGCCCCTGACACTCAACCTGCCCACGTGAAACTCAATGCTGATAAGCTTATGAAGAGCTCGCATGCTCTGAACAATTTGGGTCATCGCCAGAGCGCACATATCTAACTAATTCATAATGACATTTGCTATTTATATCATTGATTTTCAGTTTTTTGCAGCCAAAAACTTAAAAGTTGTTAACAATACAATGAGTTTAAATGTAGGGGAAATATAGCAAAAGATTAAAAATATGAGATAGCCAATGCAGATATTTGATATTGACATTTTACTTTTTATTTAGAGCCAATTAAACGTTCAGTTCCTTGCTGTCTACAATCTGACAGTCACATCAAAACTTCACTGCTGAGCTTGAACAGCCGTCATGAAAATGACTGATTACTGACAAGAATTTAAAAATTAAAAGATAAATACATAAAAAAATCAAATGTAACCCTGATATGATTGACGTGTTTGCCATTTAAAAGCAATAATGTGTATTTGAAGGTTGGATTTCGTAAAAATGTGCAGCGAGCTGTTGAGAACCACATCAAATGAAAATATTTTAGAAGCTTCTTGAGCCACAAAAAGATGTAACGCTGTCTGTAATTATAACCCAGAAATATGGCTTTTGTTCATTGATCTTATTAGGAGCAGCTCCATTGACTCTTTTGTTCCCAACAAGCCCACAAACATAAGTACACATTGAATCTCGTTTTTGTTTGTCATTTATTTACTATGCTTGGAAAATATATTTGAATTCATCAACTTTAGCTACTTATATTGTGCATGCTGAGGCAATAAATGAAAAAAAATATATAATAATAATAAAGGCGATAAGACGATAAGGCCTGAAAAAAGAGAAGCCATTCAAGCTTGCTGAAGTGACAAAGAAATATTAGAAGAACCTGAGGAAGAGTGAAAGAGTCTTTCCCAGAGAGATATCAGACTTTCTTAAAGGAAGATACAAGAGCAGGTAACAGGGACCATGATCAGATTAAAGTGTCCCTATGATTCCTGCTGAAAAAGGTCAATTACTTAAGCTGTAATCCATATTTATCCAATTTGATCTGCAGTTCTTTAATTAGGTTGGATGATTAATCAAAATTTAAACACATTTGAAGTGTTTATTTAATAAAATATGAGACAGTTCTATTAGAAAAGCATTGTGGCCTTAATTGGAACATGTACCTTACAAAACCACTCCAGACTTTTAATTAAATAAAGCAATTTAATTTTGTCAGTTCCTGACAAAACATAACATGAGTTTTTACTCTTCAAAGAAATACCCACTTTAGTGGAACACTTGAATATCTATTAAGAAAACATGTTCAACTAAGATTTGGGTGAGCTTAAGGTCACTTCCCACATTCATTAAATATGACAAAAGGCCTGATGGATTTCTTCAGTTTGCTCGACTACAAATCACACTGATCATCATATATTTCCAACACAATATTTCTTAGTTGTAAAGTGCATGTCTCTGCAACACATAACTAGGTTAGGACATCTCTCTAGCTTTTTTAAATGATTTAGGAGACCAAGACCAAGTCTTGTATTTTGAACTGTAAGAACAAGAGCAACATAACTCAAACTGCTCATTTCTACACACTTAAGGGGCTATACACACAAAATGTGTTTAACCATTCCACTGCGCTACTTTTCCATTGATTTTCAATGCAAACACGCTAGACGGACGTGTTTAGCTGTTGAGCTCACGTCTCGCATCTTTTGCAGTGTCTCGCGCATGACTCAGCATTTTAAAGCATAGTGCAAAGTTAAAATAAGTTCAACTTTTTAAAAACCTTGCATTGACTTTTCTGTTCCACTGACCGGCATCTTGCGTGTTTAACCAAAAGTAGGAACCTCTCACTGAGTGAAAGGTGACAATCAGAAGTAATACAGGTCAAAGGTCAAGTTCTCACCTTGTTGTCACTGATCTGTTTGGTGAGCGGCTCTCGGCTCTGTTGCAGCAGGTTATGGAAATGCATCTCGTTTTGACCAATAAGAGCCTTCACATTCCGCCTCTGCTCCTCCCATTGGTCGCTGTGGCCGATCATGTGGTCCAGCTGCAGAAGCCGCGCCTCCACGCCGTACTGTGTGTTGTCCCATTGGCTGCGGACCTTCTCCACTGACACACAGCAGGAAAATATTAATTGCTGCAGTCCATTTAAAAATGTTTATTTAATTTGAATGATTTTTTAATCGCTTTGAATGAATGATTCAATGACTCAAAGACTGCACTTGTTTCATTACTAGATGAATCAGCGTTTTTGAACAAATCTCTTGAATGAATGATTCAATGACTCACTCATAAAGACTTCACTTGTTTCATTACTAGATGAATCAACGTTTTTGAACAAATCTCTTGAATGAATGATTCAATGACTCACTCATAAAGACTTCACTTGTTTCATTACTGGATGAATCAACGTTTTTGAACAAATCTCTTGAATGAATGATTCAATGACTCACTCATAAAGACTTCACTTGTTTCATTACTAGATGAATCAACGTTTTTGAACAAATCTCTTGAATGAATGATTCAATGACTCACTCATAAAGACTTCACTTGTTTCATTACTAGATGAATCAACGTTTTTGAACAAATCTCTTGAATGAATGATTCAATGACTCACTCATAAAGACTTCACTTGTTTCATTACTGGATGAATCAGTGTTTTTGAACGACATTTTAGTAGTCATTTGTCGCCACCTACTGGTGTAATGATTGTAATCGATAAAATCGTTATTTGAAGTGCCATGTTACTTTCCAAGGGTGATTTGCTCTATTTTGCACTACCGTAGTGTTTATATCTGAACTATACACGTTTATCCCAGTACTTCTTTGATAATATGAATATTTTTACAGAAATAACCATACAGTGTGGTTGAAAGGACTGTTTGTGAAGCTGTTTCACACCTATATGTAAGACAACTGCTCTCTCAGCGGCAGCGCCAACACAGATCTGTTCACTGTGATTTCATCAAAGGTTTGATAGACACAGACGAATCGTGTCAATTATGAGAATCGAGATCACAATCTCTTAATCATGCAGCTCTAAGGCAAAGACTAAACATGAAATGAAGATTAAGATGATGTATAATATGCTCACGCTTCTCTGAGATGGAGGTTCGCACATCTAGGTTGGAGGTTTTGTTCTTGATGTTTTGTGCCAGAGTGATGATGTCTTCCAGCTGTGGATGTCTCTGCTCTAGATCTCCCTTAGTCACCTACAATCACAAAACCGGGGTTTTAAAATGGCCAGGGTTTAGCGGCCCAGACGTTTTCTGTAATCGCTCAGGTAGGGGGAAGTGAAACTTCAATATCTTCAAAGTAAAGGCAAACACCCTCTCAGGTCTAATTCTGATGTCCTGACCTGCAGGCGTCCGATGGTGGTGCGGATCTCATCTTTGTCTCCCACTGTGACGATGCTGGATTTGAGCATCTGGTGGATGAGGAGGAGCCAGTCCGCCAGCTCCGTGGCCGTCTGGTTGAGATCAGTCGGGCCCACCAGCTCTGGGCTGTGATGGCGCTCCTCGCTCAGCAGACTGACCATGTGAACTGGAGACGCCATACTCGCTGAGAGACACAGACACAATCCAAACACTCAGTTAGATCTGGAAGAGCAGCGTGAGTGTCCATTTCACCTGTCTGCACAGCACTCACTTGTGAAGTGCTGCTGAGACACTTGTTTTGTCCATGGAGACAGAGGCTGTTGTGGCGTCTCCTTCAATCTGACGTCCAGAGCTTTCCAATCTGCGGCCAGCTGTTCGATTTTACTCTGCACAAACACACACACACACATCATGCTCATTCTCATCCACCTCTCTATTCATGTGTACTTCAGACCGTTACCATTTTGTCTATTTAAACGGGGAAAAATCCAAGATAACATCAGTAAATTATGGAGTGCCACAAGGATCTGTGTTAGGCCCTCTACTATTTTCAAAATAATTGCTGCCACTTGGTTAATATTTAAAGAGAAAGTGGAATTATTTTCCACTGTTTTGCCTATGATACTCAGTTATACAATTCATCACGACCAGATAAAATCTCGAAATAACCCAAGTTGAAAGAGTGCGTTAAAGATATAAAATACTGGACGGCCTCTAATTTTCTTCTCTTAAATTCGGCGGAGGGATTACTTATTGGACCTGTTGTATTTGGTGTTGTTTGATAAACACCATCCCGAATACAAAATCTCAACGGTTATTACTGTTATGTCTGTCAGAACAGACAAACTGAATATGAAGACCAGAATGAATTTCAATGCAGGACATTTGTGTTGGTGTAACCTGTCACGTCAAGCTCAATTCATTACGGTAAAATTATTTACAACGAAAAGTAAGTGAATTGAAGCTCAGCTCAGTTTAATTTGTTGGGCGACACAAACCTTTTCCTGTGGTAAAAGTATCTGTTTCCTCTGGAGCTCAATAGAGTAAGACAACAACTCCTCCAGCTCTCGCTTCTGCTCTCGCATGGACATTTCCAGAACCTACACACACACACACAGACCAGTCAGATCTCAATACTAGACAATAAAACGTGTTATTAATTTATAAGATATCGTGGTTTCATTGGGATGACTACCACAACAGAACAAAACGTCCTGGGAAAGCTTTAAACAAAAGGAAGTATTCACCCAAAAATTTTAATTCTGTCATCATTTACTCTCCCTGATGTCGTTCCAGCACTCTGAGTTTCTTTCTTCGATCGAACACAAAAGAAGACATTTTGAGAAATGTGTCTCAGTGTTTTTTGTTGTTTAAACAATACAAGTCAATGGTCACCAAATCTGTTTGGTTACTAACATTCTTCAAAATATATTTTCTCGTGTTCAGCAGAAGACAGTCATAAGGGTTTAGAAGGACATAATTAAATCAGAATAATTTAGTGTGATTTCTGGAGGAACTTTAAAGGTGTCAAACCATTAAAACATCCAGCAAGTTTCATAGTTTAAAACATCCTTCTCATTATAAACAAAGCTAATTTTTATATTGTGGGATCTGTAACATCACACAGGGAAATATATTTGCATATGACCGCCTTCAGATCAAGACATCGACGAATAGTTTTACGTCATCGCACCACAGGCCCCGCCCACTGGCATTCAGTCACTTAACGGCTGACATTTGCCTACACTTCAGAAGGATCCCAGCGTCCCAAACAAGTTGATGTTAAATGTTAATCAGCTTAATTGTCAATATTCAACATAAACATTTACTAGAATGCAATACTGTTAAACAAATTATGACAACAACAAAAACTGAGTATTACAGTTCTAAAGGCCATTAATGACTTTGCAGCATTAAGGCCCTTTCACACTGGACGCGATTTTTACGCACGAATAATTCGCGCGATGGTTTTATTTTTTGATCAGCTGTTTGTGTAATGAGTGCTTTCACACCGAACGCGAATGTGCTGCGGCGAAAAAACGACTTTTTTTTTTTTCGTTTTGATGTCGATTTTTTTTTTCTTTTGCGGCGACAGAAAAGACTTCAGCCAATCGCATACTACAAGGACAATGATTGTGTGGCGTAGCATTGCCAACCAACTCGGTTATCACGACTGTGAGTATGTTGTGTGATAGTTTTAGTTGTTGTATAGTCCTGTGCTGTGTTAGCCTGGCTCCGCCCTCCTACGTACTTCCGCTCAATTTCATTTTCCTTCAGTACTACGTCTGGGACTGCTGTATATTCTTAGGTTTCCAGAAACAATTTTTTTGTAGGACCAATCAGCGAATAGAGGGAGTGGCTGAGAACGATGACGTTGATGTGATCACAGAGAGAAGGAAATGAATAGTGGAATAAAGTTGTTTTTTTTGTTTGTTTTTGCGCATAAAAAGTATTCTCGTCGCTTTATAAACTTTATAAAAGACAGACATCTTATTCTAAACATAATCCTCTGATCATTCGGACGACCACACGTTAGCGATTGGCTATGGCAGATCCTGAGTGACTCTGGGCAGATCCAATAGTTTTGAACTTTAACAGGGAACCCGCCTACAAATAAGTAAATGTTTCTCAATGGAGCGAGGCCAGACTCTCTGTACAAATGAAATGTACGAGAGTCTGGTAGAACCAGGCTAGTGCTGTGTAGGCTAGCAGGCTAAACTACATTTGGGATAGAAAGCTAATCGTCAAAGATAGAGATAGAGACCGTGTTTACGCGGCTCATGTGATGGGTTTTGACGCGAACTATTCGCACACGAACTATTCGCATTTTCGTTACGCATCCAGTGTGAAAGGGCCTTTACATGGATGCTAGACCATGTTAGTTAATACTGACTGGTTCATTTTTTTACTGACAAGCCTTAAAGGAGCCACCCCTTTAAAACAGATCATTTCAGACAGAGGGTCAGAAAGAAGGTTGAAATGAATAGCTTTTCCGCACATTTGTATTTATATATATATGGTCTGACCTGTCTCTCAGTGGGTGTGACGTCACTCAGAGACTGGCTGGAGATGTAAACCCAGTCTCCCAGTCTGTTCATGCGCTCCTGGAACTGGCTGTAGGACGGCAGCCGGGTCTCGTCCTGGACCTGTGTGTGCGTCTGCAGACGGCCCTCCACCTCACGCACCTTATCCAGCAACTTACCACTCACCTTTAAACACACACAATGGCACTCTTTACACATCATTATCACAGCCATTTCACATAAAGCAGTGGTGACAGACCAGTATAGGAGCCAGGCAGATTAATCAGCATATAAATGACCATCCTGAGATTGAGCCTACTTTGATTACCAGAAGAGTGCCACGGCCAGATTTACAATACACTTGAATTGAATTTTCATAAAAGTTGTGTTTATTTGTAAAGATTATCGTAACGAACAAAACCTGTAAGAATCATAAACTTTTGTTAGTCTTCTGCAATAATACAAAAATCCTATTGGGTTTTTGTTGAGGGAACCAGAGTGATGCAAAAGTACGGGTTGGCCTACAAAAATACATCATTACTGCTGCGCTCTATTGTGTGTGCCTCATTTGACATCATTAAATTGTACCCACCAGACAGCAGAGTAGATGTGAAAACATGAGGGCGACACAAAAAGAGATATTAAGGTAGAGAGATTGAGAGAGAGAGAGAGACTTTGGTGTGTTTGTGTGCAATGGAGTTGTTTCGTACTTTACTCCAACTGATGTTGATCTGCCTTATTTTATTCACATGAATGTCTCTGTCCTGAGGACTCAGACTGGAGTTTGACAAGATCTGAGAGCCGGTTTTATTCAGCCATGACAACGTCTCATTCTGACCATCCATCTCCTCCGTTAAGGCCTGAGAGAGAGAGAGAGAGAGAGAGAGAGAGAGAGAGAGAGAGAGAGAGAGAGAGAGAGAGAGTAGTGTGTTAAAGCAGACATTCTGAGGCACTAGCAGCAGTTTTAGAGACTAATCAATTAAAATTAGCGTTTTAGTGTGTGTTTACAGGATGTATTTAGAGTAAATTTACACTACTGTTTAAAAGTCTGGGGTCAGGTTTTTGGAAAACATTTTTTTTTTTATTCAGCAATAATGTTTTAGGTCAATCAAAAGTGATAGTGATAACATTTTTAATGTTACAAAAGATTTCTACTTCATAAAATGCTGTTCTTTTGAACCTTCTATTTATCAAAAATCCTGAAAAAGTATCCGTTTCCACAAAAATATGAAGCAGTTTTCAACATTGATAATAATCAGTAATGTTTCATTGAGCATCAAATCATCATATCAGAATGATTTCTGAAGGATCACGTGACACTGAAGACTGGAGTAATCATTGAAAATGAAAATTCAGCTTTGATTAAAGGAATAAATTACATTTTACAATACATTCACATAGAAAACAGTTCTTTTAAATTGTAATAATATTTCTCATTATTACAGTTTTTACTGTATTTGCTCAAATAAAAGCAGCTTTGGTGAACAGAAGAGACTTTTTTTCAAAAACATTTATAAAATCTCAGCGACCGCAAACCTTTTAACAGTATATGTTTGAGTCACTAACTAATGTGTCCTTAAAACATTTTTAATAGAACTAACTTTGATAAACTAAATCAATTATTGAAGTTTCCACTAGCTTGTTTAAGTGTAAACTGTCAATCTTAAACTATGAGTCATTTAGATCATTTTGGAAATGTTCTGTTCAGTCCTCATAAAATGTCTTAACTAAAAACAGCTACATATAGTATATTAAACAAAATAAACCAAACAAGTAATCCAGTACTAAAACTAAAACAAAATTTGTAAATAGTATTAAAATAAAAATAAATGTAAAATGCAAAATAATAAGAAATAAAGTGTAAAAGAAATAAAAAAAATCTCTATATAATAGGGATGCATTGACACCAGTATCGGTCTCGAAAAGCCGCGTCTCTGACAGCGATTGAATACTGAATTGAATTCTCTTTCACATCTTCTTGCGCTTGAACTGAGTAATTCACACACGATTATGTAAAACGCCCATCTTGGACAGTATCCTAGTAAACACAGTCGGTCATGTCTTAAGTGAATGTAAACAGTTGAGAAATAAAACGCATGTGTCTCAGTATATTGGATCCGTTCATTCGGTCTTAAAGGGGCAGCAGCCTAATAATCCTGCTTCTGTGTTTTAATATTAATCAAACAACAAAAGACAAAGAAATCACTCACTGCTCTTGACTGAATGACTTTTATAACTTTATAAAGATCCATCTATATTTAATTTATACAGTGAAGACTACGCGGTATTATTTTACATTTGATTACTTTATTCAGATTCTGTACATGAAAACTGCTGTCAGACCCACCTGAAAAACAACTTTTTTCATATTTGTTCATATATTGTATTTATTTGTGCTATATGTAATTTGATTATTTGTTCTAATTTTATTACTGACTGTTTACTTGTCTTTAATTATGTTTTTAATAATGTTTTATTATTTACAATACAGTACATTTTAACATGCATAATTAAGCATTAAAACAAATTAAACCAATGGATATGATTCATATTCTTTTGGTTTCTCTACCTAATATATTTAAAAATTACAAATGCAACGAAAATACAAGTATCAGTGATTATCAAAAATAAAAGTATCGATACAGCCTCGTTCTGGAAAAAGTGGTACCAGTGCATCCCTAATATATAATATAATTAATGCATATTTAAAAAAATAGAATAGCTTGACTGTAGTCAGCTGATGACGCAGGTCAGTGTGTGTGTTTGTGTGTGTGTGTGTGTGTGTGTGTGTGTGTCGAACCTTGAGCTCTCTGAGGTTGTTGTCAGTGGCTGAAACGGGCAATGTTGCCACGGTAACCTCTGTGCGCTCCAGCCACTGGGTCAGATCAGCCGTCCGCTGAAACACATCCATCATGAGCGGATCTCCACCCATCAACCTACAGCAACATCATTCAACATCAGAAACGGATGCCTCTGCAGTGGACATGACACGTCTACACACCCTTGTTATAAAAGCTGATTATTGTGATGTAAAAAAAACAAAGATAATTCAAATCAGAACTTTTGCACCTTTCATGTACAAATTACAACCTACGCAATGCCACTGACAGCCAAAGTGACATTTCAGAGAAAAAGTAAGTGAAAAACGTGGAATAACTAAATGCATAAGTGTTCACCTGAACTAACACTTAGTTGAAGAACCTTTTTTATTACATCACAAAAAACAGTGTGAAGACTTCATGTCCACTGTACATATATTGATTTGTGATTTTGGCTGGTGTGTGTGTGTGTGTGCGCTGTGGTGATGGTAACCTGCGCTGGCGGTCGCACACTTGTCTCTGGACGCGTGTCCAGCGGTGTCTCAGAGCGTCCAGCTTGTCCTGTAGCAGAGCGGCGTCAGGGGACGACACCTGACCGATGATGTGCTCGCCAGACCCGCTCAAAACCACCATCACAGACTGATGAGAGGCCAAGCCCTCCTCCAGATCCTACACACACACACACACACACACACACACACACACACACACACACACACACAAAGACACTGGGGTTAATGGACAGTTGGCCTGTGAGTGTTTAACTGATAAACATGACGTTGGCAATTCTCTTCATATGCAATTGAGGGCAAGAAATGTGCCTGACCTTAATTTGTATTGGAGGACAATTTCACATTCAACTCGCTCTCTTTCAGCACTTTCTACACACACACACACACACACACACACACACACACACACACACACACACACACACACACACAGATGCAAGCACACACATACAGACACACACAGACACACACACACAGACAGACAGACACAGACACACGTCACAGACACACACACACACCTGCCCTCAAAAGCTCTCCCAGACTGTGAAACACACTTCAGCACGTGTGCGGCGTGAGTCTAATGATAATGTCCCGCTGGAGTTTTCAGTGTGTGAACTGAAGAGGAAGAGGCCAGTGTGACTCCTCAAAACACTCAATACACACATCAGTGGAACAAACATGGCGGTTGATGCCGGCTTATTTTGATCATACGCTAGAAATTATTTCTTTTTCATTTTAATTGCGAGTTAGACGTGCTCATTGCCTAAATTATCATATAATTATCACTCAGTTATGAATCGGTGACTCACAGAATGTTGAGTGATCTCAATTAACATTCATGATTAAAGATTACTCCCCTCTATAATTATGTTGTGTGATGTATATTCCTGCCCTTCTGTTCAGAGTCTGACATTATGATGACTTTTACATTGACATCAATGCAAGTGGCAGATGCTTTTATCTAAAGCGTATCCCAGCTGTAGATTTGATGGGAACTGAGCCCATGTTGAGCTACAGGAGAGGCAACCATCATGACACCAAACGATCCTACCGTTGTTCCAGTCCAAAACTGTTGAGTACTGTAAATAAAAGAGTCTGGTAGCTGAAATGTTTTATTGGGATTTGAACCTACAACCTGCTGGTAAGCAAATCTTTAACCAATGTGTGATTATAGAACGGATGTGTGACCTTCGACCTCTGACCTGTTGTTGTCCCCGAGCGCGATCCAGGTCCAGTTCCCCGTCGGGTCGGGTCGCGTCCGCCAGGATCTGTTCAGTTTCGCTCAGCCACTGCGAGAGATCGTTCATGTCACAGTGGAACTGCCTCCACTCCTCCACAGCTCTGTCAAAACACCTGCACACACACACACACACGTCAGCACAAGATGAAACATGATGATAACCTCACATCACTGAATTTCATTTCTTCAATTAAACAGAACGGCAGTGTGTGTTCGTTTCGACTCGTTTCACTCATTCTCAAGCGAGAGATGTATCGTAAATCTAGCAGCCTCAAGTACTCAATATCAGCATCAGAAATTCATTTCTCTGAGAGTACCGACACACACGGCTGGCCGAGCTGACGTTCAAGTTCATCATAAGATCACATCTTAACTCTTTCCCTGCCAAACACGGAATTTTCCATGTTTCCGTGTTTTCAGTGTTATACCACTGGGGGCGCTATGACGCATCTTCTGAAAGAGTCCTGCTTTTTGCTCAAAGTTTAGCTTTTTTATGAAACTTACCCATATAAAAGTGTTGATAAAAATATAATACATGAAGCTGGAATCATTTTTTTGTTGTTGTTTAAAAGCAGAGGGTTTGTTCTTACTTTTTATATATTGCATGTTTAGATATTCATACAACAAAATATTCTATGGACCATGACATTTTTGTGAAAATGATCAAAAACGCTGCGCTGGTGGGGAAACAGTTATTGACATCTTAATATCTGACAGATCACTGTGCAAAAAAGCATGCAGGTATGAGCTAATTCAAAATATGAATTAATAGTATATAAATAATAGTGAAATCACACCGCAGTGTGTGTTGTGTTGGTGATTCTGGAGAGCGGTTTTGGCTGATTAACCCTTAACATTTTTGGGGCGCCAGACTCGCCTGTACTTTTCTTTGCTTTTCTAAAAGTCATCAGGTGCCGTATATCATTTTAAACAGGACAACTTGGCAGTTCCATCTAGATCATGTAAAAGTTTTACATTTATTTTGTCTGAGAATGGATGAATTTACCAGAATAAAGAAGTAAAAAAAACTGTGACTGTGAACTCAAACAGAACCTCCTGAAATTTGGATTTTGTTTTCCTTTAGCGAGTTATACTAGGATGTTTTAGACTTCCAGATGAAATTGTGTCTACATGTAACAATCCCCAAGCAAGTTATTACAACATCATTACAGGAAAAACATTATTAGTGAAAAACTGGTGTTTTTTTATCACTGACAATGCAGATGTGTCTCAAAAAAAGTTCAGTAACTAAAGTAATTAAAAGAATTGTTATATAATAACACTGAAGCAAAAGTGACTTGCTTGGCTCCGCCACTTATTTCCGTCAGAATCGATTCCACCAGGACATCGTGCAGCGACTCGTTTGAAAACATACATTTCAATGCCTCATCTGATGTGCGCCGCTGGTGTGCACTTGTTTTTTGGTTTGTGATGTTACGCTTTGCAGAGAGAAAATCTGTTATTTTGTGTGTTTTCATGCACACAAAAACTATTTTCACTTTGTGTTTGTTCAAATTTCCAAAGAAACATGCTAATCGCTGGTTCAAAAGACCAAAACCGATGTTTATTGGTTGAGAGGATGACAGTTTCAACCAATCTGGGCACAGGGGTGGGACTACATCGTTCCTGTTTGACCCAACAACAAACCGCATGGGTTTTCTGACGAATCAAAGCTGATCAAAACATGATGACAATCACTTTCACTACAGAGATTCTGAATGTCCGACTATGTGATACCACTGAAAAGTCGGGAAGATACTCTTTTTAAAGCACACAGAGTGGATAAGTGGTTCAAAAGTTATTAAACATTTAAGAATAATATTCATGTTTAGCCACGGGTGGCTGTCTGGCTCTTCAAGGGTTAACTAAAGGAACTGGCCTGCTGAAACTACTAAAATAGAGGAACCTGCTGTTTTCATAAACTAGCTAAACTAGCAACCTTCTTCATCACAAACACTTTTCTAACTTGAGCAGGTTTTACTGGTGAACAACATGGGTAAACTGGTGGAGCAGTGGAGGTCGACTGGTCTTTGATCAGGGAAGTATGTCAGCGGGAGCTGGATGATACTGGGCGAGTAACTGGGTCACATTTCTGTCTAACGGTGTGGAAAACTTCCTGTGTGACTGACTTCTGACAGAGACGAAATCCTGCTCACCTTCCAGAAGAACCTGTCTCTTACATTATTTACTGAGCTTTGAAGTGGATCTCAAGGAAACATGTCTGGGTCATATTTCATCCCAAAACTCTTAGGAAATATATAATGAGTTATATTTTGTATGAAAACAAATTAAGCTTATTTTAGGCCTATTTTTGCATTATGACATTATATTCATGACAATCATATATTGTCCAGTAATCCTAACCCTAACCCTACCTTTAACATTAAAAATTACTTATGACTTTTTTTGCAATTATAATTCTAAAAATTATTCTCACTAGATTCTATACAGCCATCATCCTGTCCAGTGAACAAAAAAAAAAACATTGAAGCATTGTTGTTATTTTTGTATTAATTATATACTATCATAGTTACTAATATTTTGAATTTGCTTTTAGTCTTATATTTTCAGTTTTCACAAACAAAATGAGTTGTTTGCAATTTTGTAAAGTGCCTTTTTTAAAATATGATTTAAATTATCATTTTTAAAATATATTATTTTATTTCCTTTTATTTCACGTGTAGTTTTAATTTTATTTCCAATCAGTAGTGTTTGTGCTTCAACTTAATTCGGTTAATTTCCAAGGCAACACTTAAATATTTTTGAATATTTATAAATTACTTTCGCTTTATTTAAAATAAAATGTTTTACTTAACAATAATAATTTTGTAGAATGGAGAATTGAAGAGGATGTGCTTAACTGTCAAGATGATAATGATGTCATCAAAAAACATTAAAAAAAATAAAAAAATCGTGAGATATGGCATATTCTTGGCACCATGATGTATGTTTATGGGCTTGTTCTACAATGTAAAGCCATTAAAAAAAAGCCATACAAAAAAAATTAAAAAATAATATGTGATGTAATAAAAATCTTTGTTAATAATCTGTAATAATTAGCATTGGTGGAATTATTCATTATTTTAATTTTGCTTTAAGACGTCTATTAGAGTTTGATGTTTTTCAGTATTAATGAAGGGTTCAGAAGTGAGATGCTGGTCTCGGTTTCTCTCTCATCCTCATACATTAATAATATCCAGGGACTAGACACATTTCTCTCCGGATTCTCCTAGACTCGGAGCCCAAGCCTCCAAACATATTGAGAGGGTATATCCCCCTCCCAACTAAAATTCAGATTAGGACATGGACTGTTATGGGTTTTTAAATTATTACATTTACCGACCCCAATTCTGAATGCATGGTTACATCCTTCCCTGGACTCCTCCATTAGCATGTTACGAATGGGCAAAATAACATTAGGAAATCTATCTCCAATAACGAGAAAATGAGGAAATGGTAGCTGGAATCCAAACTCTATCAATCCCACTGCAAACAACACACACACACACACACACACACACACACACACACACACACACACACACACACTAAAGAAAGAATAATCACCTTCCTCACAACTAAAGACGTTACAGAGTTCAAAACTATGTCCATCATTGGTTAATTTAATAATTTTCAACATTCAACGCAAATTAAATACAAAACCTTTTTTTTTTTTTTTTTCAGGTTCACTTTGTGATTATGGGCCATAACGGGGAGATGCAGAAAAACAGGGAATTATGGGAGAATGCAGAGTCATTCGGGACTCACCCTTTCCTCTGGCTGTACATGCGGTTGACTCTGTCCCACTCTGAGTTCAGTTGTGTCAGGGCATCAGATATCTGTGCCATCTCCTGTCTGGAAGCTTCCAGAATCACATCGGGCTGGCGCTCATTAATCACTTCAACCTGCTCACCCAACCGCTCCAAACTCTCCTTTATACTCTACAAACAGAGACACAGAGAAGTCAATACAACTGAAAACACCCATTGCTCCACTCAGTGTTGTCTCTATATCAGACTTCTCATGAACAGGAAGTTATTATGGTCAACGGTGCAGCTTTATAACTTTACAAGTAGATTGTAGCTTGACAAGCTAGAGTTTTGAAGTAGTTTCCCCAACACTTGTACTAGTATACTGATATTTGGACGTCATGGGCACTGTCTAACCCTGAGCGTGTCCTCCTGGCTAGAGAAGTCCTCAAACAGTCCTCCGCTGAGCTCTGAGGAGTTCAGGAGCAGCTCGTTGTCGGCCATAGCCAGCAGAACCTTATTAATGTCCAGCAGATAGTCGGACGGGGAGACGGATGTGCTCCCCTCGCCCTGAGGAGAGAGGGATGACTCTGATCTCTGCGGAGGAGAAGACGTTGACTCCAACACAACTTCAACAACCGGCTGAGTTTTGATAATATGAAGCTCCTGCAGAGAAACAGAGAGAGACAATAGTGAATATAAGAATCTACTAGAGTGATACATTTGGTGCTTTCACACATTCAGCCTTTGCTAACAATGTAAAAGCATTTTGTTCATAAGATGTGATGTGGAAATGTCAGCAAATCAGCTGTCAATGCTGTAATGTTGCTGTAATACAGCTGAAAACATGGTGTTGAAAGTTGCAGTCGTAAACAGATGTAGCATAGCCTTAAACATTTCTGTAACATAGCATAACAGCCTTGACATAGCCATATAATAGCATAACACTGCTTTAAACATAACAGGCATCATTACTGTAGCAGAGCTGTAACAAAACATTAAAAAAAATGTAAACTGTTGTTACAGCCTTAAAAGAACCAAATAATAGCACTAAACACTAAAACAAACATTGCAGTTAAAATAGCCATAACAGCCAAAAATACTGTTGTAGTAAAACTGTAACAGTTGTAAACACTGTTGTAGCACAGCTAACACAGTCAAAACATTGTTTTAGCAGCTGTAAACATAGCCAGAATAATTTCTGTTACACAGGCATAAAGACAGCTGTAACAAAGCCGTAATTGCTCTAAACACCGTAAGATAGCCATTATACATTAGCCATAACAGCTGTAAACACTGTTGTAACAGCCATACATATAGATGTAATAAAGCCGTAACAGCTGTAAACACTGTTGTAACAGCCATAAATATAGCTGTAACAAAGCCATAACAGCTGTAAACACTGTTGTAACAGTCATAAATATAGCTGTAATAAAGCAGTAACAGCTGTTAACACTGTTGTAACAGTCATAAATATAGCTGTAACAAAGCCATAACAGCTGTAAACACTGTTGTAACAGTCATAAATATAGCTGTAATAAAGCCGTAACAGCTGTAAACACTGTTGTAACAGCCATAAATATAGCTGTAACAAAGCCATAACAGCTGTAAACACTGTTGTAACAGTCATAAATATAGCTGTAATAAAGCAGTAACAGCTGTTAACACTGTTGTAACAGTCATAAATATAGCTGTAACAAAGCCATAACAGCTGTTAACACTGTTGTAACACAGCCATAACAGAACTAAACACTGCTGTAACATAGCCGTGTTAATCGCTGTTAACACTGTTGTAACATAGCCATAACAGCTGTAGACACTGTTGTAACAAAGCCGTAACAGCCATAGCTGTAAAAAATGATAACGGCTGTTAACAGCGGTAAACACTCTTGTAACACTGTTGTAACAAAGCCGTAACAGCTGTAAACACTGTTGTAATAGCCATAGCTGTAAAAAAACGATAACAACTGTAAACACTGTTGTAACAGCCAAAAATATAGCTGTAACAAAGCCATAACCGCTGTTAACACTGTTGTAACATAGCCATAACAGCTGTAGACACTGTTGTAACAAAGCCGTAAAAGCCATAGCTGTAAAAAACGATAACCGCTGTTAACAGCTGTAAACACTGTTGTAACACTGTTGTAACAAAGCCGTGCTAACCGCTGTTAACAGCTGTAAAAACTGTTGTAACAAAGCCGTAACAGCTGTTAACACTGCTGTAGCAAAGCCGTAACAGCTGTAAACACTGTTGTAACAAAACCGTAACAGCTGTAAGGACTGCTGTAACAAAGCCGTAACAGCTGTAAACACTGTTGTAACAAAGCCGTAACAGCTGTAAGCACTGCTGTAACATAGCCGTAACAGCTGTAAACATTGTTGTAACACTGTTGTAACAAAGCCGTGCTAACCGCTGTTAACAGCTGTAAACACTGTTGTAACACTGTTGTAACAAAGCCGTGCTAACCGCTGTTAACAGCTGTAAACACTGTTGTAACAAAGCCGTAACAGCTGTAAACACTGCTGTAGCAAAGCCGTAACAGCTGTAAACACTGTTGTAACAGCCGTAAGGACTGCTGTAACAAAGCCGTAACAGCTGTAAACACTGTTGTAACAAAGCCGTAACAGCTGTAAGCACTGCTGTAACAAAGCCGTAACAGCTGTAAACACTGTTGTAACACTGTTGTAACAAAGCCGTGCTAACCGCTGTTAACAACTGAAAACACTGTTGTAACAAAGCCGTAACAGCTGTAAACACTGCTGTAGCAAAGCCGTAACAGCTGTAAACACTGTTGTAACAGCCGTAACAGCTGTAAGGACTGCTGTAACATAGCCGTAACAGCTGTAAACACTGTTGTAACAAAGCCGTAACAGCTGTAACCACTGCTGTAACAAAGCCGTAACAGCTGTAAACACTGTTGTAACACTGTTGTAACAAAGCCGTAACAGCTGTAAGCACTGCTGTAACAAAGCCGTAACAGCTGTAAACACTGTTGTAACACTGTTGTAACAAAGCCGTGCTAACCGCTGTTAACAACTGAAAACACTGTTGTAACAAAGCCGTAACAGCTGTAAACACTGTTGTAACAGCCGTAACAGCTGTAAGGACTGCTGTAACAAAGCCGTAACAGCTGTAAACACTGTTGTAACAAAGCCGTAACAGCTGTAAGCACTGCTGTAACAAAGCCGTAACAGCTGTAAACACTGTTGTAACACTGTTGTAACAAAGCCGTGCTAACCGCTGTTAACAGCTGTAAACACTGTTGTAACAAAGCCGTAACAGCTGTAAACACTGCTGTAGCAAAGCCGTAACAGCTGTAAACACTGTTGTAACAGCCGTAACAGCTGTAAACACTGTTGTAACAAAGCCGTAACAGCTGTAAGCACTGCTGTAACATAGCCGTAACAGCTGTAAACATTGTTGTAACACTGTTGTAACAAAGCCGTGCTAACCGCTGTTAACAACTGAAAACACTGCTGTAACAAAGTCGTAACAGCTGTAAACACTGCTGTAACAAAGTCGTAACAGCTGTAAGCACTGTTGTAACAAAGCCGTAACAGCTGTAAACACTGCTGTAACAAAGTCGTAACAGCTGTAAGCACTGTTGTAACAAAGCCGTAACAGCTGTAAGCACTGCTGTAACATAGCCGTAACAGCTGTAAACACTGTTGTAACACTGTTGTAACAAAGCCGTGCTAACCGCTGTTAACAGCTGTAAACAGCTGTAAACACTGTTGTAACACTGTTGTAACAAAGCCGCGCTAACCGCTGTTAACAACTGTAAACACTGCTGTAACAAAGTCGTAACAGCAGTAAACACTGCTGTAACAAAGTCGTAACAGCTGTAAGCACTGTTGTAACAAAGCCGTAACAGCTGTAAACACTGTTGTAACACTGTTGTAACAAAGCCGTGCTAACCGCTGTTAACAGCTGTAAACACTGTTGTAACACTGTTGTAACAAAGCCGTGCTAACCGCTGTTAACAGCTGTAAACACTGTTGTAACACTGTTGTAACAAAGCAGTGCTAACCGCTGCTAACAGCTGTAAACACTGTTGTAACACTGTTGTAACAAAGTCGTGCTAACCGCTGTTAACAACTGTAAACACTGCTGTAACAGTGTAACAGCAGTAAACACTGTTGTAGCAAAGCCGTAACAGCTGTAAACACTGTTGTAACAAAGCCGTAACAGATGTAAGCACTGTTGTAACATAGCCGTAACAGCAGTAAGCACTGTTGTAACAAAGCCGTAACAGCAGTAAGCACTGTTGTAACAAAGCCGTAACAGCAGTAAACACTGTTGTAACAAAGCCGTAACAGCAGTAAGCACTGTTGTAACATAGCCGTAACAGCAGTAAGCACTGTTGTAACAAAGCCGTAACAGCAGTAAGCACTGTTGTAACATAGCCGTAACAGCAGTAAGCACTGTTGTAACATAGCCGTAACAGCAGTAAGCACTGTTGTAACATAGCCGTAACAGCAGTAAGCACTGTTGTAACATAGCCGTAACAGCAGTAAGCACTGTTGTAACAAAGCCGTAACAGCTGTAAACACTGTTGTAACAAAGCCGTAACAGCTGTAAACACTGTTGTAACATAGCCGTAACAGCTGTAAACACTGTTGTAACATAGCCGTGACAGTCAAAGCATTGCTGTAACAAAGCTGTAACCTCCATAAACAGTTGTAACTCAGCTGTAACACAGCCGGAACTATTCTAACAGCCATGAATGTAATCATAATAGTCATAATATAACCAAAACATAGCCATTATCATTGCAGTAGCCGCCATAAACATAGCTGTAACAAAACTGGAACAGCCATAATGTTGTAATAAAGCCTTTACAAACAGAACATAACCATAATCATTGCTGTAACATAGCCATAAGCACAGCTGTAGAAAAGCTGTAACACATCTGTAAACAATGTTGTAACATAGTCTTAACAGCCAAAACTTAGCTTTAACACAGCCATAAGCATCGATGTAAAATAGCCAGTGCAAAACCATAAACATAGCCATGAACACGGCTGAAACAATGTTGTAACTTAGCCTTAACAACCAAAACATAGCTTTAACAAAGCAATAAATGTAACTGCAAAATAGTCATAACACAGTTATTATGGCCATCATAAAATAGCCATAATATTGAGCATACATAAGGTTAGGATGTGCTGATGCTACAAGTCTTTTTTCAAAGAGTGGAACCTAAAGCAGGGTTTTAACATCAAATGTTCTACTTATAGACATAACATAAAAAGCAACAGTAAATGTAAATTTGTATATTTCATTCATACACATCAACACAGTGGACTTTCAACTCAAAAAACTGTGGCCCACCAGTTTTTCAAATAGTAGCAGTCTACTATTTCTGAAAGACCTTTTGGGTAAATTACATCTTTCAAGAGTTTTTTGAAAGAGTTTTTGGTGATTTATCTGCATAGAAGCAATACCTGTAAGAAACCGAAAACAGCTGCCAGACATGTTAATACCGCAATTTAACGGTTTGCTTCTGTGAAAGTGGCTTGAAACTCGGAGCGGGCGTTACGTGTTTGACATGTTAAGAGTGCATGAAATGACCTTGTATCGTGTCTGGAGCAGCAGGAGTCTCCTGTGGATGTCCTCTCTTCTCTCCTCGTCAGACACACACAGCAGAACCTCCTCTCCTCTCCCCAGCACCTCCTCAACATGTGCTTTCTCCTCGGCCAGCTACAACACAAACACATCAATGCTTTAATATAGATGTCTGCTGTTATTGGAGCTGAAGTTCAACACTCCTGTTGTGTTTGGCTCAATTCGGCCCCTATACGATTTTGTCATTTTGCTTGAAACACTGGTTCTACTACTTACTTCTTTGGATTTTGTGAATACTTTTCATTTTGGATCACGAATGCATGCAAAGTTTCAACACATTTGAACAGACTTAGGAACAAAAAAATGTTGTTAAAACTTCTGTGTTGGTGTCATACTGACCCCTCCACTGGTTTCTATTCTATTTGCCAAAAATCAACACTTTGAAATACAGCAAAGAGTCAGGTAAAAAATAAAAAAACTTTATTGTAGCTTGTCAAAAACCAAAATATGAAATATATGAGAACTCATTAAATGTAATACTCAAATTTTACTTGAAATTGAAGACTCGTCTTTGGAATTGTACAAACCAATGTCCTGAACCGTTTCTTTATCTAGTTGAATTTAAAGTTCTCAAAAAAAGAACGAAAAAAGAAAGCTAATTCTGAACATAAAAATATGTGGGTCAAAATGACCCCTAAAACAATAGAAATAATGCAATAGAAATATTTGGGAATTAAGAAACTAAGTTTCTTTTGCTTTTGCAAATTATTTTATTTTGTTGGCTAGTTATTATTTTATTTTTTTATTTGCCAATTACGAGCTTATATCACACAATTTAGACTTTTTTTCTCAGAAGAATTGTCATAAACTTGCATTTAATAATGAAGAAATAAAAGTCAAAATTACCTTTTTTTTATTTACTTTTTTTATTCCATGGCAGAAAACAAGCTTCTAATGGGTGGCGTATATGATGCATGTGTTAAATAAGGGGTAAATCAGAGGTGTGTGTGTGTGCGTTACCCTCTCAACATCAGGTGTGTGTGCGTGCGTGTGTGTGTGTGTGTGTGTGTTACTCTCTCGTCATCAGGTGTGTGTGTGTGTGTGTGATGTGTGCATTACCCTCTCATCATCAAGTGTGTGTGTGTGTGCATGTGTGAGTGTGTGTTCGTTACCCTCTCGTCATCAGGTGTGTGTGTTTTGTCCCGTTGCTCCAGTGCTCTGACAGTCGCCTGTATGTCTGACTCAAACAGCAGCAGCTGAGAGGAGGAGAGAAGAGGGGCAGATCGAGCGTCTACCTGCTCCTGCTGTGGATCCTGTGTGACCTCCAGACCAGCAGACACCTGCACACACACACACACACACACACACACACACACACACACACACACACACACACACACACAGTTAGCACCCGCTGACGAGTGTCCTCTCGGGCCGCTGTGAGCCGTGGGCATGTCTCACCTGAGCAGAGCTGATGTGCTGCGCCACCTTGTGGAAGGTGCGGTTGAGGTCGTCCAGTTTGGGCTCCACCAGCTCTCTACACGCAGGACCCCTGCTGGTCATCAACATCACTGCCTGATCACGAGCACTGTCCACACGAGCACTCATGCCCTCCAACTCACACAGCACAGCCTGTCAGACACACACACACAGCTTTAACAACAGCATGACAACATCACAAACACAAACTCACACTAATGCGTCAGCTAATACATGTCAACCGAGTGTTGTTCACAGGACACATTCGCTTTTCTGGACAACCGGGCAACTACAGGTTACACACAACTACAAATGATTAGTCATGTGAACCCTAGTACACACACAGTGATCTTTAATCAAAGTGTAATTACTTTCTCTGCCTCTGAAAAGCAACAATATAAACACACACACACTCACACATACACATATACACATTATATATTATATCCAGCTGAATATTAAGTTTCACCCGAATAAAGCGAGTGTGTGTGTGCTTTGACCTTGGTCATTCTCTCTTTCTCCGCTGCAGGTTTCTTCTCCATCTCATCCAATCGGATCTCAGTCTGATAGAGCCATGTGCTGATATGAGCCAGATTCTCATCAAACATCTCCACCTCACGCCTGTGATTCTACAACACACACACACACACACACACACACACACACACACACACACACACACACACACACACACACAGGACTTGAGACAGCATCTCTAGCTAGTGTAAATGTGCAATACATTTAATAAACAAAAATAATCAAAATTGCAAAAGTTATTTCATTTAATCATTATTTTGCAGTTAAATGTAATTAGCCCATTCATTTTTACCTCTGTAAAAATGTGCATCTAGTATTGATGCATTTAATTTAATCTTTCAATGATGTGGGAAAATGCTAAGATAACTTTTTTTTTTATTAATAATAATACTAAAAGCATTATTATTACTACATTGTAACATATTTTAACACATATAATATACAAAACATACTATAAAAATAAAAATGCTGTCCATTCATCATTGATGCTTTTAATTCCTCTTTTAAGAATCAGAAAAAGACAATAATAATAATAATACTACCTATTATTATTCCTACATTATAGCATAATAAAAACATATATAAAATTTAAAACTTAAAATAAAAATGTTGTTCATCCAGTATTGATGCATTTCATTTTTTTTTTATAAATAAACTTTGATTTGATAATTGTCTTTTAAGGAATAAAAAAGATAATACTAATGTGATTCATATATATTATATTATATTATATTATATTATATTATATTATATTATATTATGCTCATAAGTGATATTTCAGACCAGTACAACTTTGATGTTAATTAAATTCTGCCAAAAAGACAGCTAATGACTGAAACATCCCATGTGAATTGAATTTGCATATAAATTAATAATTATGAAGGTCCTCCCTCATCATTTACTGTGTGTGTGTGTGTGTGTGTGTGTGTGTGTGTGTGTGTCTGTGTGTGTCTGTGTGTGTGTGTGTGTGTGTGTGTGTGTGTGTGAGAAAGTAATTTTAAATCTGCCCAATAACAAAGCCAGTGGTTCAGATGGTGTTACTTACGAGAATCTTAAAGCCACAAAGCAAACATCTTGTTACATATTGAAAAGCATATTTAACACCTGTTTGATTAATGGCAAAGTCCCTAGTTCATGGAAGGGATCACTCATTCATAGAATACCGAAGAAAGACAATGTACCAGAAGATCCCTCAACATGGAGAGACATCTCTCTATTACCATCTGTATACAAAGTCTTTATGAAGTGTCTGCTTTCAAGAATATTACCTTGGCTGG